>NC_142064.1:229657911-229977161 GCF_059756535.1 Pantherophis guttatus
CCATTTCTTCCACTTTCTCTGTTACTAGTCACATCTCTTCTACAGCTTGCCTTGATGACTCCTCCTACTCTTTGACCATATCTGGGACTTAGTAAGAGGAAAGGGGCTGGGCTGTTCCCTAGGCCTTTGTATTTGGTGTTATTTCCTGGGTTGAAAAAGGAAATGAGATTTAGAGAATTGAGAAACATTTCTTTCTTAGTTGCTCCTTTATGGTGATGAGATCAGCAGGAAGGAAGATCATCCTGGTGTTCCACAAATCACAGAGCCTTGGTGGATCTATTGCTTGCAGTTACAGGCTGGTACCTGTTTGTTTGCTTCCCCTATCATGTTTTTCTTTCCCGTTCTTTCCTTTCCCCCCTCTTTCTACTGCTTCTCCTTTTTTCTTTCTCTCTCTCTTCGCTTTTTTTCTTTGCAATCTCAGCTTTTGGTTTTCTTGTCTATGGAGAGTCTCAGTCATCCAGGTCATGGTTGTCCCAAAGGTGCTTTTTATCAAGAGGCAACTGGACTTTCTTTTTCTTTGAAGACATTTCACTTCTCATCCTTGGATGATCCAAGGATGAGAAGTGAAATGTCTTCAAAGAAAAAGAAAATCCAGTTGCCTCTTGATAAAAAGCACCTTTGGGTCTTGGTTTTCTGGTTTGCTTTTTTTAAAAAAAAAGACATTGGCACAGGAATATAAAAATCAGGTGGCTGCCTTCTGACTAAAGCATTTTCAGAAAAGCTTTTGGAAGCTGCATAGATCTCATGAAAGTAGCTGCAGCTCATGAAAGTTTATGCCTTTTGATGAAATTGTTAGTTGGAAAAGTTACTATCAGACTCCTGATTTGGGATTACAATAGACTGATGGGTCTCCCTTCCGACAGTGGTTGCATGAATAGAAGGAAATTCCTTCATCTTTGTCTCATGCTATAAAAATGACATGGCTTTTTTTAAATAAAGATTTTTAATTGGCCTTTAGTTTCTCACCTAATGACTTTTTGGCTTGAAATAATGAGGAACTGGTATTTAGGGGAATATTCATTTTATGAACAGAGTGGCGCAGTGGTCTTGAGGTGAAGAAGCTCACACTTGAAAGGTTGAGAGTTCATTCCTAGGCAGCTGTTTCTCTATCAGGGTGCAAAGAGAAAGTATCTGCTGTGAACCCTGCATAGGCATCAGGAAGGGCATCCGACCGATAAACGCTGAGCTCCATTCAGTCGCCCCAAATGAATGGATTAAAAGGTCATTAAAAAAATCAATTTTATGAACAGCTCCCCATGGCTGCTATTTCTTTGTTTGTCTGAATTCAAAACATGCTCACCAGTCAAAAAGATTTCCAGTACCTATCAGACAGGCTAGCTCGGAAGTAAATCCCACTAAATTAAGTGAGCTTTTCCCCTGAACAAATATGGAAACCAGCTCTGCAAGAGTAGCTCAGCAAAAAGTTTTCTTAAAAGGAGGAAATTTTCTTCGTACAGGCAAGCATACTCACTCATGAAGAGTTCTGGCTATATAAAAAATAGTAGTAAACGTATCAGAATAATGAACCATATTATTTCAAGGGATTGGCTAAATTCTTCTTTTCAGAATGCAGTTCTACGCAATAATAATAATAATAATAATAAAATAGCCTCCCTATTAATAATAAAACCACTTTCGGG
The DNA here is from genome assembly GCF_059756535.1 of Pantherophis guttatus. Taxonomy (NCBI): domain Eukaryota; kingdom Metazoa; phylum Chordata; class Lepidosauria; order Squamata; family Colubridae; genus Pantherophis; species Pantherophis guttatus. The sequence continues at coordinate 229,659,552 of NC_142064.1, forward strand.
TTGTTGTTTTTTTAAAAAAAGTAGATTACTGCACGACTTGCAAAACCAAAAGAAATATAAAGTGTCTGGTTTTCATAACCTTCCTTTTTTTGGCTTTTAATCACAGATGACTTTCATTTTTGGCTTCTCTTTGGATTTCCTAAGCTGGAGCCCAGCAATAGTCTTGGGTTGTGCAACAAAGGACTTGACTTGCACAATATCTTGGAAGTTTTAGAACATAAAAAGTCAAACAGGACATTCTTCATCAGATTACAATTAGAGCTCTGTAAAAAAAAAAAAAAAATTCAGCATTTTGCCATTTTGACTCTCCCTTTCTGGGAAGTGCCTATTCTGAGTAACATGCAGTAACATGCACACTGCATTTTGTGCAGAGAAACTGGTTTCCTTGTCACTGAGATTAGAACTGTTCGCCTTTCATACGCCTGCCTTAGCTTGGATGCGGCTCCAGAGCTGCATGTGGCTCTTTGGGCCGTCTGCTGTGGCTCCCTGTCAGGAGATCCGACCACTGGCTGGCCCTCCCCTCCCAGTCACTTTTCACCTGGCCTGAGAAGATAAGGGTGACGGCGGGGGATGGAGAAGTGGCCAGGGCAGAGACAGAGAGATACAGAGAGAGGGGGAGAGAGAGAGAGACATAGAGAGATACACAGAGAGAGGGGGACAGAGGTGGGGAGGGTGTGAGGGAGAGAGAGAGATGTCAAAAGGGTTTTGTGGTTCCCGGTGTTTTTTAACAACCGGTTCTCTGTCCTAATGACCAGCTAGGTAGGTGTGGCTAGGGTGGTCATGTGACTGGTGGAAGTGAGTGACATCGAGTTGGCCATGTCCACCCAGGTTTTGTGGCTCCCGGTCTTTTCTGTGGGAAACGGGTCCAAATGGCTCTTTGAGTATTTAAGGTTGTAGACCCCTGCCCTACCCAAAGCAGATCCTAACAAACATACTAAAATGCAAAGGAATCAGAAAACGCTGTGAGCATCGAGGTATTTTACCCCCATTACAGATAGTCCTCAATTTATAACAGTTCATTGAGTGATGGTTCAAAGTTACAACGGCACCGAAAAAAAGTGACTGGTTCATGTTTATGACAGTTGCAGTGTCCCAGAGTCATGTGCTCCCCTTTTGCAACCTTCTGACAGTGGGAAAATCAGATTCACTTTAACAACCATGTTACTAACATAACTACAGGCGGTAAAATGGGACAAAATTCACTTAAATGTTTCGCTTAGCAACAGAAATTTGAGGCTCAATTGTGGTTGTAAGTCGAGGACTACCTGTACTCAATGGTGTTCACTTTGACCCTTGGTGGACACTGATTAACTATAAATGTTACTTCGATTACACTGAGGTTTTTAAAAAATTGTTATACAGGCAGTCCTCCACGTAGGGCCATAATTGATCCCAAAATGTATGTTGCTAAGTGAGAAATTTGTTAAGTGAGTTTTGCCCCATTTTACGACTTTTCTTGCCACAGTTCTTAAGTGAATCACTGCAGTTGTTAAATTAATAACATGGTTGTTAAGTGAATCTGGCTTCCCCATGGACTTTGCTTGTCAGAAGGTCCCAAAAGAGGATCACATGACCCTGGGACACTGCAACCATCGTATATATGAACCAGTTACCAAACATCTGAATGTAAATCGCGTGACCATTTGGGGATGCGGCAATCTCATAAATGTGAAAAATGGTCGTAAGTCACTTTTTTCAGTGCCGTTGTAACTTCGGTCACTAAGCGAACTGATGTAAGTTGAGGAGTACCTGTATTTATTGAGGATTTTACATAGGGTATAAGGCAGGGGTGAAATGTAAAATTCGTTACTACCTGTTCTGTGGGCGTGGCTTGGTTGGGGGGTAATGTGACTGGGTGGGCGTGGCCAACTTTTTTTTTTTTTTTAACTTTTCAAAGCATTTTTTCTAATGCTTTGAAAAGCCTCTCTGCCGATCAGGCAACTCAGCTGGGATCGTCAGAGAGGCTTTTTTAAAAATGCTTTGAAAAGCCTCTCTGAGGATCAGGCAACTCAGCTGAGATCGTCAGAGACTTTTCAAAGCATTTTTTTTAACCACCTCTTTGGCCAAGAGGTTGCAGAAAAAAATGCTTTGAAAAGCCTCTGACGATCCCAGCTGAGCCACGCGATCATCAGAGGCTTTTTTTTTTTACTTTTAAAAGCATTTTTTCATCGGAAGAGGTTGTAGAAAAAATGCTTTTAAAAGTAAAAAAAAAAAAAAAAGGCCTCTGATGATCATGTGGCTCAGCTGGGCATGGTGGGGGGGGGCACAGGGATTTTTGCTACCGGTTCTCCATCGCTACCGGATCGGGTGATCCGGTCTGAACCGGGAGCATTTCACCCCTGGTATAAGGCAAATCTAAAGAAGAAGATAAAAGATAAAAAAGAAGAAAGAAGAGCAAGGCAAGAAAAGAAAACTAAAATTATGAAATATGACTTCCAATGTTCTCTTTGACAGATATTAACAAACCTACTGTCTATCCTCCCTCTTAACTCTTCCAGAAATCCCTTCAACCCCTTATTCAATTCTCATCTGTTTCAATAATTACATTCATAAATAATCATCTCACTTTCTTCTTCTTTTAGTGAGAAGTCTATAAAAGGTTTCCAGACTTTTTAAAAAAACAATAACACTTGTTTTCTGCCTGACCAGAGAGGTCAGTTTTGCCATTTCCACTAGTTCTGACATGTTTATGATCCATTCCTCCACTGTAAGAATTTCAGTACTCTTCCATCTCTCAGCCTATAATAAACTTGCTTCAGTTACATATACAAGCTACTTTTAATTACGTTGGAATCATTTGCGGAATGCTTTAAAGTAGCTAAAGTTGGTGGAACAGAGTCACTTTGACGTAGTGGTTAAGGAACCAAGCTAAAAACCAGGAGACTGTTAAATTCTATTCCTTCCTTAGATATGGAAGGCAGCTGGATGACTTTGGCCCATCACAATCTCTCAGCCTCAGGAAGAAGCAAGCAATGGCAAATCACTTCCAAAAATGTTGTCAAGAAATCAGCAGGGACTAGTTTAGGCAGTCTTCAGGAGTCAAGAGTGACTTGAAAGCACCAAAAATTAAAAGAAAAAAACCAACCCCCCCTCCCTAAATTAAATATAGAAAGCCACACCTGTGTTACTGGCAACAGAGCAATGGTTACCCTTTCTTTCTAATCAGCATCAGTGAAAATGTCTTGATTATTCCTCGGTCTGTTTCAGGCCACAGAACCTGCTTTATTTTATTTTTTTAAATCCCAGAACTCAATCCACAAAATGGCAACTGTGGTACATTTTTTTTTACAGTAGGAACCCTTCTCCCCTCCACACTCTTTCCAGATGCTTCTGGCTTGGTCAAATGAACTTCTTTGGGGTTTTTTTTGCCTTTTGTCATAGAACCCCATCAAGTTCTTGGGGAACCCTAAGGTTCCATGGAGCACAGCTTAGAAAACCCTTTGCTAGAGAGAAAAGGAATACGGAGTGCAAAAAATGAAAATGGAGAATCGGGGAAAGAGCTATGGTGGCACAGTGGATAAAATGAAGTATTGCAGGCTAAGTCTGCACAGGTTCGATTTTCACCAGCACAAGGTTGATTCAGCCTTTCATCCTTCTGAGGTTGATTAAAATGAAGACCAATGAGATTGTTGGGGGCAATATGCTGACTCTGTAAACCGCTTAGAGAGAGTTGTAAAGCATTGCAAAGTGGTATATAAGTCTAAGTGCTATTGTTATTGCTACTGTTTGCCAGCTGGGGAAGATCCTGTTGCTATCTGAGGAGACTTAAGCTAATGGATAGGCAAAGGCCGGTGTACTCTGTAGCTTGGCTGTATCTGGTTGACGTCCAGGAAAAGGATGATGAGGGATGGTGTGTGGAAAGTCATCTGCATCCCCTGATCCGAATCTATAATTTTTTTAAAGCAGGAGTTATGTTTGTCTATATAAACAATGTAAACATTGATGATTTATTAATTTATGCATGCAAACATTCCTTGAACTCAGTGTTGACTCCTGACAACTGCCTAAATAAGTTCCTGCTGTTTTCTTGGCAAGGATTTTCAGAAGTGTTTGCCATTGCCTTCTTCCTAGGACTGAGAGAGAATGAGTGGAATTTAAGAGGTGGAACACTAAGGTGGAACTAGAATTCATGGTGATGCCTTCACCACTACACCTAATTGGCTTACAAAATTTACATGAAATTGTAAGAAATGTTGGCTGATTAATACTTTATAGTCATCCAGATAAGGATGTAGAGTATGTTATCTTTGAAAGAGGGGGCATCTGCTTGTTTGGGGAAGAGGGGTCACTTCACATAGGCATTAACTTACCAGAGGCATACCCTGCGAATAGCCTCTTCTGATTGTTGTATGTTGGACTCTTCTGGTGTTCTAAATGCAGGAAAGGCTGCATGGATTTATTGTCTTTATCTTTATCCTTGAGTAAATCAGCATCACCAGAGGACATCTGACGTGCATTTAGACTATATAGTAAGGAATGTGGGTCTTGCTGGTGTCATGATGATTTCCTACTTGCATGGCAGTTTGATGTTTATGTATGAGTTGAGAAGAATTGCAGAGACTGCAATTCCATACAAGGTTGCCAGTTATCATAACCTTCCAGGTTCTATGCTATTCAGAAAGCTTGTAGCTTCTCATTACTAGAGTAAGTAGCCCTGGTCCCACAGTTAGGTCATTAAAATGACTTAAGAGAAACATTTTATTTTAATGTTAAGGTTCTGGAGTTAAGTTGCCCTCTTGCCATGCTTCTGGTCTTAGATAATAAATTGTATTACTATATAAAATCCTACTGTTGACTTCTAGGGTAAATAGATTCCTTATCATCTCCTATTCTTTTACACTCCCAGTATACACTGACAATCTATCTTTATTATCCTATAAAGAATGGGAGAAAATAGACCTAACATTCCAGCTGTAAGCAGGGTGACCTGCTAAAATATCCATATCAGTTTGTTTATATTTTATTCACTTTTTCCTTTAAAAAGCTCTTCGTATCATTCACTTCCCATTGAATTCTGACATTATCCCTTGGTAAGTTAGATTGAAAGATGATTATCAGTCAAAGTTCATCCCATTGGATTTTGCGGCACAGAGAAACATGAAGTTGTATTTCTCTGTCTTATTACATTTCATTGACAGATGATATAAACTGAGTAATAATATAACCTTTTAGTATTATATGAATAGTTATCAAGAAGATTCTTTGAGCTGAATCACGGGATGAGCGTGCTATATTTTTAATAAGAAAAACTGGCTTTTTGTGCAGTTAGCTTGTACATAGTTATGAAATATAAATATCATTTAGAACACAGGCTGTGTTCTGGTTAAGCACTGTAAATTTAGAATAGAATTAGAATTAGAATTAGAATAGAAGAATAGAATAGAATAGAATAGAATAGAATAGAATAGAATAGAATAGAATAGAATAGAATAGAATAGAAATATAGAATAGAATAGAATCAGAATCAGAATCTTGATTGTCACTTTAAATCAGGGGTGAAATGCTCCCGGTTCGGACCGCCTCAGGCGAGTAGGTAGCGATGATGGCCAGTGGTTCGGAGAACCGGTAGCAATGGCAGCTGGAGGCTCCGCCCACCCGCCCCATTCCCTTGAGTTGAGGAATGCACCATTCCCCAACTCCTGCCTTGCTGCGGAGCTGCTGCCTGCTCGCCCTTCACCATGCGGTATATCCTACTGTTCAGTTCTTCTTCAGTTTTCCTCTTAAAAGTCCCAAGGGGGCGGGGGGGGGGAAGTAATTCAGTGTTCTGGGGTTCTCAGGATTGGTGAGAGGTGCCTTAAGCCTCCATAAAAATATTGTTCCAATTGAAATGATAGATCTGAAATGTTGGGCTGTGGGAACTTGAGAGCTGCAAGCAGGGTGCTGGGGGGAACTACCTGTGACCCATTAGTCATAGATTGTCCACCTCTGTCTTAAAGTTTTCTGAAGACAAGGTGCATAAATTAATGGTTGTATCAAATGACCATCATTTTGGGGAGAAATGCACTTTAGACTTTTCTTCCAATGTATATATCATGTGACTTTTGAAACAAAGAGAATATATTAGATGCTGTGTTTCATATGGCTTGTTAAATGCGTGTATGCTGGTAGTATTAATGTTTCTCCGTTGCATGTTGTAGGGATCACATCTCCTGTTATGACAACTGAAGTACCTTCTGCTCCGCCTGCCTTTGATGTAAACAACGTGTCTGGCTACGAAGGCACTACAGTTGGAGATGGTAAGTTTGGTGTAGAACTGATGAAAACGATGACATCCACGTGATAATATATTGAATACTAAAGTGTCCCAAGGCTCTTGTGTTGATTTTGTGGCAATTAAATTTGCTGCTTTGGGGGGAATTAACCATATTTATCTGAAAGGAAGATTCCTTGCCCTCCAATAATTACATTGCAATGGCGATAGCACTTAGACATGTACACCGTTTCACTGTGCTTAGCAGCCCGCTCTAAGCGGTTTAGAGAGCCATTCTATTGCCCTCAACAATCTGGCTTCTCATTTTACCAATTTCAGAAGGATGGAAGGCTGAGTCAAGCTTGAGCCGGTGAGGATCGAACTGCTGGCAGTCGGCAGAGTTAGTCAGCAATACTGCATTCTAACTACTGTGCCACCATGGCTCTTGTTGTTTGATCTGCAAACAACAGATCAACTTATATTTGTGGAGTGTGGCAATAGTAGCAGATGGAGGTGTAGAAAAAGAGTGAATGAGGAGGGTGTGGAAACAAATAATGACAGTAACTGACTGGAGCAGAGAGAGGAGAGCTTGATCCCATTGCTTTGAGGGAAACACGGACAAGTTTGCTCATCCTGTCCTGATCTTACCACCTGCAGTCTCTCTGAGTTGCGAGATTGGTGGTGCCAATAACTTTTTATACCTTTAATAAATAATATAAACATGCAAGTGGAGAGAGTGAAAGTCCACCATGTAAAGCCTCCCAGTTTATGAACATACTCCAGAGAGTGAGCACCCTCAAATCAATCACACACAGCACTTCCATGGACTTAGAGGCAGATTTTGCAGATTTTCCTCCCCAACATGGAGGACATTGAGAGATTGGTTCTGTTTGTACAGGATTTAAAATCTTAAGTATACTGACCTACGTAGTGGGGCGAGCCACTGAACACAGTGGGACTTGACAACAGAGGAGAAATGTATAGGTTTCCTCTTAAACATAAAGGACAAAAAATAGAGATCTGTTTTCTCTACCCAAGTGATCCATTGGCCACCTGCTCAACCATCACCTGTTGCTTGTATTTGGTAACACTCTATAAGGAAACAGATTACAGATTACACTGTAAACAGATGCAACCTGAGCATAGCAGGATACTTACTGGACAATAAGAACCTTGAATTTAGGATGACTTTTAATAGGATAAGCCACTCTCACTGCTCTTTCCACCACAGACCACTGGCCACTGTTTAACCTGCAACCTCTTTTCTCACGTTTACTCCCTTGTTTTGCAGCAGGGAAGTATTTCCCTCCTCCACCTGATTCGCTTCCTTATCAGGAAAGTGAGCCAAGGCCAGCTCAGACAAACTGGAAGTAAGATGGATACTGTTCTTTTGATTCTAAGAATCTATTTTTACTTTGTTTTATTTTATTTTATTTTGTTTTATTTATATTTTATTTTGCTGTAAACTAAATGGTTATCCGCTGATTATCTGGAGGGAGAGAAACATGAAAGTGCAACAGATACCCAGGTAGTCCTTGACTTACAACCACAATGGAGCCCAATATTTCTGTTACTAAATGAGATGGTTGTTCAGTGAGTTTGGCTCCATTTTATGACCTTTCTTGCCACCGTTATTAAGTGAATCACTCCAGTTTTTAAACAAGTACCATGGTTGTTAAGTGAATCTGGCTTCCACATTCACTTTGCTTGTCAGAAGCTCACAGAAGTTGATCACATGATCTCAGGATGCTGCAACCATCATAAATATGAGCCAGTTACCAAACGGCCAAATTTTGATCATGTGACCATGGCGATGCCCCAATGGCCATAAGTGTTCAAAACAGTCATAAATAAATTTTTTTTTCAGTGCTGTTGTAACTTCGAACAGTCACTAAACGAAAGGTTGTAAGTCAAGGACTACCTGTAAAGTGAAGTAGCTCAAGCAGGAGATAAGAGCTGCTTCTATTCAGGGAAGGTTATGTTCCTTATAAAGCATGGTTTCCTCAGCATCCAGTAGGCCTATAGTTCACGTGGCTTTTATTTACTTGTTTCCAGCATCACTGTTTTTTCCCCCCAAAGCTTTCTTTGAATGTAAAATGATGGGTAGCTACAATCGGTTGCTTTTGGGGGGGGGGGGGAAACACAGAAGAAGGGGGGGGAAAATACTAAAACCCAAAGTCATTGAGAGAGGCGATGAGAATCCTAAATCAATAGCGGCCTCTCCATTTTGTCACCTGATAAATGACGGTCGGCCACCGAGTGTGCCCACCGGGGTTTTTCATTTTGTGGGAGAAACCAGAGAGGCTCTAAAAATTCTGACCGTGCCCAGCAACTCAAAAGGTAGCATGTCCCCCTGTCCTGGAGGAGTATTTGAAGCTAGCCCTGTGATTTATGTTCACTGTCTCCGTTGCTTTTGCTTGTGCCACAGTATTCCTGCTATTTCGGAAGATGAAGCCAAAGAAGCTTTTATCGAGTACGCTGCAAGCAAGTGTTGCTACAGCAAAGCTCCAGCCAGAGACTTGATGTTTCAGGATCTCCTAGCACTGAATACCTACAGAGTAAGCAGAATATACATTAGCATGTGTGTGCGTGCATGCAACAAACTGTATATAAAGTCATTCACAGGTAGTCCTTGACTTACCACCATTTGTTCAGTGACTGTTTGAAGTTACATCAGCACTGAAAATTGTGACATATGGCCATTTTTCTCATTTACAACCGTTGCAGCCTTTGTTGTTGTTAGTTGCAAAGTTGTGTCCAACCCTCACGACCCCATGGACAATGCTCCTCCAGGCCTTCCTGTCCTCTACCATCCTCTGGAGTCCATTTAAGCTCATGCCTATTGCTTCAGTGACTCCATCCAGCCACCTCATTCTCTGTCATCCCCTTCTTCTTTTGCCCTCAATCTTTCCCAGCATTAAGCTTTTCTCCAGTGAGCCCTTCCTTCTCATTAGGTGGTCAAAGTATTTGAGTTTCATCTTCAGGATCTGGCCTTCTAAAGAGCAGTCAGGGTTGATCTCCTCTAGGACTGACCGGTTTGTTCGCCTTGCAGTCCAAGGGGGCATTGCAGCATTATGTGATCAGAATTTGAACATTTGGCAACTGGCATGCATTCATGACGGTTACATTGTCCCGGGGTCATATGATCCCCTTTTGCGACCTTCTGATAAGTAAAGTCAATGGCGAAGCCAGATTCACTTAACAACTGTGTTTATTAACGTAACAACTGCAGTGATTCACTTAACACCTTGTAGCAAGAAAGGCTATAAAATGGGGCAAAGCTCACTTGAAACTCACTTGCTTAGCAACAGAAATTTGAGGATCACATACCGTATTTTCTGGCGTATAAGACGACTTTTTAACACATGAAAATCTTCTCAAAAGTCAGGGGGCGTCTTATACGCTGGGTGTCATTCTCCTGTAACCAGGCAGACCAGCCCGAAAGACTCTGACGAGCCTTAAATGGCTCTGGCGATCCAAGCTCTGACGATCTGCTAATCAGGCAACTCAGCTGGGATTGCCAGAGCCATGTAAAAGGAAAAACTCTGGGAGTTGAAGTCTACAAGTCTTAAAGTTGCCAAGGCTGGAGACTCCTGTTCTATTGGGTAGGTTTTTTTCCCATTTGGGATCTTTAAAAAAAATAGTTAATTGGGGGTTTTTTTAGTTGTTCTTTTTTAGACCTAGCCATTTAAAGTTTAGGAAGTTTTAAATTTAGCTTTCATATAAAAATAAAAATAAAATAAAATAAAATAATATTTGTGCAGCTTTCTGAGATTTAGTGTGTTTTTGTAGTGTTTCACTCTAACTACACAAACACACAAAATCTCACAAAGCTGTATGTGGAATTTTGTGTGTGTAAAGTGTGAAAGTTGGGTTTTTGGGCTTTTTGTGGCTGTGTGAGGTTCCTGCTTGTTGCAGGGGCCATTTTGGGTCTAGCACAGCTGCTTTTACATTGTGGGTGAGCCAGTTGTGTTGTGTTGGGTGTGTGTAAAGTGTGAAAGTTGTTTTTTTTGGGCTTTTTGTGGCTGTGTGAGGTTCCTGCTTGTTGCAGGGGCCATTTTGGGTCTAGCACAGCTGCTTTTACATTGTGGGTGAGCCAGTTGATGTTTTTTAATTTTTATTTGGTGTGTGTTGGAAGAGGGGTAGTCTTATACGGTGAGTATAGCCCAAACCCTATATTTTAACAGGAAAATTCGGGGGTCGTCTTATACGCCCAATCGTCTTATACGCCGGAAAATATGGTATGTTAAATTTGGACCATATGCTGCATAAAGACCTTGGTTAAAAATGTAGGTCACAAACTTAATTAATTAACAAACAATTAGTACAAGAAGAGTGCTTTACGTCTGTAGGTAAACTCATGACTTCAGCCCCAACTTTTTCCAATAAGATTGGGATATTTCTTAATATATACAGGGAAAGCTTTGAAGAACCATTGCCCGTCGCTTGTTCCACAATAAGGCAAATTGATCTGTTTATGAAACTGTGAACCAAGACGCCTCCCCACCCCCGATGTTCTTGATTTTATTACACACAGTTTTCTCACAAATATTTATATTGTGTCTATTGATCTGAATATGCTCAGAAAGATTTGCAGTTTTCTGGCTTTTATAAAGAGTGTAAGGCAATTCACATTGAATATTTAAAAGTACAATAACAGCAGTTCGTACAAAACAATATACAATTTCAGGATAAAATGGCTTAAGAAAGGACATGTAGAAAATATGGAACCAGGGGTGAAATGCTCCCGGTTCGGACCGGATCATCCGATCTGGTAGCGATGGCGGTGGGTGGTTCGGAGAACCGGTAGCAAAAATCCCTGCGCCCCGCCCCCATGCCCAGCTGAGCCGTGCGATCATCAGAGGCTGTTTTTTTTACTTTTAAAACCATTTTTTCTACAACCTCTTCAGCTGAAAAAATGCTTTTAAAAGTAAAAAACAAAGCCTCTGATGATCGCGCGGCTCAGGTGGGATCACCAGAGACTTTTAAAAGCATTTTATTCTGCAACCTCTTCAGCCGAAGAGGTTGTAGAAAAAAAAAATGCCTTTAAAAGCCTCTGGCGATCCCAGCTGAGTTGCCTGATCGTCAGAGGCTCCTAAAAGCATTTTTTTCTGCAACCTCTTCGGCCGAAGAGGCTGTAGAAAAAATGCTTTTAAAAGTTAAAAAAAAAAAAAAAAAAGTTGGCCACGCCCTCCCAGTCACATTATCCTCCCCCCACCAAGCCACGCCCACAGAACCGGTAATAACACATTTTAGATTTCACCCCTGTATGGAACGTATAGAAGTTTCTCTATTTCAAGGTGCCAGGGGTTTTCAATAGTGTACCTGAAGTGAATCCAACAGGAGAATAATTAAATCAGGAGCTATAATGGAATAGATTCTTTCTCCAGTTACTATTCACCTTATTGAGAACAGCATGGCAGACTGATATCAAGGAAGGAGTACAATATTTACAATATACAACTTGTGTATATTCAACTGAGGGGTAATAATTGATGAGAAGTTTCATTTTCCACAATTTTTTTAAAAAAAATTTGATTTATATGCCGCCCTTCTCCGGAGACTCAGGGCGGCTTACAATGTGCTAAGCAATAGCCTTCATCCTTTTGTATATTTATACAAAGTCAGCTTATTGCCCCCACAACTGGGTCCTCAATTTACCTACCTTAGAAAGGATGGAAGGCTGAGTCAACCTTGAGCCTGGCGAGATTCGAACCTGCAGTAATTGCAGGCAGTTGGTCTTAATAACAGGGTGTTTAGACCACTGTACTACCAAGGCTCCTGAAATTTATTCAGTGGTCTTAGACGAGACCATTATTAAACTTCCATCTTCTGATCTGAATCTAAGGTGTGACAAAACATAGGCAAGTGACAAAACATAGTGCAAACGCTGTGTCACATTGCACATTTTTGTCATTTTGGCATCATGGAGAGATATGGACACCTATCTGTAATCCTGGGAGAATAATATTTAGTGTAGTGATGACTGTAAAAAAACAGTTGGAGGAATGGGGAGAATGTTAAGTAGACTGTCACTTCTGTTGAGATATGGTTTGTGTTTCTTCTGTCACTTGCTGCTTTTTCCCTTTTTTCCTTCTTGCTTCTTTCCTTACCCATTTACTTTTTTTCAATAAAATATCAGTGGTGAAGATAGAATCTTCCAACCAGGAAATAAGTGATTGGAAAGAGAATAGAAACTGGCAGCTTGATAATTCAACGTGGGAACACAAGCACATAACATGTGATGCCCAGTTGGACTGAGAAAGTCATCTGTTGCTCAATGTCTTATGTACAGAGTTGTATATGTTTAAGAGACAGGAAGGGAAGAGGAACAAAAACTTCATAAAATCAGTTGACTTGCTGGCACTTTGTAACTTTAGCTCAGCTTTGGATAAATTATACTTAAGACTTTATACTATAGCAGGGGTCAGCAACCTTAAACACTCAAAGAGCCACAAAGGTCTTAACTGGAAGCCCCCTGTTCAATTCTGGAGCCAACCGGAAGTCCACTTCCTCTGCCATAGAGTCTCCTCCTAGTGTGGCGTCCTTTTTCCTCTACCTGTCCTAACCGAAAGCCCTATCAATTGTAGAGCTGACAGGGAGCCGCAGCAGGGTATGAAAGAGCCACATGCGGCTCCAGAGCCACAGGTTGCTGACCCCTGTACTATAGAATATAACTTTCATTTTGTGGATTCTGATTAGTGGGTTGAATCAGTGGCTGTGGGCCACATTCACCCTAAATCATAACAGTACAACAACAACAATAACAATAACAAGCCATAATTCTAGACAATCTTGGTTATCAGCAGCTGTGGGGCCATAATTAATAGTCTCTTGTGCTAAAATGCTTGGAAATTCCTGGAAATTTGGCATCTACACAAATCAACCACCAATAGACACACCGAGATAAATTCCCTTTACATACTGTGTTAAAGATACAATCAAAAGTCAGGGAAGGAAACAAACAACCTAGAACAGCTCGCCAGCAGCCAAGTACAGATAAAGAGGAAACCGCACTAGGAAAACACAGAAGAAACAATACTTTAGCTCTCAGGGCAAGCTCCTACCCATGTTTCCCAAAAATAAGACTGGGTCTTTTGGGCCCCAAAATAAGCACTAGGGCTTATTTTTGGGGTGGGTGGGTCTCTTATTGTTTTTCCATGTACAGGAGGCCCACTTCTTCTGGCTTGTGGAGTGGGGGGCAGGAGGCCATGTGGTGTGTGAATGCTGCTGCCGCGAGACAGGGGAGAGTGGAGCTGCCCACATGCCCTGCACCAACTTACCTCAGGTCCCTTGCAGCCAGGCCACCCATGCCCCGACCCCTGCCTTACCGCGCCACTCAGCCTTCTGCTCCATTGCAGCTGCGAGCAAGCAGAAGTGAGCCGGTGGCCACATGGGCTCCTGCTGCACATGGCTACTGGTGCTGCCGCTGGGAGGCAGGTTGGGGCGTGGATGGCCTGGCTGCGGAGGCCTGAGGGAAGTTGCTGCAGGGTGCATGGAGTAGCTACACCCCCCCTTATCTCAGCTCGTGGCCGCGGCATCGTGAGCAACCAGATGGAATGGCCGGCCAGCTGTGCCAACCCTCTTAGGGTTTAGGTGTAGGGCTTATTTGGGGTGTGTGTGTAGGGCTTAGATGCATGCATAAAACATGCCAGTGCTAATTTTCAGGGAAACAGGGTTATATATATAAAAAACAGCAAAACCTGCCCTCTCTTACACTGATGATATTACCTAGCCTTGTAATGAAACATCTGCGAGCTAACAAGGCCCAAGAAACCAGCATCAGTAGCTTCCAATATCCTAGTTATGTGGACTAAGCAGAATAAAACTTTAGTTAAAGCAATCTTAACTCAGAATTTTAAACTAGCAGTTTTGATCATTGTGATAAGTTGTTTCTTTATTATATGTAAAGATATTGGTCTTCTCTGCAATCCATGGCTGTCTTTGATAATATTTCTTAGAGATTTCTGTTAATCTGAGACTAAGCTGTAGTTTTTTTTATTGATTGATTTTTTTTTTAGTATTACCTGGAGACTTTCACTGAATCAAGGTCTTCATTATGGAAAACCATACCATATAGAGGTAAGTGTTGCTATGCTATAGTAGAACTTTGATTTTGCTGCTCCAATATATTGTAGATTTGTATTCAAATGTATTCCTCCTGGTAGTTATTGGGGAAGTCATAGGGATGGCACTGGATTGTATTCGGTTCGCTCCCACAGAGTTGGCCTCTTCAGGGTACCTTCGGCTAGACAATGTCGACTGGTGACCCCTAGGGGGAGAGCCTTCTCTGTGGGAGCCCCTACCCTCTGGAATACGTTACCCCTGGAGCTCCAGATAATTCCTGACCTCCGAACCTTCTGCTGGGCCTTGAAGACCTGGCTCTTCCAATGGGCGGGCCTGGGTTGATTCTATACTGATTTTGTAGCTTTTTATATTCCTAAATCTTAAATTTGAATTGATATTCCCACATTTAACTTTATTTATTGGATACTCTGTTTTAATTTGTCTTTTAACTTTTGTATTTTCTGTTTCTTATTGTTGTGAGCCGCCCTGAACCCTTCAGGAGAAGGGCGGCATATAAATTCAATAAATAAAAAATAATAAAAATAAATAAAATATTAAGCTTCATATGGGATTCAGATTCCATACTAGAGACATCTTGCTTCACCCATCATCAATTTTCATTGTGTCATGTCGCATTCAATTTTGTTCTAATTTGTCAGACCCATTTATACATTCTTTTGTTTTAGTAGCAGCAATGTGGGGAGTAGAGACATGCTTCATCCTATAAGTTATGTGTGTGAGGATAGTTTCTGTATCCATGGAGTGTTCTGTATTCCAGGGCCTTATGCTTCATTCAGTACACTGGGAAACCATGGCTATAAGAGTCCCTTACCTCGTTTGAGGAGGATATGAGGATAACAAAACCATAGGATGAAGCTAATATGCTTCTCCTCACTTTCAAACTTTAGTTGTTAACTTCTGCCAAGAGAAAGGATGATGGATATGGCTTTACAGCACCAGTTTAAGTTTAATGTGAGTTTAGGAAATTAATGATCTATTTACACCACTACAAGAATTTATTAATTTGGACACGGTAATGCATTTTGTGATTTATACAGCAAAAGTGCTGCTTAAGAATTCCACTAGTATAATGAACTGTATAATTTGTTGAGTTCCTTGGAAAGGAGATTTTTTTTTTTAATACTTAAATATTAATCCACTTATATAGGTAGGATGAAATATAAGAACTGCATGACATTCAGGCTTTATCTGCTTTCTGAGAAAAATGGACTTCTTTTTGCTATTATTACTTATTATTTCCTGCTTTTCAAAATAGGGAACTATTTTGCGAAAATAAACACAGTCAAAAAGGTGAGAATTTCAACTCTCAGAATTCTCTAACCAACATGATAAGTTTGGGAGTTGAAGTCCACAAATGGAGACCGTCCAGGTTAAAGATGCAGTTATCTGGTTACCTAGTTGGGTAGTGAAATGTTTGAAAGCGGATAACCAAGCCCAGGGAACACTAAGGATTCTGCAGTTCATCCCTGAGTTACATATATTCCCTCCTATTGAAATGAAATACTACCAGCGGCCTGCGCGGATCATTGCTGATCCCGATGACGAGGAGGCTGGTGTGGTGTTGCGCCAGCAGCCTGCGCAGCCGACGCTCACGTCGGACAGCGAGGAGGCTGAAGAGGATGTGGTGCCAGAGGCAGAGACTCAACCAGGGCCTTCAGAACCTCCAGAGGCTCCTTCAAGTGGAGAGAGTGAAGTGGAGGAGCCTCTTCTCAATGCTCGAGCATGCACGGCTGCCAAAGGCAGAAGTGGCTACTCAGGAGGAGGAGGTCTCCTCGAGAGTAAGGCTTGAGGATAATTGGCCAGTCCCTTAGCTATTTAAGTCACACACAGTTAGTAAGTTTCTTGTTGGAAACAACTTGTAATTATCATCAGAGCATTTTTGGAAAAGTCTTATCGTATTTTGTTTTCTGGGCTAGTTGCCAACCTTTGCCAGACTTTGGTTTATTCTTGCTAGTTAATAAATTTGATAAGGACCATTGGTGTGTGTCAATATCCTCGGAAATCCGGAGCTGGAGCAGAACAAATACGTATGTCCCAAGCTATGCTGCTGAGATGTTTGTGCGCAAGATAGAATATTATGACCATGTCCAATCATCCTTGCTTTTGATCAGGAGAACCTGTTGATTCTGCGATGTATGGTGCAGCTCCTTCTCCCTGGGACATGAGAGTAGAAGTTCCTGAAATATTCAAAGACAACATCATAAGAATTAAAGTGCCTCATACTTCAACAGTAAAGGTACAGAAAGCAAAAATAGGATAAAGTTCTAGTTGTCAGGACTTCCCTCCCTCCCTTCCCTCCCTCTCTCCCCTCCCCTCCCTCTTTCTCTCTGTCTCTTCAGTAAAATTCTGTTCTTTGCTTTACATTATTTATTCATTGGGACAATATAAACTGCATCACATTATGTAGAGCTTGGTTTGGGAGGTGTTTAAGTGCACAGAATTGCAGCCTTAATTCTCAAGCTCCCGCTGCTTCTGTGGGAGAAGGTCAATAGTGATCACCGACTTTGCACTCTAGTTCACACTAGATTAAAATGGAACATTAATAGAGATTTCTTTGGGGTTGACTGAAGAAAGTAACTGGAGCATCTCTAAGCAAGTCTGTCCACCTTTCCTTTGAGGAGCTGGGGATTTGTTTTGGGAGTGCTGAGGGTGCTTTAATAGCCATTTAATAGCTAAATGGTCAGCCCATTTTCTTTCTATCTTAGAAAAGATGCAGGTGGTTAAAGTTCTGCATTCAGACATGCTTCATATTAAACAAACCCCGAGGGGAGAAATGTAGTAAACAGAGGTGGACGTGTTTGAGGCTTAAACACAAGCTTAGGTAACCACAACATTCAAACTGCCTTGTTTTCTCCTCACTGTTAGATTGTGATAAATAGTTAGATTGTTCGATTGATCCTCATCCGGATAGGATATGTGGCAGAAAGATGGACCACTGGTGACTTAAGCAATTAAACCAACTGGGATTGGTTTTTGAAGAAAATATTTTCTGGGAAAGCAAGCCTATTTTCTTGCATATATAACCGGGTAATATTTTATTTATAGAATTCTTAATATTTGGATTTTTTTGCTATTCAAAGAAAAACAAAAAGCACAGTAGAAAAATCCTAAAAAAAACCTTTGGAAACTGAGGATGATAGTTATGAGATCCATTCAAGTAAACGATCGTGTATACATTTAGAACATGAAAAACTAAATTTAGTACACCATTTCTTTTATTTGCTGGTGCAGACCTTTGCCCCAAAATAGGGGACTATTGCTGTAGAATAATAAGAATCATCATTTCAGGGTGCTTTCTTTAATTATAAAGCAATTATTACCAGCTCTGATTTTTATTTTTATTTTATTTTGTTGTGGAAAGGATTTTCAAGAGGAAACTATGGAGCATGGACAGAGCATTGAAAAAGAAAATAACTTTCTGGCGCTGATTAATAATTTTACATTTCTTGTCAAAGCTGAGCCAGTCATAGTTAAAGACTGCCTTTAACACTTTTTTTTATTTGAAGGGATGTCCGATATGTGGCTGTTCCGGCAGGCGACCCTGCACCCAGTGCCATTGCCTCACAAGGGTATGTACTTCTAAGTCAGAGACATGTCTTGCTTTCTGTGGAAGAGTTTGTCCCCTGAGGAAAAGTTTTTTTTAAAAAAAAAGATTAAAAAGTTGACATCCTCGCATCAGTTTGCAAATAGGGTTGATATTCATATTGATACAAATTAAGAGCTGAGGTAGCATAGTGGTTAGAGTGCAATACTGTAGGCTTCTTCAGCTGACTGCTAGCTGCAGTTCAGCAGTTCAAATCTCACCGGTTCAAGGTTGACTGAGCCTTCCATCCTTCCAAGGTTGGTAAAATGAGGACCCAGATT
This sequence comes from Pantherophis guttatus, assembly GCF_059756535.1. Lineage (NCBI taxonomy): Eukaryota > Metazoa > Chordata > Lepidosauria > Squamata > Colubridae > Pantherophis > Pantherophis guttatus. The sequence goes on from NC_142064.1 coordinate 229,677,694, forward strand.
GTTGGGGGCAATATGCTGAGTCTGTAAACCACTTAGAGAGGGCTGTAAAAAGCACTATGAAGTGGTATATAAGTCTAAGTGCTATTGCTAGTGGTATTGCTATATAAATGTTAAAAAGCTAGCAGTAGTGCTATTGAAAATATGATGGTTGAACTTTCTTTCTGCTAGCAGGTTGAAAAGCCTGCTAGCAGAAAAAAGTCTTATTGGGTCTCTGATGGGACATTCATCCAGCCCTACCTACCATTATTTGAAGATATGTCCTCCCAACAAAGCCTCCATCTCACTGATAATCTCCTGGGGAAGCAGACTGAAGCCTGTTCAAGGCATTCCAGTATAGAGAGAGGAGTGTTTTTTCACAGGAAATGGAAAAAGCTCTGCCATTGGGGGAGTCCATGGTGCGTGGAGGAAGTTCAAGGTGAGCTGGTTAGAGTACACCTCTGCTTTATTACAACTGGCCCAGGAATTCTATCCCCTTGATACAGTGCTGTTTTGATTGTGAGGGAGATCGCAAACCCAGCTCCCATAGCCACCATGCTATGGAAGCGTGTGACCTGGAGAGTGTGAGCCTCTGAAATTGTAATTGAAAAGACGGGGGGTCTTATATTTCTATAGCACATAGGGCTGGGAATTCCAAGTGACCTCCTCTCATGCCCCTCTTTTTAGAAAAAAAACATTCTACCATAGAATAAAACCTGGCACAGAAATGGCTTCAATGTGGAACCACATTTTGCCTCCCCTTCCCTTTGAGATGATGGGAACTAATGATTTGCTGTAATTTGACACACGGATCAGGAAAGTGTTTCTCAGACTCCTCTGTTGACTATTTGGTGCTCAGTAATAGGTTAATTGGTCAGCCAGCCATTTTGAGAAATGAGGTGAATAAAAGAAAATAAAAGAAAAACACATCCACAGTTGGATGTGTTTCTCACACACTCACCAAACCCCTTTCTTGAACTCCATCTGCAAGAAGACTTAGCAGTTTTATCTCAGCTGCACAAATCCAGATGACCGTTCTTTTGCAGTTAAGACTCTTAACTTTTTGCCATCTAGTGGTAATTATGTTAATAGATTCTTTCGGGAAAATCCCAGAAGTGCTCTTTCAAGAGGCAACTGTACTTTCTGGTTTTTCTTTGAAGATGTTTCGCTTCTCATCCAAGAAGCTTCTTCAGCTCTGACTGGATGGTGTGGAATGGAAGGATTTATACTCCTTGCAGACAGCTGGTCATTTGCATTCTTTTAGTGAGCTGTTAAGGCCACCTGGATGTTTATCTGTGTCATCAGGGTCACCTGAGTGGTGCAAACGGATATGGAGCTGCCTTGGAACTGTTGAAAGGACTATGTTGTAGACTAGAGAAAGATGATGTTGTATCCCTCCCCTTCAGTTGAGAGAGGACTGTTCAATTTTGACATAGATGGCCTCTTTGACACTTCTTTCTATAAGAATGCAAATGACCAGCTGTCTGGAAGGAGTATAAATCCTTCCATTTCCCACCATCCACTCAGAGCTGAAGAAGTTTCTTGGACGAGAAGCGAAACATCTTGAAAGAAAAACCAGAAAGTCCAGTTGCCTCTTGAAAAAGCACCTTTGGGACAACCGTGAAATTAAAAGCTACCCTAGGAATTGATAGCTTTTCCTGTAGTTGGCGATAGTCATATTTTTGTTAGAAGAAATGACCAATCACTGGTTTTTTAATGTCATGCCAAGGAGCTGCCGTGCAATCTTACGCAGCGGCGCTTCTGGTTCCATTGTAAGCCATGATGATGCATGTTGTGTGCCTCCTGAAGACACAATATTGTTATTAAACAGTGGTTGCCACTGTTGTCAATAGCCACGTGGCTGCACACTATGCTCACACACAGCTTTCAGTGTGAATTTATTTACAGAAAGAATGATGACTGTGATGGTTGGGCATCTCTCTCCTCATTACCGGCAGCTCAGGCTATCTTATTTATTATTCTATCAACCATTGAGAGTGGAACTTTAAAAAGTGATGACAGTTTCCATGGAAGTAAGGATTTTTAAAGGAAAGGAATTTCATAATGAGGCATCTTTCTAGTCACTTTCACAATCCTACCCAATCTTAAAGCCACGCGATATAGAGTGCTATGTTGTTGTTGTTGTTTTTTTAAAGAGGAACGTAGAGGTCAGCTTTTGACTAATGAAAAATTTTGTTGGTGGAAATCCTGTTAATTTGATGCTCTTCTATTTGATGTTATATGTCAACAGAAGCAATGTTGGGTCTGTAATGGAACAGGATCCCAGTTCACTAATCAGAAGTGTTCTTCTTGTTCTGGATCAGGTACAACCATGTACGTGAGTTACTGTACTTCTTTTTCATTTGCACTCTGGGCTTGAATGTGAGAAAATGATTGTTGCTCACTTCTGTTCTGTAAATCGCAACTGGGTGATATACTATCAATAATATGATAATGGATTGTCCTACGTGATGCCAAATCTTTAAGCTAGACTGAGACTAGGAAACCAGGGTTAAGATGCTAATTTTACTTTTATTATAAGGTTACAGCAACAAAATCATCTAAGTCTGAATATACCTCCCCCTTCCCGACCTTAATTTTTGTGAGAACTGCAAGGGTCCTGTCTAAGAGGCTTCCTTGAGTGATGTTTCTGCCCTAGACTCAGATTTCTTTTATCTGATCTTGGTTGTGGCTTTTCCTTGTCTTCCTCAAGTTCTTCGGTCCATTACATATATAAAGGTAAAGGTTCCCCTTGCACATATGTGCTAGTCGTTCCCGACTCTAGGGGCGGTGCTCATCTCCGTTTCAAAGCCCTCATCCCCGTTTCAGAGCCAGCGCTGTCTGAAGACGTCTCCGTGGTCATGTGGCTGGCATGACTAAACACCAAAGGCGCACGGAACACTCTTACCTTCCCACCAAAGGTGTCCCTATTTTTCTACTTTCATTTTTTACATGTTTTCAAACTGCTAGGTTGGCAGAAGCTGGACCAAGTAAGGAGAGCTCACCCTGTTATGCAGCACTAGGGATTCGAACCGCTGAACTGCCAACCTTTCAATCGACAAGCTCAGCATCTTAGCCACTGAGCCACCGCATCCCTTGATCATTACATTACATATTACATATGTATGTGTTCAAATATTGGAATAACATTTACATGGAGCTGTGGTGGTGCAGTGGTTAGAATGCAATATTGCAGGCTGACTCTGCCCACAGCTAGGCGTTCGATCCTGACTGGCTCAAGATTGACTCATCCTTTCATCCTTCTGAGGTCCATAAAATGAGGATCCAGATTGTTGGGGACAATGTGCTGAATTCTAGTCATTGTTTATCCAATTCTGGATGAAGGCCACTTCCACATTTCCAACCAATACAGTCTTGCGCTTTCTTTTGCGAACTGGACCCACAATACTTGGTGGTTTTGATCCATCTTGTTTTAGGTCTCTTTTGTGAATGTAAATCAAGGTGGTTTTCCTACTGCAACATACTGACTACTTTTGCTATCTGAGGCAACATACCACTTCATTTCAGCTGCCTCATCCCCGATCATTGAAGCAGTCTGCTTTGGAGTGATGCCTCATTGAAAAATAAGACACTTGATCTTGGTGGCTCCAGTTGAAAGCCCAGAAATGGGCCACTTCACCTGGTTGCTTTGCTTCAGCAAAGCACTTGGGAACATATTATCTAGAACGGGTATCAAACTCAAGGCCTGGGGACTGGATCTGGGCCCCGGGGCCGCCCTGGAAACAGAAAAGGACCAGCCCACAGTGCCTCTGCCAGTGAAAACAGCTTGGGAGGGCTGCGTGCGGCCTCCCCCAAGCTCTGTTTTCGCTGGCAGAGGGTTGCAGGAGGCCGTCACAGCCAAAAACAGAGCTCAGGAGCCTGTTTTCACTGGCAGAATGCTCAAGCCACCACAGGTGCCCCCAACATGAGTGACGTCGAGCTGGCCAGGCCCACCCTGACCCCCCAAGATCAAACACAACCCTGATGTGGCCCACAATGATATTGAGTTTGACACCCCTGATCTAGAAGGCGGTTGCTCTATGCAACTGTAATGGAGAGGTCTCATCCAAAACAATAAGTCCCTATGAGTCTTTGCATGGACCTCCTGAGTAAGTATGCATGCAAAACAAGTTATTTGTCACGTCATTATGTGGACTTGAAGCAATAGACAAGGAGCTTCCTGGTGTCAGATCTCACTCTTAATTTTAACTTACTAAGACTGCCTAATAGACTTTAGGTGCGAAATGAGAGGAAGCATAATTTTGAATGTCCTTAGAGAAATGAGAACATGCTTTAAGGAAACAGCATATGAAGGTGCAATAGAAATGCTAATGTTACTTTTGTTGAAAGAGCCAGAATCCTGAGTTAATTGAAATGTAGCTTGAAAAGCAGCCCTCATTTGGACATGCAGCTGTCTGAGAAACCAGAAAGAGAAAAATAAGTCTGTTTTGTTCTGCTCTGCATTTCAAAGAAATATTTAGTGACTTTCAGAAGCTACATCAGCATGGAAATTGAATACATCTCAGGTGAATCAAGAAGAGATCCTTGCTTGGATTGTGCATCTTTTCTAGTTCTGTTTGGGCTTTATAAACAAGTATGGAAGTCACCTTGTGAGCTGTGATGAGCAGCCCCACTTGTTCTTTAAGATTGCACTGGAGTTGTCAATGTAGACTGGTCTTCATGAATATAATGCAGTTTTCTACAGCCAGGAGTCCTTGTGTGTACTGTAGATTTGTCCAGTATGAAGGCTTATGAGTTTGTTGGGAATCCTTAAAGTGTTTTTGATCTCTCCTCCCTCTCGATGGCTTAGGGAGAGAGAAGTACAGCATCTGGACCAGAATATATAAAGACAACAAATAAATGACATTATGGAATCTTATGTCCTCAGCATACTTATAGTATTTGCTATATACCATTCTGATGCGGAACACAACTGGTGGAAAATATATTTGTGCAACATATAGGGAGATTTATTTGTTAAAATTTATATGACACCCATCTTGTTAGCCATAATGACTCTGGGAAGCTTACAATGCAATAAAAATAGAAATATAAAAAAAATTATAAATATAGGTAAAGGTAAAGGTTCCCCTTGTACATATGTGCTAGTTGTTCCTGACTCTAGGGGGCAGTGCTCATCTCCGTTTCAAAGCCAAAGAGCCAGTGCTGTCCGAAGACGTCTTCGTTGGCATGACTAAATGCCAAAGGCGCACGGAACGCTGTTACCTTCCCACCAAAGGTGGTCCCTATTTTTCTACTTGCATTTTTTATGTGCTTTCGAACTGCTAGGTTGGCAGAAGCTGGGACAAGTAACGGGAGCTCACCCCATTACGCGGCACTAGGGATTTGAACCGCTGAACTGCTGACCTTTCGATCAACAAGCTCAGCATCTTAGACACTGAGCCACCACATCCTATAAATATAGGAACAATTAAAATTACAAGAACTTGCCTGGAGTGAGGATGGTGCTTTCTCTGTCACTTCCAGCCTAAAACTTCCCAAATGGGTCCCCATGCCAACTGGCAGAGCCAAGTCTTAAGGCCCCTTTGGAAACCAAATGCATGGGATTGGCCTACACCTCCAATAGCTAGATGTTCCAAAGGGCAGGGACCATGGCAGAACAGACTCTTCCTCTAGATCCCCCAACTGAAATTCCTTGGCTGACAGGGTTCACAGTAGGCCTCTTCAGTTGGAATATGTTGGGTGGGCAACATAACCTGGCCCCATCAGTGTGCAAGATAACCTGGCCCCATCCCATAACGGGCTTTAAAGGAGATAACCAACATTTTGAATGGGATCTAGAAGCAGATCTGCAAGCAGCACAACTTGAGTAAGAATGGTATTACATGTGCACCTCCAGAACTGTCTGCACCACGGTATGCTGAATCAATTGTAGCTTCTGAATACTCTTGAAGGGTTGCCCCATATCTAGAGCACATTGTAGTAGTCCAGATAAGAGATGATCAGGGATTGAGTGTCTAAGTCCAGGGCTTCGCGATCCAGGAAATGGTGCAACTAGCGCACAACATGAAGTTGCACAAAGGTTCTCCTAGCCATGACTGCCACCTGCACTTCAAACAGGAGTCGTTGAGTCTAGAAGAAAACCCAGATTGTGCACTGGATCTGTCTGGGGTAACGCAGCCTCATCCAGAACTAAAGATGGCAAACCTCTGGATCCCAATACATAAAAGAAAGCCAGCTAAAAGAAAGATATGAAACACCAGCCTTTAATTCAGAGACCTCTTAAATTTTGGTGGTATGCCCCAATGTGTGTGAGAAGAAAAAGGCTTTTTATGTAGCGCATTGGATTATTAACACAAACCAATGTGTGTTGTAGTGTTTGGGGTGCTCTTAGTGTCCACTGACCTCCAGTTTTTTTTTTAAATTAGTAAAATTACATGAAATAATTTCTTAGCTCTCTTATGAAACTCATGAGATATCGGCCAAAGTTAAATTGTTTTCAATTTGATTTAATTTTTCCCGTTATTATTGTTTGATACCTGTGATGGTATACAGTATCACCCGCCCCCAAAATCTGCTAATTCCTGAGCTTCCTAGTTGGTAATAGTGATGACAGTCAGAAATACCTGTCTGGAATAGAGTCAATATTTAGTTGCTTAACTTTTATTCTAACATCTAGCAGATCCAGCAGATGGCGCCATTACCCAGCAGAAAAGCTGAACAAAAAGGAAGCTGTATTTATTTAGTTATTCTTGAACTTCTATGGAATGGAATGGAATGGAATGGAATGGAATGGAATGGAATAGAATAGAATAGAATAGAATAGAATAGAATAGAATAGAATAGAATAGAATAGAATAGAATAGAATAGAATAGAATAGAATAGAATAGAATAGAATAACAGAGTTGGAAGGGACCTTGGAGGTCTTCTAGTCCAACCCCCTGCCTAGGCAGGAAACCCTACACCACTTCTGATAATTTCTTCCCATAAAGGAAGAAATTGCTATTATTTTTAATATCTAAGCCATTGGAAAAAAGAAGTAAGAAGGAACTTAGATACTTGTGAAATTATACCTTACACGTTTAAAACGTGTAAGGCTTCTTGATCCATAAATAAAATTGCATATCAACCCATTTTATTCCATGTAGCTGCTGGAATTCATTGTAATAAGTTTGTTGCTAGAGTAGATGAAGAAATATATTACTTTTATTATTATTATTGCACTTTTGATCCACCCAGATTACCAGAGTTCTCAGGATACATTACAAAGTTATATTGCTGAGCACATTGTAAGCCGCCCTGAGTCTTCGGAGAAGGGCGGCATATAAATCAAATTAAAAAAAAAAATACAATAAATAATATGAAACATTAAAGAGTACAGGAAATGTATAATACAAACCACCATCCCATATTAATGTTGGTAGGTGCTTAACATCACAAACTCAGAAAAAGTACTTAGAAGAGAAGAAAATAATCAGGAAACTTCAAGTTCAAAGACTGGAAGGTTTCTCTTCCAAGGGTTCAGGGTATTGACCAGGAAATAGACATAAGGTCAGTAATGTGGTATAACTTTGGACTACAGGTAATCCTTGACTTACAACAGTTCATTTAGTGACTGTTCTAAGTTACAACGGCATTGAAAAAAATGACTTACGACCATTTTTCACACTTACCACCATAGCAGCACCTCCAGGGTCACATAATCAAAATTCAGATGCTTGGCAACTGACTTATATTTATGACGTTGCAATGTTCCGGGTTCATGCAATCACCTTTTGAGACCTTCTGACAAGCAAACTCAATAGGGAAGCCCAATTCCCATAACAACCATCTTACTAATTTAGCAACTGCAGTGGTTCACTTAAAAACTGTGGCAAGAAAAGTCATAAAATGGAGCAAAATCAACAACTGTCTTGCTTAATAAGAGAAATTTTGGGCTCAATTGTTGTAAGTTGAGGATCACCTGTACTCTCTCGACTTGTTTGAGGGTAAAATGAGGTGATACATATGTGAACAACCCTTGAATTCCCAGAGGAAAGTACATAAAAAGAAACAGCCTTTTAGCAAAATTGACTCTGGTTGTCTTTCTTAGCAAGACTACCGAAGGCCCCAGAGGAAAGGTAAGAAATAAATGCATTGATTGATGCAATCAATAATGTCCCTTTGTCCCATCCACCCATGCCTGCACATTCCACATGTACATCTCAGCAACCCAATCTGTCCAGGGATCATCTTCCTTATTAGGAAAACGACATCAGAAATTTCGGTGAAAGTCTTGAGACAGAAAAGATTCACCAGCCATCTTACACCATTAGGCTTTTCGCAGGTTGAACAGCCCAAGCTCAAAGCATCCTGGCTTTTGACAAAGCTGCTAAGAAAATTTATTCAGCTTTTGGGATGGCTCAGACTCAACCCCTCCAAGACCGAGTGGCTGTGGCTTCCGGCGCCCCGATTTAGTCAGCAGGTGCCATCGCTGACTATTGGGGGTGAATCCTTGCCCCCCACAGAGAGGGCTCGCAATCTGGGTGTCCTCCTGGACGCACGGCTGTCTTTAGAAGAGCACATGACGGCCGTGGCCAGGGGGGCCTTTTATCAGGTTCGCCTGATTCGCCAGTTGCAGCCCTTTCTGGATCGGGACGCCTTATGCACGGTCACTCACGCCCTTGTCACCTCCCGGTTGGACTATTGTAATGCTCTCTACATGGGGCTCCCCTTGAAGAGCACTCAGAGGCTCCAACTGGTCCAGAATGCGGCCGCGCGGGTGGTTATGGGTGCAACTCGTTGCGCCCATGTGACACCCCTCCTGCGCGAGCTGCACTGGCTCCCAGTGGTCTTCCGGGTGCGATTCAAGGTGTTGGTTACCACCTTTAAAGCGCTCCATGGCATAGGACCCGGGTACCTTCGAGACCGACTTCTGCCACCAATAGCCTCCCACCGACCAGTCCGCTCCCACAGAGAGGGTCTCCTCAGGGTGCCATCGGCCAAGTTATGTCGGCTGGCGACACCCAGGGGGAGGGCCTTCTCTGTGGGAGCCCCAGCCCTGTGGAATGAACTGCCCCCGGAAATACGTAAGATCTCCGACCTCCGGGTGTTCCGCTGCGCTCTGAAGACCCTGTTGTTCCGCCAGGCCGGGCTATTAACATAACGTTTTAAATTGGGGTATTTTAAATTTCTGGGATTTTAATTGGAGCCTAATTATTTAATGATTTTAAATTTTAATTGTTGTTTTGTTTCTGTGTTTTTAAATAGGCTGTACACTGCCCTGAGTCCTTCGGGAGAAGGGCGGTATAGAAATAAAATTATTATTATTATTATTATTTCTTATTATTATTGACTCGTTTTGACCTAGTTCCATGTAGAATATTGTAGAGCCCGTGATGGCGAACCTATGGCATGCGTGCCACAGGTGGCACACGTAGCCATATCAGTGGGCATGCCAGCTCAGCTCTGGCGTGCATGCACGCGCCAGCCAGCTGATTTTCGGGCCTTCTGGGCCCACCAGAAGTAGGAAAACAGGCTGTTTCCTACCTCCGGAGGGCCTGGGGGGTGGGTGGGGAAGGCCCATTTTTCTTTCTTATCTGGCTGCAGATCCTCTCTCTGCATCTGTGGAGGGCAAAAACAGCCTTTCCCACTCCCTCAGAGGCCCTCCGGAGGCATGAGACGGCCCATTTCCCAATTCGTGGTGGGACAGGAAGTGACTTTTTTAATGTCCCCAGCCTCCAGAGACTCCTAGAGGGACTCTGAAGGCTGGGAACAGCAAAAACCGTCACTTCCTGTCCCATCGGGAGTTGGGAAATGGGCCGTTTCAGGCCTCTGGAGGGCCTCCGAGGGAGTGGGAAAGGCTGTTTTTGCCCTTCCCAGATGCATAGAGAGGATCTGGAGCCAAGTAAGGAAGAAAAAGGGGCCTACCCGGGCCATCGCATGCCAGAAGCGGGGGGGAGGGGTTGCATGTGCATGCACAGGACAAGGTGCATAGAATTATGGGTGTGGGCAAACCTCCCCCCCTCTCCTGGCATGCAATGGCAAAAAGGTTAGCCATCACTGTTGTAGGCCATCTGAAAGAAGAATATCCTGAGGAAAACATCCTGAAATTGAACAGGTGTATCCTTTTCCTACTATTTGTGGTGCTTTTTTTTTTTTTAAAAAAAAATTTTTAAATGCAAAACAATTTGTGTTCCTCACAAGAATTCTGTACAGGGTTCTTTCTGCCTCTTTTTGGTTCAGTGGGATGAACCAAAATGGTTCACTTGCTTTATCATGGTGGTCAGTACGTGCCAGTTCGGATAAACAGGTTTCAAATCAGTGGTGAAATCAAATTTTCTTTTACTACTGGTTCTGTGGGCGTGTCTTGGTCGGCGTGGTGTGGCTTGGTGGGCGTGGCTTGGTGGGCATGGCAGGGGAAGGATACTGCAAAATCTCCATTCCCATCCCACTCCTGAGAGAAGGATATTGCAAAATTTCCATTCCCACACCACTCGGGCCAGCCAGAGGTGGTATTTGCCGGTTCTCCGAACTACTCAAAATTTCCGCTACCGGTTCTCCAGAACCTGCTGGATTTCACCCCTGTTTCAAATCATCATTTGTGTTTGGCGTCCTTACACTCTGTCAGGAACCTGACACTGAAGTTTCTTTAAGAAAGTGCTAGTGGGTTTTAAGCCAAGCTGTTAAGAACTTCAAGGGTTCATTCTTGTTATATTTCTCCATCCTAACTGCTGCATGGATCATGCTGTTATATCCACTCTCTGAAAATGTCTTCTTGTCTCATTTTCTTTACAGGTGCAATGTCTGTTCTGGCCTGGGGACAACTGCTTGTACAGACTGTGGAGGAACAGGAAAGTTGCTGACGTACATTGAGCTGCAAGTTGAATGGCAAGTTCTGCCAGCCTATAGATTGAAGAACAGCCTTTCTCATTCCAGCCTTTATTTCTCAACAGATTTCTCTGGGTGTTTCCAAGTAGGAAACACCCAGGAGACAGAGACGTAACAGTCTCCTGCTGTTCTCCCTGTCCCTTTTCCTCATGTAACTGGTGTTTGGATCCACACTGTTCCCAGCTCTGAAGTAACATGGAGGCATCAAGTCTGGTAGTCTTTGATAGACCTGTCCTGAAAGAATTAATTAATTAATTAAAATATACATCCATATTGTATGTGGACAGTGTTGATTCTGGGCATTGTTCATATTAATCCAAATTACAATAACAATATTAGTAATTTTTATCACATTTATCAAACTTAGGTGATCCTCATAATATTATTTAAACAGCAGGAAAAAAAATGCCTAACATCTATAAACCTCTAATCTTACTATTATTTTTGTTTATTCTATTAAAATATACGTTCGAATATTTCCCCTATCTAATTTTATTTCTGCCTCTATCAATTTACAACAAGCTCCCTTAATGTTTAAAAGGCAATTTTTTAATCCACTTTCAGAGACATCCACTTTCAGAGACAGTTTACAATCCATATTTATGCAGTGGGTTCATTGCTGGGTTATTTATTGTGTTGGTTTCTGGGTTATTTATTTATATTTTATGAAGAGAAGGAAAAAGAGAAATACATAGGAATTCCAAATTATAGGCACAATTTAGAAAAGTTTCTGTAGCAAAATGAAGTAAAATTAAAATAAATGAAAAAACCATTCCATTGGAAGAAACATCTCACTTTTATTCTTATATGACAACTAGGATTAAAAAAATAGATTGTTTCATAACAGTTGTAGGTTTTACCACTTTCAAAACTGTTATATTACATTGAACAGTTACTAAAATCAAACAATAGGTTAATTAATTAATTAATTAAATTTGTATACCGCCCTTCTCCCGAAGGACTCAGTGCGGTGCACAGCCAAGATTAAAATACATACAATACAAAATTTAAAATAATTTAAAAGCAGAATTAAATCGAATTGGCTTCCCAAAACATTAAAACCCATTGCCCTTAAAATAACCCATTAAAATTTTAAGCCAGCCAATTGTGAGATTAACCTTAGATTTCAAAGTAATCATAGTTAGAGGGTTACTTTACTCTAAGAGGCCCCAAGTCTTGAATGTGACAGCAAGCTGTAAAATTGTATTCCATGAACAATACTTAGGTTAAACATCAGGCTTTTTTTTCATGTATGAAATTATTTCGGTTGTTGTTGAATACTCCCATAATTTAAGATGTCATTCCTCTAAGGAAGAATTTCAGTGTGGACATTTGGAATTCTCTGGAACCTGTACAAATGGAATACCTCCAGTTCATGTCAAAAATAGTTATAATGGCTAAATCTTGAAAATTGGGCTACAATCTTTTGTCACTTAACTTTGGCAGTACTAGATTTACGGCGCTGGCCTGTATTTCAGAGCCACCATTAGCCATTTTAGAAGCAATGCTGAGGTTTCACTTCATTTTATCTCTTTTTGACATAATCCAACATAATCATGTGTCTGCCTCATTGTTGATCTATATTAGAGGCTTTTATAAGCAATTGACCTTATTCTTCCTGACACAGAGTTTTTCTGAATCTGATTTGTTGTGAAAATAGGGCATGCACCAGAGGTTCTCTTTGTAAATGGTGTTGTTTGCCTTCACAGGAAAAATAACATTTTTGAATATGTGGTGGATGAAAGAACTGGGTTTCCTACTGAACTCTTCAAAGCAGTTAAAGGGAAGAAGCTGTTTGTGGATGAGCAATACTTGGTAATGAAATATGTATGGTAGAAGAACAGGGCTTACCCCATGGCAGGATTGAAAAAAGCAATTTGAATGCATGTATTTATGTACCTATGCATGCCTGAATGTATATAGGTGCATGTTACACAAACACTCAGGGCAAATTATAACAATTAAAAATAGCACAATATAAATATAACCAGTCCTCAATTACGAATGGTTGCTTAGAAACTGTTCAACGTTATAACAGATCCCTCCCAAAAGGTACTTATGACCCAGTTCCAAAATTGTGAAGGCCCGTGCCCCCACCAATCATGTGACTGCATTTCAGGCAATCAGTAATTGGCTCACATTTATGACTTGTTTGCAGTGTCCAGCAACCATAATTTACAAAAAAAAAAACAAAAAAAAAATGCTGAAAATTGGATTTACTTCAGTTGACTGTCATGACTTACAACAATAACGAGCAAAATGTTAGGAAATGGTTATTGCCTAATTGGTTGGTCAGGAAGTATATAAGCCAACATTGTATGTTTGTATTATGTGGATGTATTATGTAGCTTTAGGAATTGTGCTGAGTCATTCTGCATCCTGATTGGCTGAGCTCTGTAGCCAATGTATTTAAGGAGAGCTAAATTATGGTTAGTGTGGACGACTACACCATTTTACCTGCTGCTATGCTGTAACTCTTTTTGATCTCTCTATGGTCAACTGTTTGATCATGATTATTTATTTACTGCTTTCTGATATTTATTGAACTGTTTTTATATTGTTCCTGATTGTTCCTTGTATTTTTCTACTGGTAAGAAGATTTTATATCCCTGGATTGATCTTATATTGCACTTTATATGGCTAAGACTTGGATTGTTAAAGGACTATGAATTTGTTTTTCCCTAAAAGTAAAATACTATAAACCCAGTTTGTCTGTTATTCACAATTACTCTAAAACTGTTTCCGTGTGTAAAACTCTAACGGTACTCTGCTTTATAAGACACAACTTCAGGTGCAACTCAATAATATCCTTAACATTGGTTATGGGCCCAGAGCCAACCAGAGTTACCCAGAGTTACCTAGAAATATCTAGAGCACTGAGAGTTGATGTGAATGATACAGTAATTTATTCAGACAGCTGTGTTTGTTATTAAGTATCCAAGTGAAGATGGCACAAGATCAGTCATCCAGTATATCCATGACAACCCGGTTGGACGGAACAAACTATGTTTCCTGGTCCATGAAATGCAAGCTGCTTTTGCGTAGGGAAGGACTATGGGATGTAGTTAATAATCCACCGGATGTAAAACTCTAACGGTACTCTGCTTTATAAGCCACAACTTTGGGTGCAACTCAATAATATCCTTAACACAAGATCTGTTAAGGTCATAAGTCAAGAACTTCCTGAATTGTGCGCTTTCTGCTATAATGCCCACCTTACGAAACATCCTTTCCCTGGAGATCAGGAAGGCTTTGACCCCACTGGACTTTTGTAATGTCTTAAGACTTGCTTCTGTGCCCAAGCCTGAGTCCCTGAGTATGTGCAAGGGCCGGTTTCTTGATTATATTAGTAGTTTGGACTATGATGTTTCTTGGCTGCTGTGCATTTTAATTTTTATAATGTTTGTTTGTTTATTTATTTATTTAATTTTGTTCACTTCCCAGAACCACTTGTTGAGATGGGCAGTCATATAAATCCAATGAATGAATGAATGAATGAATGAATGAATGAATGAATGAATGAATGATAGATAGATAGATAGATAGATAGATAGATAGATAGATAGATAGCAATATATCTTCTTCCATTTATCCGTGAACCTATCCAGTAATTGCTCTATCCAGCACTGGATGGAAACTTATCAAAGAGAGAACCAACTTAGAAAATAAGGAGAAATTTCCTGACACTGAGAACAATCAATCAGTGGTATGGTTTGCCTTCAGAAGTTGTGAGCGCTCCAACTCCATTGGACCACTGCAGTAGTCTAAAGTTTTGGAATAAAATATTGTGGACTGTAAATGTCTGTTGTACTTGCCTGAGTCTAGTCCCGTGATGGCGAACCTATGGCACGCATGCCAGAGGTGGCACACAGAGCCCTCTCTGTGGGCACATGCGTCATTGCCAACTACTCTTCTGGTTTCCTGGTCTTTGTGGGCGCTGAGTGCCAGAAAATGCCCTGAAAAACGGCCAAAAACCAGGCTCTTTTCCAAGCTGTTTTGGGGCCATTTTGGGGCCGTTTTTTGCCTGAAAACAGCCAAAAAACAGCCTGAAAAACAGCCTGAAAAATGGCCAGAAACTGCTAAAAAGCATGCATGCATGCTCCGGCCAGCTGGTCTTCAGGTTTCTGGTGCTCCAGTGCGCATGCAAGGATGCGTATTCCGGTTTGGGCACTTGGTGCCGAAAAGTTTCGCCATCACTGGTCTAGTCCATACAGAAACTGTTTCAGGGCTGTATCTAGCTCTATTTTCTGCATTCAGTTACGCTTCTGTTAGTGTAGGGCAATAACTTTACCCATCCCTTCTTTTTATTGTTCTAGAGTTTTGTATCTCCTAAAAATGTTGTTTTCCTAGGTTTATCCAGTGGTAAGCTTCCCTATCAGTGCTATTAATCAAGCTTCCCGAAATGCCATTGAACAACATCAAGCCAAATTTGGAGCTACTGCACGGATATTGAGACAGGTGAGAACAACTGCGATCGGAAAAACGTTTTGTAATGGTGATGATCCACCACAGTTACTATGGATTAACTGATTTATACACCCTTCTGATAGGGAGTATAAAGGAAAGGGAAATACTTGATAGTGGCAAATATCTGTAGCTCAGCTGTAGGATGAGGGTGGAGGTTTGTTTTCTGAGCTTGTGGAGGAAACCATGTTTGGAAAACAACCCGCAAGGTCAGAGAATGAATTTCCATCCTCAAAGGGAAATATCTCTGGGCATGGAGCTATTCCTTCTCCCAGGAGGCCATAATAAAATTATTCCATGTGCGTTATTAATTTGTTCCGCTTGTATCTCTGAGCAAACTGTGCATGATGTAAGGGTATACCTATACCCCAAATATGTGGTTCTCAGGGCTCCTGTAAAAGCTGCATGCAAATTAAGATTTAAGGAAATAGAATTAAAAATGTATTAACTGTATTGAATTAATGTATTTAATTTTTATAATTTAAATGTAGCTGGCTGCCTTTTAAAATGCAGCTTCTGGCCTAATATCCAAAGAGCTGATATAGTCTCAACTCTCCAAAACTTAAGACCAGGGGTGGGCCTCAAAAATTTTAGCAAGGGGTTCTCTGCCTGGTTGCTGGGTGGGCATGACTATGGTGGGTGTGGCCTAGTTGGCCTCCTGCACCATGGTGGGGGTGGGGGTTTTGTTTTTGCCCTCCCCGGGCTCCAGAGACTTTCCTCGAGCCTCTGGGATGGCGAAAATGGCCTCCCCAGGCTCTGGAGACTCTACAGAGGCCGGAAACGGGCCCGAACTTCCAGAAGGTAGGCCCGTTTTTCACCCTTCCCGAGCCTCCGTGCATGACCTGCATTTACCTGCATCCAAAACAGGCTACATGGAGACCCCTGGAAGGGGCGGGGTTGGTAGGTGGGGCCAGCCAGGAGTGGGATTTGGGTGTTCTCCAAATGGCACAGAATCTTAGCTAGAGGTTCTTCCAAACTCCTGCAAAGCCCCAGCAGCCCACCCCTATTAGGGACTCTTCTGGTTCCTACAACCTATTCTTGTTTTCCAGTTTCTTTTTGTGTTTCATGTCAAATTCATATCAATTAGGGATGGATGAAACATCTATGATTGTGGACGGAGGAGCTGGATTGGGTGAGAGGCTTAAGTGTTTGTCACCTTGTCATTTCTACCATTTCAAAACAGAGTTGAAATGTAGAGTCAAGGGGTACCAGAGGTAGAGAGGTTTTGACCCACATTGCAACCTTAATATATTGTCCAACATGCTTATTTACTGGAATTATAAATCTAGGATCACTATTTCTACTGCAAGTGAGCCACAAATTGCAATGTTATTCTCCTTGTGAAGGCAAAAGACCTAGATTGCGATGAACACCTCTAGCAGTTTCTTGTTCTTTGCTTTTATTAATGTCTCTGTCAAAAGGAAGATTCAGTGCCTTTTAAATATACCTTGGTACTGTTTCCCATGTAGTCACATCTCAAAACAATTTACACTTTAATAACATGATTAAAAACTAATCCATATATCTTAAAAATATACAACGTGTTCATTATGTTTGAGTGGGAAAGAAAGCAAAACCAAACACACAGAAAAGGCAAGAAATTGGCCTTGTAGACACCCTAATGGATGTACTAGGAAGTACAGAGAGTCCAGAGAACTAGTCTTCTACATAAAATAAATGTTTAAATTTAATTAATTAATAGGATAAATGAATGAGATATGTTAAAGGAATATTTCAGAATTATTTCCAGTAGCGGCAACTTCCTGAGTGATAGACAGGGTAAATATTGAGGGGTGGGGGACAACACATATACTGCCTTAATAGGAATAGCACTTAAACTTATATACTGCTTCATGGTGCTTTACAGCCCTCTCTATGCAGTTTACAGAGTCAGCCCCCAACAATCTGGGTCCTCATTTTACCTTCCTCGGAGGAATGAAAGGCTGAGTCAATCTTGAGCCAATGAGACTCGAACTACTGAACTGCTGGCACCCAGCAGTCAGCAGAAGTAGCCTGCAGTACTGCATTCTAACCATTGCATCACCATGGCTCTTAAGGACACACACACACACACACACACACACACACACACATACAAGTCAAATAAATCAGTGGATGGATGGATTGGATGGAGGGGAATATGTATTCCAGCCAGGGGGCCAGATGCATCACACGCTGGCCATGCCCACACCCAATTTAGCGAAGGAGGAAAAAGTTGCGATATGTCATGTGATGACCCCGTGATGACACGAGTTTAACACCCCTGGTCTAATACATTGAAATTATAAACAAGTGTTCAAAAGAAGCCAGAAAGATTAAGAAAACAAGTACATTATAGCAGCAAGGTGGTGTTGGTTTGGTTGCTTTATACCCGGGTGTCATTATCTATGCATGCATTTTTATTCTACCTCTTCTCTAAAGTGGCAGGCTCACGGTAGTGGTGGGGAATCTCCTCTCAGTTTGTGCCCACAACCTGCCTTAGAAAACACAGGATGAATGACTTTCCCAAGTTAAGGCAGGACACTCAACAATTATAAGGGAATTTTAGCCTCTCTTAAGCCTCTCTTACCTATGGACCCCCTTCAGCTTGCTTTCAAAAATTCTCTGAGCCGCTGAGGATCAATGTAGTGTAAGTTTGTGGAAATTGATTGTCCCTAAATAATAGTGATAGCGAAACTATACCAATCTGTTTCTCAAAGAGTTGGCTGTTTTTGTCTTTTTGCAGAAACAAACCATTGAGCTGGTATTTCTTACCAAAGTGGAATATGAATGGAACAGGAAATCCTATTCCTATTATGTCTATGGGAATGAGCACAAGGTGTACGTGGAGAATTATCCTAAAAAGTGTGGCTGTACTATTATATGATACATGACCTTCCAACCACTGACAGAGAAATCCTGATCATTCCTGCATTACGTCTGCTCATCTGCTTCCCCCCCCCCAGTTCTTTCTTGTTTCAATTCCTATATCTCAGATGAATTATAAACAATTGTGTTAGCCTTTAAAAGAAGACCTGGGGGATTATCTCTACAGCTGAAACACTTTGCATATTTTTTGTACAATTGAATGTTCATTGTTCTTGATTGTTAAAAATACTTGTGTTGGTATATTAGTTATAACAAACATTAAAAGTTTAAGCCAAACATGCCAGAGATTCCATTCCTTTCCTATCTCTGGTTTTCCTTAGTTTCTTCTCTCATCCTGAATTAATTCATTATGTTCTGAGCCTTTAATGGAATATTTTGTTTCATTGGCTTGGTGCACAAGGTACGCACTGTTGCCCAATTCCAGATATAATTTTGGATTTTTTTAAATCAATAATTTTTAGTTGCACTTTTTTTTTAAACATACTATTTCAATATAAATCAGGAAATGGATTATCCAAAGAGGCAGAAACTAAGACTTTGTAGAGGCTAAAACTTTTACATTCTTTTGTTCATAGTTAATTCTTCAGTTGATTACTATTATAACATGTAATTGATAGGACTGTTTATAAGTAATACTAATTCACTTTACTCACATTTGAATGATTACAAACTGAAAAGATCATATCCTAATAACTATGTATTATAATCTTTTTAGCCTGAAATTGGAACTAATAAAGTGCAGTGATTCTAAACATATCGCAATAAAAAAAAATTGAACACTCTGATATGCTGTTATGAGGTTTTAAATTTTCTTGCATAATATCATAAAGATTTTATAAATCTATATCCTTTTTTCAAGTGCTGGATGGAATGGCTCAATCCTAAAAAGCATTGTAACACAATGGATTATAGAAAAGAACAAAAAAAATGGTTTCAGTGGAATAAAATAGAAACAGATAGTGACAGAAATGTCATCTAACATTCCGTTGACAGTTGCAAAACAAAATGGCAGCTCAGAGCTGAAACTCCGAGGCTAGGAGGGAGATGTTTTGACATTTTCAAGAGTGTGGGGGTCAATTAACCATCCACAGACCCCCCTCCCAGCAAGCTGAGGTATTTTCGGCTCAATAGAGCTGTGGATGGAGCCCAAGGATAAAATCCGAGCCGAGCCCGAAGATCAGCTGTTTGTCAGTAAAAAGACTGAGGGCGGTGGGGAGGATGTCAACATCAAAGCCTGGCTGTCATGACCGGGTCAACCACTGAGTCTAATACAGCTGATGAAATGGTTGGCGAGACGGTGGCAACAGCGACTCTGGATAGGGTGTTGATAATGATGCCTGGGCTAATAGGCGCTGCATGTAGCAACACGGCGGCGATGATATCTATGGCAAGGGGGGTTACCACAATGGCGAGGGGAATGGCGCTAATGGCAGCGACGGCGACGGCAACACCAGGAGGCTGCAAGGAAGCCCTCGTTGTTAATAGAGGAGAGGGCAATGCTGCAAAGGCTATAAATGTTAGGATCCCTTCAACCTCTAGGGATCTGTTGCACTCCTCTTTCTTGAAACTCTGAGGACTTATTAAACTAATTGAACTAAGTAGCCTGAGCAAGGTGATGGATAGGGACTGAGGATAACAATCTGGAGATGATGACTTACTCTCCCCCTCAACTGTCCCTCCTTTATCAGATCTAGATCTATTACGACCACTCAGCGTTAACTTGCAATCTTAGATCGATCTGCAGCTTTATTTACCACCTATTTCCCCAAGATTACCCTGATTATTTAACCCTAAATACTTTGTCCAGTGGCTCTGCCTTACTTTTTTGATCTAATCCTCGGCCATCGCTGGTATCAGGACTGGAGGAGATACAGACATCGAGAGTCTTGGATTATGGGGAGATAGACCACCTTCTCTTTGTTTGTTTCAAATGGTTTGGTCGCTGTGAGAGGACGACCCTTTGAGACCTCTACCCCCACCTCCTTTGGATGGACTTACTACAACCACAAGACTTCCCATCGTCGTGAGAGGGCGATGATGTTCCGATGTATTGACATTTGTAACATACTGGTCTCCCTTTTACATCTATTTCCTCCCTTATTTTAAATTACCTGTCTTAACCATCTCTAACACTCTTAGAAGAAAATGATCCTTCATCTCCTTCAACTCGCTCCTATCTTTGATGTATTCAACTGCGGAGCTCCTTGCACTGCGAGATTCCCCCCTCTCACATGTCTGGCCCTCTCAGTTATCAAGGGCCGCCCTTGAGGACGGGTTTTGGAACCCTGAGAGGTGGTTTGCAAAAAACCAACGGCTTTGGGGTTTTTTAGATAAATCTTTAAGTTCTATTTTAAGGGGTTCTGGGAGGGATTGTGGGAATGGATCTGGGGGGATCCATAAATCCACTGAAAGGGGTAATGGGTCTGATAATCATGGTAGGGACGATGGGGACAGAAATCTGACAAGGATGCAGGGGGATGAAGCGATGGGCATTAGTATAGTAAGTGGGAGGGCCAGATATGACGGCTGCAGGGGGCCATATTATGTTTCGGGAGTGCGCACTCGATGTTTACGAGCGATTGCCCACTCCGACCCCCAAAGCACTGCTCGTTTCCTGGGTTGTTCAGAGTCTCAGACCCTGGGTCTACGGCTGATGTTATGTAATGCCAGGTCAGTGGTAAATAAAGCCCCCCTCATTCATGATCTTATTTCAGAGGGGGGTGCTGACCTGGCAGGGATTACGGAGACCTGGTTAGGCCAGGAGGGAGGAGTTCCCCTTGTGGAAATGTGCCCGCCAGGTTTCTGTGCATTCCATCAGCCAAGGACTCAGGGAAGGGGTGGGGGAGTGGCAGCAATCATTAGAGAAAGTCTTTGCCCGAGGGAGGCCACCGTTCCTCAGATAGCTGGATGTGAGTCCCTCCTTGTGAAGTGGGGTCGGGGGATTCAGATGGGCCTACTGATTGCGTACCTGTCTCCATGCCACGTAACAGCGGTCCTGCCTGAGCTGCTCGACATAGCCGGGGTGGCGGTGGAAACCCCCAGACTTATTGTTATGGGGGATTTTAACCTGCCATCTGCTGGTGAGATGTCGGAGACGGCTCGGGAGTTCATGGCTTCCATGACGGCCATGGACCTGACCCAGGTAGTTCAAGGCCCCACCCACTTGGGGAATCACACTCTGGACTTGATTTTTGTCTCTGATCAGTGGCTGAATGATCTAAGAATAGGGGATATAGACATCAAGCCCTTGTCATGGTCTGATCATTCTCTCCTTCACATGGACTTTCAAGTCACTTCCACCCACCGCAGGGAGACGGAACCAACCAAATGGTTCCGTCCCAGGTGCCTGATGGACCCCGAAAGGTTCCTGATGGAGCTTGGGCCATTTCCTGAGACTCTGGCTCACGACTTGACTGAGGACCTGGTGATCGCCTGGGACAGGGCGGCTACTGGGGCCTTGGACCGCGTCGTGCCTTTGCGGCCTCTGACCCGATGCCAATCTCATCTAGCGCCTTGGTTTTCCGAGGAGCTGAGAGAGATGAAGCGTCGGAAAAGACGCCTGGAGAGCGATTGGAGGACAGGCCGATCTGAATCTGACCGAACACAGGTGAGATCTTATATTAAGACCTACTTAGTGGCGATAAGAGCGGCGAAATCTAGCTACTTCTCCGCTCTTATTGCATCTGCAGAGAACCGCCCAGCTGCGTTGTTTAGGGTGACCCGCTCCCTACTTCAGGTGGGGGTACGGGAAGATCCCTTAAAGGGTCGAGCTGAGGATTTTGTACAATTCCTGCATGATAAAGTCGCTCAGATTCGGGAAGGCCTGGACTCCGATTGGGTAGATCCAGGGGAGGAGACGGGGGCAGGTCTTGAGAGCGTTATCTGGGAAGAGTTTGACTCTGTGGCTCTTGAGGACGTGGACAGGATTCTGGGCAAGCTTAATGCTGCCACATGTTTATTGGACCCGTGTCCCTCCTGGTTGGTACTGGCCTCCCGGGAGGTTACAGGAGGCTGGCTCCAGGGGATTATAAATGCTTCTCTGAGTGAGGGTGTCTTTCCCACCACCTTGAAAGAGGCGGTTGTGAAGCCCCTCCTCAAGAAGCCTTCCCTGGACCCGGCTATATTATCAAATTATCGTCCAGTCTCCAATCTTCGCTTTGTTGCGAAGGTTGTTGAGAGTGTGGTGGCGCGACAACTACCCCGATACCTGGATGAAGTTGTCTATCTGGATCCGTTCCAGTCGGGCTTCAGGTCACGATACAGCACGGAAACGGCATTGGTCGCATTGGTGGATGATCTCTGGAGGGCTCGGGACAGAGGTTGCTCCTCTATCCTGGTCCTATTAGATCTCTCAGCGGCTTTTGATACCATCAACCATGGTATCTTACTGCACCGGCTGGAGGGGTTAGGAATAGGGGGCACCATGCTTCGGTGGTTCTCCTCCTTCCTCTCTGACCGTTCGCAGTTTGTGTTGGTAGGGGGGCAGAGGTCGACCTCGAGGCACCTTATTTGTGGGGTGCCACAAGGGTCAGTCCTCTCACCCCTTCTGTTCAACATTTATGTAAAACCGCTAGGTGAGATCATCCGTGGTTTTGGGGTGAGTGTTCATCAGTATGCTGATGACACACAGCTATACATCTCCACCCCAGACCACCCCAATGATGCCCTTGCTGTGATGTCCCGTTGCCTGGAGGCCGTGCGGATCTGGATGGGGAGAAACAAGCTCAGACTCAACCCCTCCAAGACCGAGTGGCTGTGGCTTCCGGCGTCCCGGTATAGTCAGCTGGTACCATCACTGACAATAGGGGATGAGATCTTGCTCCCCACAGAGAGGGCCCGCAACTTGGGTGTCCTCCTGGATTCACAGTTATCTTTAGAAGATCATTTGATGGCCGTGGCCAGGGGTGCCTTTTATCAGGTTCGCCTGATCCGCCAGTTGCGTCCCTTTCTGGATCGGGACGCCTTGCGCACGGTCACTCATGCCCTAGTTACCTCCCGTATGGACTACTGTAATGCTCTCTACATGGGGCTCCCCTTGAAAAGCACCCGGGGCTCCAACTGGTCCAGAACGTAGCCGCACGGGTGATTATGGGCGCAGCTCATTACGCCCATGTAACACCTCTCCTACGCGAGCTGCACTGGCTCCCGGTGGTGTTCCGGGTGCGATTCAAGGTGTTAGTTATCACCTTTAAAGAGCTCCATGGCTTAGGACCTGGGTACCTACGAGACCGTCTTTTGCCACCAATAGCCTCCCACCGACCAGTTCGTTCTCACAGGGAGGGACTACTCAGGGTACTGTCAGTCAAATTATGTCGACTGGCGACTCCCAGGGGGAGGGCCTTCTCTGTGGGGGCTCCAACCCTTTGGAATGAACTGTCCCCGGAGATACGGAATATCCCTGATCTCCGTGCTTTCCGCCGTGCCCTCAAGACCCTGATGTTCCAACAGGCAGGGCTAAACATACAAACATGTGAATGATTTTTTAAATGTTATCTAATTCTGGGTTTTATTTAATTGACCAAACTAAGTAATAATTTTAATTAGCAATTTTATGATGTTTGTGTGTCTATATTTTTCTTGACTGTACACCGCCTTGAGTCCTACGGGAGAAAGGCGGTATAGAAATATAATAAATAAATAAATAATATGCTTTTAAATTGTCAGTGCCCCTGGCTCCTTCCTATATTGTGAAGATTCCTTTGGAGGAAGCTAATTGGGGTTCACTCCAGTCCCAATGAACTTTCTGTTATTTAAAGCACAAGAAGGGAAGATCTGTGAGAAGAAAGCAGATTGGGTCAGTAATGAGGAATCTTGTCCCATGCTTCTGTTGGAAGAAAAGTCCATCTGGTTCAAGCCAAGGCACTGGAGTTTAAATGGAGGCTGATTGGAAAGAAAGGTTCTCTTTATTGATGAAGCAGAACCACGTGTGATTCTGGACAGCTGACAAAATGGAGTTGAGAGTGGGTGGGTTTTTATACCTTCTTTGGGCTTTGTATTTGAGCTTCCTGTTCCTGTGCAAGAACAAGTCCTTTAATATTCTAATGGCTGTTGTCAGATTCCTATGGGGTCATGTAGGGGTTATGTAGGGGTCATAGCTGGCTCTATAGGCAAAAGGAGAAAGGCAAATCCTAGGTATTTGTCTGAGCCAATCTATAGTTTCTGTCTGGCTCAGTCTTTCTGAATGGATTACCAAATCTGCATTTCTATAAACTGGCCTCAGTTTCTGCTTGGGGCAGGGAAACGGGCTGGTTTCTGCCTCCCTTAAGGTTTTTTTCTCTTTCTCCTTTAGGGGAAATATTCTATCCTACCTTTTTGATATTCTCCAAAATATTACATTATTCAGGGGGCGGGGGCGGGGGGGGATGACTCCCCACACCTCCAAGCTGCATTTTAGGGGATGAATTCTAGTGGTGAATGAATCTGAATCTAGTATGCATCTGCTCACCTTCAGGTTTGCTTCCAGTGCATCTATTAGATTTAAGCACTGCTTCTGTTTTGAAGTTGATTTAGATGCTGTGGTTGGGCTTAAAAAAAAATCTCACACCAGTTGAGTTCTCTTGTGAGAGGATTTCTTGGGGGTCCCCTGAAAGAAGTCTAAAATATGCTACTCTTTCAGTTCTCCCAGTGGAGTTTTCCATTGCGGATCCTTGGTGATCTCTGAGCTTGATTGTTTTCTTGCAGATGTTTCATTATCCAACTAGATAATACTAGCACCAATGAGCTCAGAGAGCACCAAAGATCCCACAATTGAACCCTGAGCTACATACAGTACATTCAGAACGTATTCAGACCCCCCCTTCACCTTTGTCAATTTTGTTATGCTGCAGCCTGATTCTATGGTTATTGAAATTCATTTTTTTCTCATTAATCTAAGTACCCTCTAATGACAAGGTGAAAACAGAATGGTAGAAATTTCTGTAAATTTATGAAAAAGAAAAAAAACCCTGAAATATTTATTTTATTTATTTATTTATTTATTTATTTATTTATTTATTTTATTGAATTTCTATACCGCCCTACTCCCGAAGGACTCAGGGCGGTGCACAGCCATAAGATAAAACACATAGATATACAAAATTTAAAATCGAATAAAATGAATTAAATAAATTTGGCTGAATTAATACCCATAATTTAAGATACCCATATTTTAAAATACATTAAAAATTTAGAATTTACACTTAAAAGGGAGAAGATTTAGGCGAGGCCAGCTTGATGAAATAAAAGCGTCTTCAACTCGCGGCGGAAGGTGCGCAGATCCGGAATCCTCCGTATCTCTGGGGGGAGCTCATTCCAGATCGTCGGTGCCCCCACAGAGAAGGCTCTCCCCCTAGGGGTCGACAGCCGACATTGTTTGGCCGACGGCACCTGGAGGAGCCCCTCTCTGTGGGAGCGTACTGGTCGGTGGGAGGCTGTTGATGGTAGTAGGCGGTCCCGTAAGTAACCAGGTCCCAAGCCATGGAGCGCTTTAAAGGTGGTAACCAGAACCTTGAAGCGCACCCGGAAGACCACCGGGAGCCAGTGCAGCTCGCGCAGGAGAGGTGTTACATGGGAGCTCCATGTTGCTCCCATAACCACCCGCGCGGCTGCACTCTGCGCCAGTTGGAGCCTCCGGGTGCACCTCAAGGGGAGCCCCATGTAGAGAGCATTACAATAGTCCAGACGAGAGGTGATGAGGGCATGAGTGACTGTGCGTAACGAGTCCCGATCTAGAAAGGGACGCAACTGGCGAATCAGGCGAACCTGATGAAAAATCCTCCCGGTCACGGCCGTCAAGTGCTCTTCTAAAGACAGCCGTGAGTCCAGGAGGACGCCCAAGTTACGAGCCCTTTCCGTGGGGGCCAATGATTCGCCCCCAATAGCCAGCGATGGTGCCAGCTGACTATATCGGGACGTTGGAAACCACAGCCACTCGGTCTTGGATGGGTTGAGCCTGAGCCCGTTTCTCCCCATCCAGATCCGTACGGCCTCCAGGCACTGGGACATCACTTCAAGGGCATCGTTGGGGTGGTCCGGGGTGGAGATGTACAGCTGGGTGTCATCAGCGTACAGATGGTACTTCACCCCGAAACCACGGATGATCTCACCCAGCGGCTTTACATAAATGTTGAACAGAAGGGGCGAGAGAACCGATCCCTGCGGCACCCCACATATAAGGGGCCTCGGGGTCGATCTCTGCCCCCCTGTCAACACAGACTGCGACCGGTCAGAGAGAAAGGAGGAGAACCACCGTAAAACACATAAGTATTCAGATCTTTCATTCAGTACTTTGTTAGCTGTACTTTGGCAGCAATTACAGCTTTGAGTCTTTGGGTATGACACAACAAGCTTTGGACATCTTGATTGGGGGATTTTCTGCCATTCTTCCTTGCAAATCCTCTCAAGCTCAGGTTGGATGGCAACTGTCGATGGACAGCCATTTTCAGATCCCTCCAGAGATGTTCAATAGGCTTCAAGTAGGCTCTCACTGGGCCAAACTAGGACATCCACAGAGTTATCCCTAAATCACTCCTGTGATGTCTTGGCTGTGTGCTTAGTATGTTGGAAAGTGAACTTTCGGCCCAGTCGGAGGTCCTGAGCACTGTGGAGCAGGTTTTCATTGAGGATATCCCTATACTTTGCTCCATTCAGCTTTCCCTCAACCCTGACCAGTCTCCCAGTCTCTGCTGCTGAAAAATGTCTCTATAGCATGAGGCTGCCACCATGCTTCACTGTTGGGATGATATTGGGCAGGTGATGAATGGTGCTTGGTTTTCTCCAGACATAATATTTAGAATCGAGGCCAAACAATTCAATCTTGGTTTCATCAGACCAGAGAACCTTATTTCTTACAGTCTGAGAGTCCTTCAGGTGGTTTTTTGCAAATTCTAAGCGGGCTTTCTGTATTTTCCACTGAGGAGAGGCTTCGGTTTAACCACTCTGATCGCTGGAGGACTGCAGTGATGGTTGTCCTTCTAGAACTCTGTCTCACCTCCACACAGGATCCTTAGAGCTCAGTCAGAGTAACCATTGGGTTCTGGTCACCTTTCTTACTAAGGCCTTTCTCCCTTGATTGCTCAGTTTGACCAGGTGACCAGCTCTTGGAAGAGTCCTGTTTGTGCCAATCTTCTTCCATTTGGGAATTATGGAGGCCACTGTGCTCTTAGGAACCTTCAGTGCAGCAGAAATTTTATTGTAGCCAAAACTACCTTGCAATAATCCTGTCTCTGAGCTCTGCATTTACCACAGGTTGACTCCAATCAAAGTCATGTCAGCAATAATGAAGAGAAATGGAAGGCACCGGAACTAAAATTCAAGTGTGGTTGCAAAGAGTGTGAATACTTATGCCAATGTGATATTTCAGTTTCTTCTTTTTAATAAATTTATAGATATTTCTAAAATTCTGCTTTCACTTTGTCATGGAATATTGAGTGTAGATTAATGAGAAAAAAAATGAATTCCAACAACTGTAGAATCAGGCTGCAGCATAACAAAATTGACAAAAGTGAAGGGGGTCTCAATGCTTTCTGAGTGCACTATATATTCTCTTCTATTAATTGATTATACTTGGAGAGAGTGTATGGAGATTCTCAGTCACCCAGGTCGTGGTTGTCCCAAAGGTGGTTTTTCAAAAGGAATTGGGCTTTCTGGTTTTTCTTTGAAGACGTTTCGCTTCTCATCCAAGAAGCTTCTTCAGCTCTGAAGAGAAGTCGGAGCAGTGCTTTCTGCAGAATATTTTGTGCCCTGTGTCCCTTCACTGTTGAGCACAGGTGCAAGCTGTTGGGGATGGGTCTGTGCTATCTCCATTTCGTCGGGCCCTAAAAACTCATCTCTTTCAGTTAGCCGGTCTCTCTTGATTTTATGATTTTATGGTTGGTTTTAAATTTTGATATGGATTTTAAATTGATACATTTTAAACTATGGGCCAAATTTAATTATTTTAAATCTATTTTTAATCGTACTTTATGTATAAATGTTTTATTTTGGCTGTTCACCGCCCTGAGTCCAAAAGGAGAAGGGCGGTATAGAAATTCGAATAATAAATAAATAAATAAATAAATCTCAAACTGAAGCATAAATGGTTCCTGTAGTCTGTAATTTTTCTGGAAATTCGTTCATACTCCCTCACCATTTGAAGGGTATGTCAGGGTTCCAAGTAACCCTCCCAGTTTCCCACAGCACTAAATGTGACAGGCCTGAAGATCCAATACAAAGATGGCTTCAGGCCTGACAAGGTATTCATCCCAACATGCATAGCTAAATGTCTATGGAGATTCTCAGTCATCCAGGTCATGGTTCTCCCAAAGGTGCTTTTTCAAGAGGCAAGTGGACTTTCTGGTTTTTCTTTGAAGATGTTTCACTTCTCATCCAAGAAGCTTCCTCAGCTAAAGAAGCTTCTTGGATGAGAAGTGAAACGTCTTCAAAGAAAAACCAGAAAGCCCACTTTCTTCTTGAAAAAGCACCTTTGGGATATACTTCGAGAGAAACGTCTTTGAAAAGACTAATACAGTTAGGATGAAATGGCAAGAGACACTTTAGCTATTTGTTGGTAGAGAGCGATCATGATTTTTCTTGAAGCAGAAAGTTAAAAATTGGTAGAGTCAAAGATATCTGGCTTAAAATGGCAATAGACATGCCCAAAGCTTCCTAAATTATTTCTCAAAAGCTAGAGTTATTGCATCAAAACCAGCATTTGTCATTTCCCTTCATAGAAGCTCCTGCATTAATAAAACTTCAACAGCCAGTTGTCTTTCCATGACCTTGCTTTACTATTGTTGGTGGCATTGCAAACTTTGTGTCCTATTTTATAAATAGGCACTTTTTAATTTATTTTAAGATTACTTACTTTAATTGTGTTGCCACCAGAGCTTTATTCTCACTCTGAAATCCTATAGGACCATACAGTTTCTTCCAGAATCAAGGAAACAATCTGTTCTTGGCCAAAAAAAAAAAAAAAAAAAGAGAGAGAGAGAATTGTCAAGGTGCCGTATCTTTAATGTAACAGTTGGATAAGGCCATTCTTACAAGATTATCTAGAGGTGATCAGGTCCTTCAATTTTGTCTACTTTAGAGGTTAATTATTAGGCTTTTTAAGTGTGCTAGTTATAAATAGATCAGATCTTTCAGATGGTTTCTTTTTGATATATTTGCCTTGGTTCTGACTTGGTCACTTTGATTTTTTTTTTTTTAATTTTTTTTCAAACATATTATTCCAGCAGTTTTCTCAGAAGTAATACCAGTGCTTAAATTCTAACTAAAGGCAGTTTAATCACTTGATCCTGTTCAGATACTTTGAAAGACACATTATGGTGTAAAGTTAACAACCCAGTTGTTACGTGGTCAACTTTCAAAGGATGTCTCACCATATTTCAAGTAAGGGTGTACATGCTATGGTTCAACTTGATCTGTGGTCATTTTAGAGACACCAATAATTAAAAGTCAACAAAGGCAAATTAGCACATATGTATTAAAAATGTTTAGGTCCAGGTAGACTAGATTGAGCCATAGCAGAGCACTTCAGGAATACATTGACTTCAATATTTTCAAAAGTTAGGTGACAGTTTCCTAACCATGCCATCTGCCATAACATAAACAGTTATTCTAAGTTCCATGTGTAAATGCAGCCCATTAGAAAAGGCTGCAGAGGTATTCTTCAACAAGGGAAAAACCTGTGGGATCCCTTTAGGATTTACAAAGAAAATTAATGGACAATCTCTTCTTCCATATCTATGCTTTAAAATTAGGCTAATGAAATGGTACCCATGTCTTCCTTTTTCTTCTGTTCAACCTTGTCCAATCCTCAGAGACTAGACAAGTCCCTGAAATTTTCTGTTCATCAGTAAATGGACTCTCTTTCCAAGCAGCCCCCAGCCTCCATTTTGTCTCCAGTGCCTCTCTCCCAGTTTGGAACCGAACCAGATGGATATTTCTTCCCACATGATAAAACAATTTGCATTAGACAGTTTTAAACACAAATTGCTATGAACATGTGCAATCCTGTGTCTTTGGGCTAATTATGTAGCTGAAATGAGGAATTCCCTGATCTGTGACCTCAGTCAGATTATGTTCAGCACATCCCTGCTGGGGCCGAAGGAGCAATTTTTGAGTAAACGTGTTTGGACGGGGCTGCAGGCCCAAATTTCAACCTACAATTTGGGAAAACAGTAATGAGTTCAGTTCAGTTCAGTTTCTTATTAGAGTCACTGATCAGCAGGACAAATGCTGTACAATATAACAAATAACAAACAGAACACTTCACACAACTAGAGAGAGAACAACAATGCTAAAAATAGATACCAAGTCAATGGACATTCATAATGTATGATGCCGTGCCATAATTCAATATTAAGGCTGCCAGCTATGATAATCAAAGAGATTGTCAAATGCAAGCAAATTCTACAAGTCAGAAAAAAACCATAATGGATAGTGAATTCATCTGATCATGCAAGAAAAGATTTAATAAGGGGTCTTGTCCCTAGAAAGAGGTTGTCAGTCAGAATGGGTGATTTTGATAAGTTTGCTGTGTAAATAAAAATATAAATTCCTACATAAGTGGATGACAGGACCAGTCACTCACTTTCATTCCAACCTACCACACAGGGGTTTTGTTGTGGGGAAAATAGTGTTGCCTTGAAATTCAGGTACCCCAACTTTGGTATGGAGCTGAGTAGGACCTCTAATGTGTCTTCTTAGGAGCATACATAACTGCCTATGCCAGCGCATTTTATACAGCTTAAGTTTCTGAATTCTTAGCATTCTATAAACCCACAGTTAGTTTATAGTTCAGTGTGTTGTGCAAATCCTCAATTTGTTTACAGTAATTCAGTAAATCATGGGTTAGCTTGCAGTAAAATTATAGCCTTGCTCCTGCTAAGTAATTTTGCTGGTAGAAAATGTTTCCTGTGTGCAGTTATCTGAGTAATTGTTTGCTAACCCACCATTCAACATGCAAACAATCAATTGTATAATATACTAAGCAAGGGCCTGTGAAAAATGTTACAAGTTTAGGTCATAGATAATATTGGAAGGGAACAAGGACAGTTAATTTGCAATTAAACCAGAATGTTTATTGATCTTTTTAAGCTATAGTATAAGCCTCTAAGACATACATAATGTAATATAGCTGCTTTGCTTAAAGGTGTCAAATGTACATAATCATCCTTTTGTAATTTCATTAAGAATGGCCAATTCAAAGCTACCATGAAGCGGGTTGAATTCAGGATGGCTTTTGTTCACAACCAGGAATTTAGCAAACTTTGAACAGTGGGGGAGGCAATTCAGTCTTTCATCTTTTTGGCATGGGTGTGGAGGGGGGTGAGAAATGTCACAAGAAGCAATTTGGTGACATAGTTGTTAGATCAGGCGATGGAAGAGACAGGACTCAGTGCTAACAGTAACAACAGCTCTTTATTAGTATATCAGTACAACCTAGCAGCTGGCTTGTCTGGGCATGCCCTTTTATAGGGAGCTGTCAGATGGGTTGGCCAATGAGGTTTGAATATTTTCATGCCAGATTGGCAGACCTGAGTGAAGCCTATGCTCACTCAATTTCAATATGTAACACCAGTGATAAAATCATAGTGATGTTTTCTGTTATGTATTGTATATAGTGTATAGTTGTCAGTTGAAGTTCTCATTCTGGTCCTCTATTGGAGTGGGAAAATGCTCTCTCCTAATTGGTTGTTTGGCTGATCAATTACATATAAAAGGAGCTGTGTCAGCCAAGGAGACAGTTTTGCCTCACAGGCAGTATTGAATAAAGAACTGTTAGAAATCACTCCGGCCTTGCCTACATTCTTCGCCGAGAACTTAACATTTTCCATCCCATTCTTTATTTGGGAGTTTCCAGGTGCAAGTAGGAATCAAAATATTCTCATTTTATTATTATTCTTGTTAAAAATTTACATGAAATGCTAGATTGTGTTGCCAAATTTTAGGTTAAGGGGATTTTTAAGGGTAGACATGAGACTCTTGTGTTTCCTAGAGGACCAAATGTAAAACATCATAAACAGATTGGTTTTTGGCCTCTAGAAGAACAATAGTTCTAAGTTAGAAGTCAGACTAGGGAACTTTGGTGGTCTCTGAGCTTGGCTGCTTTCTTGCAGACATTTCATTACCCAAACAAGGTAAGATCGTCAGCGCTAGTGCTGATGAAAACAATCAAGCTCGGAGAGCACCAAGGACCCCTCATGTCAACTCTGACGTACAAATATTCTCTCCTTTAGAAGTCAAATTCCAATTAAATATTAGGAAATCTGAACGTCGTCAAACAGCAGGCGTGACAATGAGCTATATCCTTCATCTTCAAGCAAAATATGGGCAACAAATGGTTTATTCTGAATCTTTGCACTAAAGAGGGGGTGAAACTTGATGCCTAAATAAACCATTTCACTTTTACAACTCTGGAATCCCGTGAAGTCTTAACAGGTAGTCCTCGACTTACAATATTTCATTGAGTGACCTTTCAAAGTTAGAACATCACAGAAAAAAGTGACTTATGACCATTTTTCACACTTACAACCATCGCAGCATCCTCGTGGTCATGGGGGTCAACATTCAGACTGTTGGCAACCAACTCATAGTTATGACAGTTGCAATGTCCCAGGATCATATGATCCCCTTCTGCGACCTTCTGACAAGCAAAGTCAATGCGGAAGCCAGACTCACTTAACAACCAAGTTACTAATTTAACAACTGCAGTTGATTCACTTTAATAGCTGTGGCAAGAAAGGTCATAAAATGGGGCAAAACTCACTTAACAAATATCTCATTTAGCAACATATATTTTGGGTTCAATTGTGGTCATAAGTTGAGACTACCTCTATATGTTTTACAGTCCAGGTAAGCATCCTCCTTGTTGGTTGCTTAAGTGGTTTTGTTCTCCTATAGACATTTGTGAAATCAAGCTAGTGTTTTCAGGGGATAAAAAACCCTTCACATACAGTTTATGAATGAACAGGCACTGGATTCTCCCCAAACTTCAAAAGATTTATCTTCATTTGAAAGAAAACCTTGGTTTATTAGGAACAACAGAAAGCAGCACTATGAATAAATGACTGAAATTAGACTGGAATTGTTATAAACTGGAATTAATGTAGTATGAAATCACTTATTAATCTTTGATTTATCCAATATTCTTTAGATAATTAAAAGCCTGTTTAAGAGTGCCTTAACTGCTAAAGTTCAGCATTATATAGAAATAAAGCAGAAAGCTCCTCTGGAATGCTGTGGCATTTGCTGTACCCAACTAAGTTTACTTGTGCCTATTTTTCTATTCTTTGCATATTTACTTAAACAAATCTCATAGGAAAAAAGGCTGTTTCACTGTAAGCAAATAAACTGGCTGAGAATAATAAACCAGGAAACATATTATACTGCAAGGCTGAACACATCTATGGAGATCTGTGAGACTTTACTTAAGCACATAACTTTGCCATTGCTCATGCCATCTAGGAATTTTAGTGAATTGTAGAAGCTAGGAAACATCAGATTGGAGAAGAATGGTGTTTCAGCAAATTCAACCCTAAGTATAAATACATTCCATTAAACACAAGGGTGACTGAATTCTGAATAGCTATGATCAGTATCACACGACTGATATGTGAACCTCATCAAGTATGTCCTTCAGCAGTGAAATCCAGCTGGATCTATCCAGCTCGCATGATCCGGTAGGGCCACCAGCAGAAGACTCCACCCATCCGCCTGGATGTCATCATGTTCCGTTTTTGACCATCTGCGCATGCGCAGAAGAGGCGCGCATGCTCTCACATTTCCGATCCGCTACCTCCGGTAGCGAAGGTAAATGCATTTTACCCCAATGTCCTTGCTTAGAAGCAGAGGTAAAATGCACTTACCTTTGCTACCTGATTGGAAATGTGAGTGCGTGCACTCGCTACGCTCGCGTGCACCTTTTCTGCGCATGCGCAGAGCCTTCTGTGCATGTGCAGAGGATCAAAAACAGGATGTGATGACATCCAGGCAGATGGGTGGAGCCTCCTGCCGCCGGCCCTACTGGAGCGCGCAAGCTGGATAGATCTGGTTGGATTTCACCGCTGCTTAGAAGCACATCTAAGTTTGTGTTTTGGTTGTAGCTTGGCTCGACATACACTGAGGTGTTTTGATGACAAGAGCATAAGTAGTTATCACAACAAATCGGCATCTGGACAGGCAAACTAAACACATCTTTTTATCAATATCCAAACTTTACCATTCTGAAAGCTTTGGCTGCAAATTCTTTAGGATTCCATCAGCCCCAAATCACCCCAACGTTCCAGGTTTTAGAGACACTAGCCACATCTAGATGGTCACATCTAAATGCATGGGGTGAATCATGGATTTAACAACTATCTGCCCATAGGCTCCCTTTTTATCAGTCTCTTCATATTTATTTCTCTCTTACATAGCAACAAGAAGCAATCTTGATTCAATCTGAATGGTAAATTCCAAATTTGAAGAAAGTAATAGTAAGTTTACAGGATTGGATGGATATCTTTATCCTAGCTATCTCCGAGACCGCCTGCTGCTACCAACGACCTCCCATCGACCCGTGCGCTCCCACAGAGAGGGCCTCCTCAGGGTGCCATCAGCCAAACAATGTAGGCTGGTGGCCCCCAGGGGGAGGGCCTTCTCTGTGGGGGCTCCCACCCTCTGGAATCAGTTGCCCCCGGAGATAAGAAGAATCCATGACCTCAATGCCTTCCGTCGTTCCCTGAAAACCTATCTTTTTCAGCAAGCCGGGTTGGCTTAGAAGAAATTTTTAAATTCTTTTAATTAGTTTGTGATTCTTAACTTTCGGGCCAAAATTTATATATATTTTTAAATGTTTTAATATTTGTATTCTATGTTTTTTATCTTGGCTGTACACCGCCCTGAGTCCTCAGGGAGAAGGGCGGTATATAAATTGGAAATTAAATTAAATTTAAATTAAATTATTGTCTTCTTTTAAGGCAACACTAGCTGGGAGGAGAAAAAGACAGGACAAGTGTTTAAATTGTTCAATAAGGAGGCAGGTTGTGCTGAACCAATGTAGGAAGTATCCTATCTAAATGTTAAAATTAAAATTATCAAAAAAAAGTTTAAGAAGAAAGATCTTGCTTTTCTGTTTGCCTTTCTGGGATGCCAGGCTTAACTTGTCACTGAATGTCAATGGACTGAAAAGTGTTCATTGAATTATCCTTGTAGGCTAGCATGTTTTGCTGCCTCTCATCATTAGATTTTCTGGGATACCAAAAGCTTGGCATAGCTAGTTAGTAGATTGGGCCCTTCTTGAGAAGGATCTCCTCATTATTGGCTTGGGTGGATTTCCAAGCTGGACATGGAATATGGAAAATGTGTCAACTCTTCTAGGCAGGAATTGGAAGGATGTTCCCTGATAGTCCTTATATCAAGCCTGAATTTGATTGGGATGTGGGATTTTTTGTATCCTTGTGTAGTCTGACATATTGGGGTGAAAAACTCAGGAACTTCAGTACTGGCTTTTCACCAGTTAGTGCCAAGATGGTGTATCTAAATAAATTTGTTCTTTGAGAAAACAGAATGCCTCAGAGTTCAATTTGTGATGGATGCATTACTTAGAATCTGACACCTTATGTCCAATGCATTTTGGGATTTTCTGAGGAATTAGCAGGTGATTGCAAACTTGGATTCTCCTGGAAATGATTTCTTTATCATCACTACCCGAATTGGATTTTTTTTTAGCTTGCTGACAATATCTTATTGTAGTTGCAGGACAGTTAGAAGCAGGGTGGGCCTGTGAGACACAATGGTAGAAAATTAGGCAACTCACAGAAAAAAAGGCT
Source organism: Pantherophis guttatus (assembly GCF_059756535.1). Classification (NCBI taxonomy): domain Eukaryota; kingdom Metazoa; phylum Chordata; class Lepidosauria; order Squamata; family Colubridae; genus Pantherophis; species Pantherophis guttatus. Next base: position 229,713,607 of record NC_142064.1, read on the forward strand.
GTAACAGAGACAGAATAGCATTCACAATAGCATAACCTGAGAACCTCTCCAGTATTGATGCCTGTAGGTAATGGCCTGACAATCATTCATTCTTTGTTGAGATATGTCAACCTGCCACTCCAATCATTCAGAAAGTCAGAGTAAGGTTAACCCCAAAACTGAGATGACTGCTGAGATGAGCTTCCAACTGGATTGGCAGGGCCAAGACAGAATATTTCCCAACTTGTAGCAAGTGGGAAAGCAGGAAAATCACATTTTTCATTGCTTCTTCTATTGATACTATAGATTTCTTTTGGGATAGAATTGTAATTTCTCATTATAACATGACTGACAACCTAAAACCTTCTGCTTTTCTCTTCCATGGTACAGAAAATGTCTCCAGAGATAAGCATAAAATATAATTACTATTATTTTTGAGCCAAATCAATAAAATATGTGTTTAGGGCGGTATCACTGATAAAAATGAGTATCATTTTATGTTAAACACTATTTCTTATATATCAGTCTATTCTTTTATTTCTTTGGTATTATACTGCTTAACTGTCCAACAACCACAGTTAGTGTGAAAGTGTTAACAGCAATAAGGTAATAAAAAAAACAAGCAATAAGACTCTTATCTGGAAAAAAAATGGATTTGTTATTATGCATCGGAAAGACCATAATTCAGGTTTCCAGGCCAGCCTCTTAGAGGAGAATATTTCTCAAATGTAGCAATTACATTGTGAAAAGGTTTGACTTGTTATTGCAAGTCATCTGATGCAGCATCTGGAAAAACAGACCTGGATGGAAACTTTAAAATCTGAGCAGGTAGATAAGAGAAAAAAAAAATACAGTCCACCTTTCATTTGTTCTCAAAGCAGAGAAATACAAATGTTACATTATCTCATAAATCCACTAAGGAGCAAAAAAGAACAGGTTAATCAGCAGATGTGGGCACAAATACGAGCAACTGTAGTGACAATGTGGAAAACCATTTTGAGGAGTTTGGTGGCATATTTCTCTTTCATATTAAGAACCGTCTAAAATTTTTGAGTCCATTCTGAACTAACCTTCCCTTGTTTACTGAACATGCTTGAGCTTTAAATCCCTTTAATGCACTGCCATGTTCATTATCTCTGGATTCAAAAGAGCCAATTGCCTAGTACCTATTCCAAGCTCTGACACTTGGAAAAACAGCAACTAAGGCAAAGTGGGAGTACCTATCCTTGAAGGTCTTCTCTTTTGTTTGACTGGCATTTCTATTTGCAGGACATGTTTATGTTCTTGGGGTGACCTGCCTTCTTCCAGGGCTTCTTTTATGTTCCAAAAAAGAAAATTGTTTCACAGAATAAGTCATACTTTATTCTGATTAAATGCATAGAATCTAGCTTTTTGGCAGGACAAGAACTGGTTTCTATTGGAATCAAAGCAGGTAGGGAAGGGAAGCTTTGAAGAGAGCTGAGGACACTTAGTTTTAATGCTGTTAGTGGTTCTGATATTTGTTTGATATTTACTTTGTTGAGTTAACAAAGTTGTTTTAATAGTGAAAACACTTAGTTTGCATTAGTGTTAGGTGCTATCATCAGTTGGAGGAATAAAGTAGATTAGACAATTGAATGTAAATACACTGTTCAACAGAATGGGGCTTCAAATAATTTACTTTTCTCTTGCCTCTCTTATTTGCTTAATGCCTTTGCCATTTCAGTCAAATAAGCTTTTATTCAATAAGTGGCAAGCAACTGCTGGTATAGAGAGATATGATGATGATTTATGAACTAAATTCATCCAGGGCTTGTCAATAAATAGAAGAGTAAGTAGAATTGTGACTGCAAATTAGATGACAAATCCATTTGTTCAATATTTCATTCAATTGTATGGAAAGCAGGCACTAGGTTCAGAAAAGACCTATCAGTAAATATTTGGGCTTTGTAGAATTTCCTGCAGATTTCTGTAAAAAGTTACTGAATATACTTTTCAAAGGCTTTCTAACTGATTGATTTGTGTGCCATTTTATGGCTCGATGAAAGTAGTGCTACTTTCTTATGAAACAGTGGGGCTGTGCAGCACTTTAGGTTTGATCTCCAAAAGATGATCCTGAGAATAAGGACAGCTCTTGCCAGAGACATCTGCAGACTCTGACCTGTTCTTTTTCCCCCGCATTAGCTTTTATTTTGAGGTCAACAGGATCTCCAAAACCAGCTTCAATGCCCACCTCTTAGATTTGCACAATAGTTTCTAGTCTATATCCTTATCAGTAAACCACAAAAAAACAAAAACAAAAACAAAAAAACCCCTACTTGATTAGAGTATCACATATTCTAGGGATCAGCTTTTATATTTGCGTATATATAATAGGAATGTTTATCTATTGTTTTTATTCTGTAGGAAATATATTTTGGGGTTTTTCTCCATTACAGTTCCATAGCTCTGCAATTCAAGCCACCTGGAATGCCTTTTGAAACAATCTGAAACTCAATTTCCATCTACAACACAAACACTGAGGCAGGTGAATGCAGAGAAAAGTAGCAAAACAAAACACTCAAAATAAAATCAGTAATCTACAGTGCAACACGTTTTCAGGAATTTCTATTCCTTTCTATTTGAAAAGATTCTGCTTGAATGTGGCTATAGTGTTTTCCATTCTATGCATGCAGCTTTTCAGCAAATAGAGAATACATTTTCTGCACGTGTTCTTTTTAAATAAAAATCTTTAAATTATCTTTGCCTGAAAATTTCAGATGATAAGATGTTATACAATTAAGATTAGGTTTAAAATAAAATCTCTAGAGGACACAGGGACATATTGATCTAGTTGGGGTCATTTTGAAATTCCATTATTATAAAACAAATTTACAATACATATTCCCAGGTTAGCTACATCTTACTCTGAAGATTTCTTAGGGAATGACCCCCAAATATGCATATTTAAGTTAAAGGTCCCATGCATAGCCCTACTGCATTGTTTTATCTATATCTCTTTTCTATTCAAACTTTGCATTCAAGGCAGCTTCCATTTTCAAGCAATTAAAAATACAAAAGATAAAGCAAACAAGTGCAAATAATACAATTTAACTCTGGAGTAAAAGAAAATTTTAATGACTTTTCTAATAGCAAAAAAGTGGTGACAAATTCCAAAGAGAAGCTGTGTGTGAGATAAAAAGCAATTTCAGAAAGATTTTCTCTCTTCAGATCTTTATGGCTAGACAGATTCATGATAGGGAAGATGCTAACAGGCTAGTTAGCTAAATGTTGCCCCTCTTTAATCTGTAAAACTTCTCAGTACAGAATTTCTGTTGCTAAGCAAGGTGGAAGCTGCACCTGATATTACAATCTTTTTTTTTTTTGCCATGGTTGATAAGCAAATTGCTGCAGTTGTTAAGCGAATCATGAGATCGTTAAGAGAATCCAGCTTTTTCCATTGTCTGTTTGTTGCAAGCTGGCTGGAAAAGTTCCAAATGATGATCTGCTACAACTGTTATAAGGACCAGTTGTAAGTCATTTTCTTCAGTGTTGTTGTAACTTCAAATAATTGCTAAATGGATAGTTCTAAGCAAAGACTACCTGTACAGGTGGCCCTTGGGACTTACATCTCTTTATGCATAACTGTCTGTTATCCAGCTGGAAGCTAGGCAGGTGACTGGACACATGCCTGTTTCTTTGGAATACACTGTCCCTCCTCTGCGGATCAGGAGAGGACTGGAAATCACCCACATGTGTTCCAATGTGCTCAATGTGAGAAGATAGCAGGACAGCAGTTTTCTGTGGATTTGAGTGTTGGGATGTAGGAAGTTAGCACCCACCCCTCTCCTAGAAAATGAAATATTTTAGGAAATATTAAAAGGGCAGAATATTTCCCCCTAAAAGGGAGGCAGAAACTCATCCCCCCCACTTTTGTGAATGGGCCATTAAGGCCTGAGCCAGCTCATCTGCAACACAAAAGACATAATAGGACCCATCTAGCAACAGAAACTCACCACATGGCACTTGGGAAGATTATATCAGCCAGCAAGGCTCAAGCAAGCCTGGGAGACAAAGTTAGCTAAGACTCCCACTCCCTGGGAGTCTGACCACCAATCAGAGTGCATTTCTTATACATGGGGAGGAACAGGCTCAGGCTCAACCCATCCAAGACTGAGTGGCTGTGGTTTCCGACGTCCTGATATAGTCAGCTGGTGCCATCGCTGACTATTGGGGGCGAATCATTGGCCCCCACGGAAAGGGCTCGCAACTTGGGCGTCCTCCTGGATTCACGGCTGTCTTTAGAAGAGCACTTGACGGCCGTGACCAGGAGGATTTTTCATCAGATCCGCCTGATCCGCCAGTTGCGTCCCTTTCTAGATCGGAACTGCCTACACACAGTCACTCATGCCCTCGTCACCTCTCGTCTGGACTATTGTAACACTCTCTACATGGGGCTCCCCTTGAGGTGCACTCGGAGGCTCCAAGTGGCGCAGAGTGCGGCTGCGCGGGTGGTTATGGGAGCAACGTGGAGCTCCCATGTAACACCTCTCCTGCGCGAGCTGCACTGGCTCCCGGTGGTCTTCCGAGTGCGCTTCAAGGTTCTGGTTATTACCTTTAAAGCGCTCCATGGCTTAGGACCTGGTTATTTACGGGACCGCCTGCTACCACCAATAGCCTCCCACCGGCCAGTATGCTCCCATAGAGAGGGGCTCCTCCGGGTGCCGTCGGCCAAACAATGTTGACTAGCGGCCCCTAGGGGGAGAGCCTTCTCTGTGGGGGCACCTACGATCTGGAACAAGCTCCCCCCGGAGATACGGAGGATCCCGGATCTGTGCACCTTCCGTCGCGCGCTTAAAACGTTTTTATTTCATCAAGCTGGCCTGGCCTAAATCTTCTCCCCTTTTAAATATAAATTTTAAATACAAATTTTAATCTGTTTAAATTATGGGGTATTTTAAATTCAGCCAAATTATTTAATTCGTTTTTAATCTATTTTAAATTTTTGTATCTCTGTGTTTTATCTTCTGGCTGTTCACCACCCTGAGTCCTTCGGGAGAAGGGCGGTATAGAAATTTAATAAAATAAATAAAATAAATAAATACAGGAACAGGAAACTCTAAGGTGGGGCCCAACAGAGGGCATAAAACCAAGGCACTCTCAGCATCTCAGCCCTTTTTTCTGCTCAGGAAGAGCTCAGGAAGCCATGTGATCCTGTTCATCACTAAACCTTCTTTCCAAGCAACTTCCATGAATCCAGTGTCTTTTTCCCCACTTGGAACTGAACCGAGAAGGATATTTCTTCCAACAGGGAAATGATGGGATTAGCCATCTTGTTCACCACCACAGCGCAGCCTTTTAAAGGACACTCCGTTTACTTTTTAATCACTTTCAGAAATTGCCCATTAATTGTTCTAAAGTTATTAGAGACCTTCAGGAGGATAGGTTTGAAAAGTCTTCCTCAAGTGAGTTTAACTTCAGCTCTGAACAAAAGAAAAATAATTAAAAACTTAAGAATTTAAAGAATTTGGAAAAAAAAGTAAATAAGATATTGATCTAAGAAAGTTATAAACAGATTAAGAGCCCAGATAAATTTGGAATAATGACTTTTTACTGTACAATTTTGGAGATAACATAAAAATAAACAACTTTTTATGGGAAACATGGTTATTTTGGTTATTCTGGAAACTGTAAGTTCATAACAAAAGATGCCAAAAGATGCATGCCAAAACAACTAGGCATAAAGATAGTTTCTTTCCCCATGCCATCACTCTGTTGAGCACCTAATTCCCACAGTACTGTCTTATGCCTAAAGACATTTACCCATGTAGTAGGGTTGTATTGTTATTATCTTTGTCGTCTTCTCATCTTTTTCACCTTCTCATCTTTCCTACTACCTTCTCCTATTGGTATCTTGTGATTTATCGCTTGTTGTTTGTATCTTATGTCTATGATTGTATCTTATGATTTATGATCCATGACTTATCACTTTGTTATTTGTATGTACAGTGAGAGCTTTTGCACTGGAGACAAATTCCTTGTGCTTCCAATCACACTTGACCAATAAGGAATTCTATTCTATTTTATTTGGAAACTGGCCATTAGAGAGGACTAAAGACTTTAAGCAGAAAAAAACCCCCAAATCTGATGTCAATTAATATTGTCATTAGTATCTGGTATCAACAGTCAGCTGGATAGATACTGTAAATTGGCACTGGTTTTTTTGTTGTTGTTGTTTTCTTATGTTTTTTTTTATTACTATTAATCATTTGAAGTTGTGTTTCCCAAGTTGGGTGGCAATATAATCCTTTTAAATAGAAAAATGAATAAATTAATGACTGATTATTTCTGCCTTCAGTCTGCCTAAAGGTTCCTGCCTGCCTGCCTGGCTCTGACTATCTGTGTATCTTCCCCCACCCCACCCTATACACACATACAGCTAGCAAAAATAAAGCTTGATGCTTATTTATTAAACATCAGCAAAGTACATGAAACTTAATTGACAAAAACAGAGCAGAAGGCATGCAAAAGCCAGGAAAGACTAAGATAAGAACAACAGGCTAAAATGCATACGATCAATATCTGTATCTCTCATCTCTCTCTTTCTCTCTCATCTCTCATCTGTCTGTCTGTCTGTCTGTCTGTCTGTCTGTCTGTCTGTCTGTCTATCTATCTATCTATCTATCTATCTATCTATCTATCTATCTATCATCTATCATGATCTGTCAAAAGTTCACAGAACTTTCCAGAGCCATTGGAAACAATCCTGTAAGTTATTACCAGTGGTGGGATTCAGCCAGTTCGCACCACTTCGGGAGAACCGGTTGTTAACTGTCTGAGCAGTTTGGCAAACTGGTTATTGGAAGAAATCATTAGGGCAGAGAACCGGTTGTTAAATTACTTGAATCCCACCACTGGTTATTACCATAGACAATCCCACAGGAATGGACTATAGTTTTTTCAGTTTCAACTCATTTACGTGCAACATTAACAAATTTGATGCAATTTGATGTAAATGTGCAATATATCTCCTGACGTCTGGATAATATCATCTTCAAATGGAAATATACATATATAAAATGATCGCTCGGTCTGAAAACATTTCTTGGGCTTCTGTGGTTTTCCCCCCCCTATTTTCTGGTTTCACATTGCCACCCAGTGGCCCAAATATAATGAGCAGAAGGTAATTTTAGTCATCCCTTCAGAAGACATTTTATCTTCCATAAGAAACCTGTTATAGAAGGTGGCACTCCTTCTGCCTCCTTCTTAACTCTGACCAGACTTCCTGAATTAATCTAGATTCTAGAAGGTCTAAAGGGCAACTGTTCATGGTTGTTGTTTTTTTGTAAAAACAAGCAAAGGCATATTGCAGAGGTCCCCAGTTTTTTTAAGTTGCAAATTTTGAGAGCATGTTAAGGGTATACTCTCAAAATGCTTGCCCCCGAACATGACATACATACATACATACATACATATTTCATTGGATCACATGCAGTATGAGAAAATTGAAAACACAAGGATTGGGTGACATAAGAAAAATATTGCAAGATTTGAGCAGTTTAGACAAGAGCGAAAGGCTCTTCGGTAGAGCAAAATGTTCTTAATCCTTGGCAGTATTTTACAACTCTACAATGTTTCTGTTTTTGTTACTGTGAAGAACTTAATGTGAATGTGAGGTGAAGAAAAATGACTAGGAGTTCAGGATTTCTTGCAGATTGCTCCAGGCTTTCAGGAGTCATTAAGAGTCTATTAAGTTTAATAAATTATTACATTTTGCAAAGGGAGTTGATTTCATAAAAGTCTTTTGTCAGCTGAAAGAGGCCTACCTATTCTTCCAAATTTTCTCCTGCCTAATTCATTCCTGTTCTAATGATGTTGTCCCTGATCTCAAAAAATTAATCCAAGATATACCTATTTAATCTTTGGATGGAAGACCAGGAAATATTAAAACTGTATAAAGCAGGAAGTGGAAAAGACAAGCCATTCCAGAAAAAGGCAATGGCTAATCACTTCTGTATTGTTATGGAGAAGGCTACCAAAATGTGTTTGTGAAACAATGCTGTTTCAAAATTGTTGGGGGGAATGGATATCTGCATCTATTTAATAAAAAAGAGTGAGCAATGCAGCAATCACACCAACATTTCTTGAAATAATCTTCTTTACTTCCTGTCTTTTGTGATGTAAACTGTTTTGTGATGCAAACTGTTCTTTGTGAGAGAGAGAGAAAAAAAATAGAAAACACCCCCAATTACAAACAGAAAATATATTCTTAAATGGAGGATGGGTGAACTTTGCTCCAGAATGTATAGAGTTCCTGTCACTTAAGAAAAACCTTTTGCAATACAGAATTACTGTTACACAATCATGACGTCCTGTTGAAAAATGACAGGAGGGAAGGCCATTTTCAACAGTATGTAGCAATAAAGTAGAAAGCTCTTGGATCTGGGTCCTTTTCTGTTTCCTTTGGATAAATCTACTTCCTTAGTCTTGGAGAGAGGCTTTTTAAAAGCAAGGATGTTTTTTTTCTCTCTCCTTTGACCTAACCCACCCCAGCAAACAGCAATGGAGAAAGACCTGCTTATTGGGTAAGTTGTTTTTAAAGTAGTTTTATTTGATTGAGTAACTCAGGTATATCAGCATGATTTCTATCAACCTCTGCCTCTATCTTTGTCTCTTAGTAAGTAGTAGCTTAAGTAAGTAGTAAGCAGTAGATATAGAATGAGATGAAACAGAGACTTGAAATAATATACATTAGGAATAATAGATTTGGAAAGTTTTAAGTGGAAACTACATAGTAAAATTTTATATTTTTTTCTCCTGATGTCAGGAATTAATGCCAGTTACCAGCTGGGTGTGCTTTTGTTCTTAATAGAACAATACAGCTATGTGTACTGTTTCAATGTCATTTTTTCACCATATGACCCTCAAAAGTATCTTCATAAAATAATTTTGTACTGTACATTAAACAATTGTTGGCTTCTTTTACTATGGAAAAACCCCATGTTTCCTTATTTGTGTACCAGAGGAATCATTGTCAAAGTAAAGGGACCTCCCAAAGGCATAATCAGTCTAGTCATCTCTTAGCTTTAGAGAAGATCAAGTTGCTACTTTTGATCATGATTTTTTTTTAAAAAAACTTTTTGTTTTTCAAAAAAAATATTCCTTGGCATTTTTTCTTTTTCTTCTTCCAGAGACAAAAGCTTTGTCAGCTATGGAAGTGACAGTCTCCTCCCCCCAAAATCTGCACAAGGTATGGAAACACAATAGCAGCTAGCTTCAAACGGAGGGGGGGGGTTCAAACCGGGATTAAAATATTAAACTCCTTGACTGTTTTCAAGTCAAGGAAGCTAGAGGGCCAGAATACTTAGATTGCTGGCTGCTTGATTGCTTCTATCCAGTTCAGGTAGAGGAGGAAGCAGGTAAGCGAGAAGGCAGTGATGGTTAAGTATGAAGACAGTGATTTCAGTAAGAAAGATCCATAGTTGCAGATACCTTGGAGATATGCCAAAGATGGTAAGAACATACAGGAAGAGAAATTCTTTTAGATACAATTTGGTCTCTAATTGTTAAGGGTTATATACTGTATTTTTTGGAATATAAGACGCACTCCCCATCCCAAAAGTGGGTGGAAATGTCTGTGCATCTTATACTCTGAATATTGTAGCGGGGGGAGTGGGGGGAAGGAAAGGGGTTGGTGCAGCACCGATCAGCTGTTCTAGAATGGGCGGCGGCTACAAACAGGTGGTGGCAGTGAATGGGCTGCAGTGGTGAATGGGCCGCGACGAACAGGCCAGATGAATACTGGATGGATGCTGGGAGGCAGAGGCAGATTTTTTTTCCCTTGATTTCCTCCCCAAAAGCTAGGTGCATTTTATAATCCGAAAAATACGGTAGTTAAAACTAGCATCCTGAACTGGATTCAGAATCAAAAAAGATAATAATAAGCTAGTGTAATATAATATCACCCAGTTTCTGCCAGTCCTCTTGCAGTTTGTACTGATTGAAGATTCTTAATTATCTCCAAGGACAGCCCACATGTAATGTATTTCAATCCTTTATACAAGAAGTTACCAGGGCATGGATACTGCCAGGCCCTATCAATGTAGGGCTGTACCTAGTGTATCAAATTAAGCTAGTAAAAGGTACTTCATATAACAGAAGACTCTTGTGTCTCCAGTGTCAAAAATGGATCTAAAAACATCTTGATCTTATAGGGGACTACAATCCCATCCAGATCAGGTTAAACACTGCTTAGTTGACAGGTAAACTATTCATAACAACACTTCTGTATTGTCTGGACTGTCTCAGTCTTGTCTGGACTGAGCTTCAATTTGGCCCTCCACTTCCATAGCCAGATCCTGATTCAGCAATGTATTACCTGGGTATAATGAAAAGCAAATATAGTATTCCAGGGGTGTCAAACTCAAGGCCCGCAAGCCGGATCCGGCCCATGGGGTGCTTAGATCTGGCCCATGGAGCCAGCCTGGAAACAGCAAAGGACCAGCCCATGGTGCTTCTGCCAGCTTGGGAGGGCCTGAGCTCCGTTTTCGCTAGCAAAAGGCTATCAAAACAAACTAAAAATAAAATAAAAGGAGAAATGTTTCCCCTTTTGCATTTGAGCATGCAAGAAGGGACAGGAAAGAGAAAGGGAAAGAGGAAAGACAAAGAAAAAAAAAAGGAAAGATGGGAATAGAGCAAGGAAGGAAAAATAAGGAAATAGGGGAAGGAAGAAGAAAGGAGAATGAAGAGGGAAGAAAAAAGAAAAGGAAGGAAGGAAGGAAGGAAGGAAGGAAGGAAGGAAGGAAGGAAGGAAGGAAGGAAGGAAGGAGATAATAATGAGAGTGAGGGAGGGTCTCAGGGAAGTCCTACCTTAGCACCTGGCCAGCACAGGTGCCTCCGACATGAGTGACATCGTGAGGTGGGGTGGCCATGCCCACCATAGCCATGCCCACCCCAGTCACGCCCACCCCCAGCCCTCCAAGGTCAAACACAACCCTGATGCGGCCCTCAATGAAATCAAGTTTGACACCCCTGTGCTAAGATTTTGTTCTAGCATTCTGAACTATCACACTCAGTAGTTTCATAGAGACCACAGAACATAGAATAATAGAGTTGGAAGGGACCTTCTAGTCCTGGAGGTCTTCTAGTCCAACCCCCTGCTCAAGCAAGAGACCTTATACCATTTCAGACAAATGGCTGTGCAGTCTCTTTTTGAAAGCCTCCAGTGAGCACCCACAATTGCCAAAGGCAAGCTATTCTATTGGTCAATTGCTTTTACTATTAGGAAATTTCTTCTTAGTTCTAGGTTGTTTGTCTCCTTGATTAGTTTCCATCCATTGTTTCTTGCCCTGCCCTCAGGTGCTTTGGAGAATAGTTTGATCCCCTCATCTTTGTAGGGGCTCCTCAAAGATTGGAACACTGCTATCATGTCTCCCCTAGATCTTCTTTTCATTAGACTAGACATACCCAATTCCTGTAACCGTTCTTCTTATGTTTTAGCCTCCAGCTCCCTAATCATTCTTATTGCTCTTCTCTGCATTCTTTCCAGAGTCTCAGAGAAGCCTCTTCCCTGAGATATTGAATAATGGTGATAATAAAGGGAAACTTTGCAAATCCATTACAGAATAACATTCAAGTGAGAATATCCCAGCATCACGTTCTGAAGATGGCCACCTAGCTGTGAGAAGAATCATAAACTGGTTGTTTTGCTTGCACATAATTTGGATAACGTCTCCAGAAGATACTATTATTGATAATTTTGAAAACTGCTCAGAGATTCAGGAGAATCAATAAGTTTATAGTCCCCTACTTCTCTCCTGGCAACGTCATCCAACAGAGTGACCAAAACAATGTCAGTGCAAACACCAGTCCTAGAACCTAAATGAAATGCATGATTTTTTTTTCTCAGAAAAGGACTCATTAGATCACAGGTGTCACATTTGTAGCATCATGTTGCCATTACGTGATGTTTCATGATGTTTTCCCCCTTTGCAGAGCTGGGGTGGGTGTGGCCTGTGCATGATGCATCCGGCCCATTGGTTGTCAGTTTGACACCCCTGTTAGAGCATCCTTTAATAAATATGGAATTATTCAGTGTGGGGCAAATGCATAGTTTCCTGGATCCAACTGAACACCCTTTTTGGCAATGGTGGAAATAACTGAACACCTTATTCAATCAACAGGCTTAAATCTAAGTATAAAGTTATCATCTTATTTGATATCTTTGTACCCAATCCAATACCCAATAGGTCCTATGTCACTGCAAAACTAGTCTCCAGAGCCTCCTGACCAGTGGTGGGATTCAGCCAGTTCAGGCTGGTTTGTGTAAACCAGTTGTTAAATTGCTGGCTGGCCCCTCCCCTCCCTGCCCCTTCCAGGAGTCCCCCTGCACCCCATTTTTGCTTCCAGGAGGCTGCAGGGAGGCCTACTAGGCCCAAAACAGGGCAAAACAGGGCACATTTTTGCTCCCAGGGGGATGCAGGAAGCCGAATGCTGCCTGTCACACCCTCTGGCCATGCCCACCAAGCCGCTCATTAGGGCAGTGAACCGGTTGTTAAATTATTTGAATCCCACCACTGCTCCTGACATAATGCTATTTAATGTCAGTGGCCAAAAAATAAAATAAAAAATGAAGCATTTTTTCCCATTCCCTTTAGAAACAGAAATAAAAGAGGGAAAACTGTGAGGCTCTTTTTAAGATCAACAACCATAAAGAATAACAAGGAGCCATTTGTTAACCCATGACTAGGGCCAGCACATACTTTCATGGCAGAATAATTGTGAGATTTATCAGCCAAAGTAATAACAAAGTCACCTTCCCTTGCACTCATTTTATAATTGTTTTCTATTCCATACAGTGAAGGCTATGGTAAAATAATGAATGTGGGAAATAGAAGTCTTGATATTGTATTAAACAAATATGGAATAATCCAGCACAGAAATTAATGGCAAAGTTCCATGTTCACCTGTAACTTTTAGAACTAATTACAGATATTCTTTGCAGCTCTCTAATATCTTATTAGTTTATATTTAAGTAAATATATACTACCCTTTTTGAAAGTCAGATTAAATGTATTGCTATCAAATATGTTCTATGATAGATTTTTTTTTTTTTAAAAATCCCATTTCTGAAAGATTTTGTCCCTGTAATGGTATTGATCTAGAAACAATGGATCATATTTTATTGTATTGTGAATTTTATAAATCTTCGGCAGGATGTTTTTGGGCCTACAGTATTTTAAAATTAAATCCAGAAGAGATGCAACAGCCAGATTTTTAACAATGGTTAGAAGAGCAAGGTCTTTTGTAGCACATCAATAATTTGAGATTTTGAGTGCTTTATGTAACATTTTTTCAAATATATGATATAGAAATATGTTATTTCTAAACTTTTATTTAATGCTAAATTTTAGATTATATTTTTAGTTAGGTACTTGGGTCTTTTTGACCATAAATAAATCTTTGAACCATACCATCTGAAGAAGATGCTTACATCAATAGATACATTATGGTAACTGATTAGTTAAGTAGTCCTAAATCATAGGAATTGCATTTTGAGAAGATTGCTACTTAATTGATCCTTCCTTAATTGCTTAAGGAAAAGTATCATTGGAACTAATGTGTGTGAATAATTTTGCTACTCATCTAGTCCTAATTGATAAGCCACCACAGTAATAATTTATTTCTAACTGTTTGCTCTAACCCTAAGGATAATATCATGACATTAATTTTATTGTTGGAGATCAATGGAGAGAGATATTTTATGTCCCTCTGTGTCTTTGATTTGTCTCCAAAGATGCTATTTGGGGAGATAATTTTCCACCCACAATTGTGAGTGCTTGAAATATGCTGCTATTATCCTAATATAGCAGGTCCTGCTACTATTATCCTAATATAGCAGGCTCCAGAATTCAGATTTATCTTCTTTTCAAGCAAGAGATAACCTTACTGTTTTATTTGGCTTGTTTGAAGTTGCTTAGACTTGTGTAGCAATTTAGAAGATTCCTTTTTTCCCCGCCAATATGAATGAGCAAACTAATTTAATTGCTAGGCATCTTTTTCTTTATATAACTATTAAAAAGTGAAATAAGCTCCAATTTCCTGAAGTGTTGATACACAACAGTTAGTTCAAAACTAAAAGTGAGAGATTTCAAACATCTCTCCTGTTGTAAATTGAGTATAGTATATTCTTATAACAGAAAAAACTTGTAATATCTGTTGTCTGCTTCAACTGAACTAGATTAAATTGCATGTGTGAAACTCCCACAGAATCTAAAAACTGTCTATGGGGAAGCTGGAATATTTTTCTTACATTTTTACAATAAGAAAAGATTATAAAGAGAAGACAGTAATGCTGGTTCCTGCCAATATAAACAAATGAATATACCACATAGCAAAACACATATAAAGGAAGACTTATATCTTATGTATGGAAAAACATGTGTATAGGAAAGACAAAATGTCCATTGTTTTAGCTCTACATGAAGAGGCATCTGTTTCAGTATAAATAAGGAAGTTTCCTGTAACTCTAAGATAAGGAAACTTCTATTTTAGCAGACTATGAAAAGAAGGAAGGATTGCACAGGAGGAAGAATTTATGATGATAGAGCAATTGCAACTTTTGATTGAATAAGCATATTTCTTTGGACTCTCCACTGATCGCGTGGTGATTTTTATTAAATTCTCGGCTTGGAAATGAATAAAGAAAAAATAAAGGTTTGATCCTTCTGACAATATGATGAAATCTTTTAAAGATATCTCTGTACAAGCCTCAGTATTATGTCAAGTCTCACAGAACAACATTCTTGCTTTGTTGCACAATACACTACAAACAGTTGCAGGTTTCTTCCTCTTGCTCAGACTTATCCTTTACTACAACTACAATGTGCAACTTCACATATATAATTGACTGCCCTTCAGAAAGTTTCTCTAATACAGTACTCTTTTGCAAATGTTGCAACTTTCAATGTCGAGAAAAGGTGGTGGCGTTAGGTTTACATATTTGCTGTTCCCTTGGCCTTTCAAAACACTTTGATTGTAGCAACAGCAAATTTACTCATGTTATTTGAGAGTCCTTTACATGCAGAGTATATGTGGAATATTCCATATACCATAGAGGGTACTTAGAATGCTTAGAATACAGCAGGCATGCTAGGTATGTGAGAAGAGAGCTTAAATTCAAACTTCTTTTGCTTATGAATTGCTTAGAGCTAAATTCAGGAGTGGCTTTTAGTGGTCAGAATGCTGCTAGGTTGGTCATACGAAAAGCAAAGTCAGACAGCAGATAAAGATTGAAAGTTCCTCTGGGAATTAAAACTAAGAAAGTAGAAGAACTACTACTACTATTATTTACATCGTGATTCTACTTATAACAATGACCACCATAAAATCCAAAACAGGGTGTCGCGTATTTGATGTGATGGGATATCTCGTTCATGAGATGGCCTAAAATGAGGTGAAATGAAATGAGTTGTTTCCCATAGCCTAATTGGAAGATTAGTTACGTGAGTAGTATCATAGTTTACAGAATGGCATGGCTATTTTTCTTTTGCACTTCTGGAAGCTTGGAAAGATTTGTATGAAATAAGACATAGATGGAATATATCGACTTATTTTTTTCATCTGTTATTCAGAAATTTTTGATGTCTTGAATTGGTGCTGGAGCTGGTAAAACTCGGAATACTAGGTTATGCTTTAATTCAGTTAATATGGAGGAGATTCCTGTTGGAAAGAGAAAGGATTCTGAATTTGGGACTGAAGATGTTTTAGGTAAGGACCAGGCTGCAGCCCTGCATAGGGGTAGCTAAATCCAGGTTATATTGGTATATTTGCTGTGTCCATTCTTGAAAGAAATAGCCTTGACTATGGGCAACACAAAGAAATAGTTGACTATGGCAATACCTGTTATATATCTGCTGAATAATCACAATACTCTCTGTTTGGGGCTACCTTAAAAGTACTTTTGGAAATTTCAACTGTTCAGAATGTTGTAGCAGAATTTTAGTATATGCTTGGTTATGGGATCATAATCATCTGGCTGAAATATTTCACTGATTGTCACTTTATTTCCTAGAACATTCTATGTATCAGAGCTCTATATTGCTTGTGTCCAGTATATATAATTAGTTGTTTCATTCCATCCTTGCTCATCAAGAATAAGTGGGAAGGTTTTTATTTGTGTTTCTTTCTATAACAACTTTCTCTGTTGTAGAGACATCTAGTCATTCATCTCTTTTTGAAGGAGCTTCTGCACCTCCTTATGAACTGATGAACAATGGATCTATAGATAAAAAACAAGATTCAGGAAAAAATGGTAAGTAATTTTTTTTAAACGCACTTGACTCACCTGTTAAATCAACTCTACTACTATATTATCTTTTCTTTTTATTCTTTTCTTCTTCCTTTTTCAACAACAACAACAACAACAATAATAATAATTGATGCATATGAAGACCAACACCAGCTAAAGAATTGGCAGTTGTGATTTCACATAATTGTGAACAAATAACAACAACAATATCTAGTATGGGAAGATGGCCCTCTTTTCCTCTTTTATGTTCAAACATTTGAGGAACATTTCTAGGACTTTGATTTAAATTAAAACCTGAAATATATAAAAGAATTGTATTTTTAGATATTTTGCTTTACAATTCTTAAACAATATTGACAATCAATATGTAATTTTCAGGATAATTTCTTTTTTTCAATGGAAAAGGTTTTTTTAAAGTTTTTGGAGTATGCAAATGTTCTTATTTAACAAAAACAGTTTCACAGTCTGTAGAAATTGTTTTTATATTTTAAAATTCTATACTAATTAGGTTCTTGTACATCCTACATGTCAAGATTTCCTTCAGTCATTGCCTTTTCATTGATCAGCTAGTCATTTTACCATAAAATAATAAGACTGGGCATATGTTACTAGAAGAATCACTAATTCCTATCATATATCTCCTAGTATGCTTATCCTAATTCCATAATCATACCTGTTTGTAGTTCACATACATAAAATTTTTGTTGACATACTTTCCCCTGGCCCATTTGCCAGCTTTCCAAACAGATAACTGCAATCAGAACAACATACAACCTTAACATGGTTTTCAATACAGCAGATAAATCAATAGAGAAATGGATTTATGACTTCCTGTCATCCTCACTGGATAAACCAGACCAGGAAATCAACTTCTAAAAGACTCATACGACTTTTATTGAAATTCTCTATAACAAAAGAATCTTGCAAATCCAATTGTACTTGTACCTTCCCCTACACATAGCTGTGAATTAGGGTGGCTTCTGCCTGAGCAACCAGTATCTTCTGGACTTAAAATATGTTTCAACCCTATTTTGTCTGATATGCAGAGATCTTCCATATCTGTCTCATGGTTAGCTTCCTGGCTGCCTACAATTCTAGAATTGTTAGTCATCATACTGCTCCAGTATATCTGGAGGACAAACACACATGAACTATATTTGCAAGATTCAATTCATGAACATTATGCAGTGCCTTAAACCACTTATATTATCTTGGAATGGATGTAAAAGAAAAGAAGAAAATTTCCTGTGTTATTTATTATTATTTTACCTCTTCTTGCATTGCAGGAAACAATTCTGTGTCTGATTTACTAGATCAACAGCCACCTCGACATCTAAGTGATTCAAAGTATGATATTATTTGACTACCATAACTTTATTCCGCCATTTTACTCAAATAGACAGGATGACTAACCTTAGTAGTATTGATAAAAACACTGTAATTTTGTTGCTTTGAAAGAAAAGTAAGTACTGTAAGGAGAATTCAAGAGCCTCCATAATAACTGGGACACACATACCAAAGACTGGGTGAAAAGGATTTGTTAAGAGAAATATCATTCCTTTTATTATTCTGAAGAAACAATGGTATCCTTTCCTAAATAAGAGGGCAAACATCTTGTTTCTGAAACCAAGGCGTAAGAGTTAAAGAGTCGGGTTTCAATAAAGGAGAATTTTTGTAGCTCAGATTGAAATGAAGAGTCCTTGCTGTTCTCTGAGTTTGGTTGTTTTCTTGCAGGTATTTCATTACCCAAATTAGGTAACATCATCAGTGGTAGGCTGATAACATTACCTAGTTTGGGTAATGAAAACACCTGCAAGAAAGCAACCAAGTTTAGAGAGCACCAAGGACCCTTCAAAATCTAATCCAGGGGTGTCCAACCTTGGCAACTTTAAGACTTGAGGACTTCAACTCCCAGATCAAAGTTGGCTGAGGAACTCTGGAAGTTGAAGTCCACAAGTCTTAAAGTTGCCAAGATTGGAGACCCCTGATCTAATCTCTTCTGCTTAGTTTAGAAGATGGAAGCACTCTAAGCAGGCATCCTAAAATTATTTTAGTGAACAGTAGATTAGTGTGGATTACAGAAATTACTGCTTCAGATACTATGATCCCAGCTGCTGACTACACATATCACAGAGTAAACCCAACTGTTCTTTCAAAACAATTTTATCCAGTTCACAGACTGACCTATGATTCTCTAGGTGAAGGAAATACATTGAGGAAAATGGGAATGTTTAGAGAATAGAAGTTATGACTTCATTACATACAATAATTTTGAGGGCTCAGAATATCAGATATAAAGTTTTCTAATAATTATTTCAAACCCAAGTGAAGTTGCATATTGTCTATTTTTTTTCCTAGCACCCTCCTCACCTCTGAACAAGAGATTAAAGATGCATTTCTCCAGTACATAGCAACAAAGTTTTGCTATAGGACTGCCCCTGCAAAGCATTTAAAAGTCCAGAAGCTAACTCCTCTCAACACATACAGAGTACGTACCATAGTTGTATCTAGGGAACCAGACATTTCTTGAGAACTGAACTATTGGGAAGTCTGACCTGAGCTTCAGCAAAGCAGCTCTTAGGCTGTCTCCAGTCAAGGTCTGGATAGGCT
The DNA here is from genome assembly GCF_059756535.1 of Pantherophis guttatus. Classification (NCBI taxonomy): domain Eukaryota; kingdom Metazoa; phylum Chordata; class Lepidosauria; order Squamata; family Colubridae; genus Pantherophis; species Pantherophis guttatus. The sequence continues at coordinate 229,732,463 of NC_142064.1, forward strand.
AAATATCTAGATTCCCTGACATCACTTCTTGCACTTTCAAGTTTGCCATTTAGCACTTATGAAATATTACTCAAAAATGTAAGTATACCTTCAGTTGAGAACCAACACTGAACTTTAGAGAGAAGGGTCAGCATGAAAAATCTATGTATCCTTTAGAATGTTTTCATCTTAGCAATGAACATTTGGGGTAACTATGTGTAAGATTTCACCACATGTATGTAGACATGTTTGCCAGTGTTATTAATTTCCAATTAAGAAAATGTTTTAAGAAGGTTTATCAAAAAAGTATCACCAGGACTGAGAAGCCTAAACATCTATCCTGGAATTTCCCCATCTTAATAGTAAACACGATATAGATAATATAGGTGTAAATATAGATATTGCAATGATATACCAAAGAGAGAAAATGAAAGACATGTTCAAATACAAAACAATATATTCAAATCAAAAGGAAGAAACATAATGATAACAAATAAAATATGAATTTATTTTTTAGGCAGAGAATAGATAAAAATATGTCATCAGTTTTGTTGCATTCCATGGTCAATAAATTTCAAGATTTCCATAAAACAATAAATTCCATGTTTTCAAAATTGTATGAACATCTTTAAATGTGATATAATGCCACTTTATACTGACAACATTTTGAGGAAACTGTAGAACAGATCCAAATTATATGTCCTCATCTACTTGGAAGCATCTGGTCCAAGGGTGGGTTGTACTTACCTTTACTACCGGTTTGCAACGGGGCTGCGCACATGCACTCCCTGATGACATCAGGGTTGGTGGGCGGAGCCTCCCGCCAGTTTTACTGCCAGTTCTTGCAAACCGGTCTGAACTGGGGTCAACCCACCACTGATCTGGTTGCATCCTGGCAGGACCAACTGAACTCAAATGCATATTTTCATGCAATTGTTTGGCTACAGTGCAATTGTTTGGCTACAGTTAAGCTTATTGCTTAACGCATTGTAAGCCGCCCTGAGTCTCCGGAGAAGGGCTGCATATAAATCAAATAAAAAAAAAAAAAACCCCAGAGAAAGATGCAGCTTCTTTAAGGGGGCACTAAGAAGTGTGGTACCATTGGGCTTTGGATTCAATATGTACACATTCCTGTAATCAAGTCCATGAACTTGTCATGCTACCCTCTAGATTAGGGGTGTCCACTTTGGCAACTTTAAGATTTGTGGAGTTCAACTTCCAGAATTCCCCAGCCAGTCATTGAATTCTGGGAGTTGTAGTTCACAATCTTAAAGTTGCCATGGTTGAACATCCCTGCTTTACATTATTTATTTCTTGAAAGGTCTCATCCAAGGGCATCTACCGGTATTGGTATGTGTAGATGTGTAATTTAAGAATTCAAAATCAATATCTATAAATAAGTTTGAGTTCAAACTTCTAACAACTTAATTGTGTGGGAGCAGTTATTTCATGGTGAATGAAAGTAGTTTATACTTACTGGAATAATTAAAAACAAAGCAGTAATTGCTTCATTTCAAACCATTAGGGGTGGGTTTTAGAATTTCTCAAAACAAAGTCCAGAGCCAGATTCTGCTAATTGTTGGCTGAGATTTCCACACCAGAAACCAGTTTGCTTTCCAAGGATGGCCATTTCTCTTCAAAGAATTAAGACTTCAGTTTCAGGTTAATGGATTATTTGCTGTTTTCTGTTTTCAGTATCGGTTAGAGACTTTCACTGAAAGTAGAGACACACACTTGGCTAGTGAATGCTACTATGGTGAGTAACTGGGGAATGAGGGTAAATTTCCAGAATGATCCCTTTGTAAGAGATCACCACTTTGAACTTTTCAAGATACTAATCCAAGTAGTCATACTATTGGTTACACTCTAACATTAACATTTAATGGAATCAGGCAAAGCACAGGTAGTCCTCAACTTACAACCATTTGTTTACTGACCATTCAAAGTTACAATGGTATTGAAAAAAGTCACTTATGATTGTTTTTCACATAACCGTTGCAGCATCTCTGTAGACACATGACCAAATTTTGGATGCTTGCCAACTGGCATGTATTTATGATGGTTGCAGTGTCCTGGGATCATGTGATCACTTTTTGAAAACTTCCGACAAGAAAAGTCAATGGGGAAGGCAGTATTACTAACTTAACAACAGCAGAGATTCATTTAACAACTGTGGCAAGAAAAGTTGTAAAATGGGGCAAAATTCACTTAACAATTGTCTCACTTAGCAACATAAATTTTGGGCTCAGTTGTAGTTATAAGTCAAGGACTACCTGTAGTAGACGGGCCCAAAACATTCCCTCCCTCCCTCCCTCCCTCCCCCCTCCCTCCCTCCCTCCCTCTCTCTCTCCCTCCCTCCCTCCCTCTCCCCTCTCTGTGTATGTAAAAATTAGTAGACTTATTCATTGTGCATTAATATTTTCTCCCATCACACTAAAAAATAGAAAGGGCTTCTGACATCAAACCAAGCCTTTGAGACACTCCGTTTGGTACAGGCTGAGTTAAAGGGTTGGACTCGAATTAGAACAAGCCTGTTTCAGCTATCAAGGTCACTGGATGAGTTTCTTTTCATATCCAACTTAATTGAAGAATTGACTTACTTATCCTGAAAAGGTCTTGAGGGTGAAAAATTGAAAAACAAAAATGTGGTTTAGGAAAACTGTCACAATTTTGAGGCATTTTCCAATTGAGGAAGCAATATTTTACTTTCATTTCCATCAGCAGAGATGTTAATTTCTGTGTAATTAAGGTAAAGGTAAAGGTTCCCCTCGCACATATGTGCTAGTCGTTTCTGACTGAAGGGATCCTGGGAAAATTTATTTTATTTATGTTTATATATCATATTTCGAGACTGCTCATCTCCCTCATAGAATGACTCTGGGCAGTGTTTTTTTAAAATGTGTTTTTAAAAATTGCTACAATACTCACACATGGCATATTATTCAATATTTTTTTTAAAAAAATTCTGTACTGTCTAATGAAACACTATTAAAGCAGTATATCTCATCAGTTGAAGCTATGTGTTTGTCTACTTTGAGGCCAAAATACCTAAAGGAATGCAATTCACAATTGTGCTGTTTTGTTATTTAGTTTCTTATTGACTGAGGAGGGTTGTGTGTTTGTCTTCCAGGTGGATTTGTCGACTCTGCTGATGTTGTACCTCCGCCTACCCCCTGGGAAATCCCCGTGGATCCACCTCCCTTGTTTACAGACTGTGAAATGCATATCCCAGTGCCCCACTCATATTCCCTGGGGGTAAAACAAATATTTCTTACTCTTCTTAGAGTTTATGCTGCTTTTCTAAAGTGTGTTCAATAAGGCAACCAAGTCAGTTTTGTGAATACATCATTACCAATTAATGGCTCTTGTTACAGGAAGTGACATCAAATTGTGTTTCCCTGACTCATCCTTATCCATTTGATTATTTGCTTTTTTTTTTTAATGGTTACTTTTAAGTTCTGTGAAATGCCTTACCACCTCTAATGTGGAATTTGCTTTTCCGCTCTCTGATCATTGTAGCAAAAGTAGTTTTTACTGTTTGAAACTCTAAGTATTTTAGTAGATAAACTTTAAAAGTAATATTTATATTTGACAAGGGAATCTTCTGGTTTACACATATTATATAATGATAATATATTTATTATTTATATTTTCAGAAGATCACCAGGGTCTTTCCACACCTATGATTCTATATAGTCTTTCTTATGCATTTTAGTTAGAGAAAGTGGGAAAATTGTCATAAGCAGGGATTTGATTACATATTGTAACAATATGCGGGAATGATCTCAGAAGAGAAGAAGAAAAGCCATAAACTAGGCAATAGCCAGATAAGATCCAGTTGAGCCCAGAGAAGGAATATGGGTGTCAATGTTCTGACTGACAAATCCAATCAAAACAAGCATGGTTGAGACAATCCAATCTCTTAATGCAAAATGTCATTGAGTACATCATTTCGGCAAAGATGAGGGCAAAACCAGATCTAACTATTTCCCGTGCAAACCCACATAGTTAAAGTTTAGGTTTCCCCTCCCCCTATTAGACCAGGTCACGTTGTCCAATGGAGTCTCCTGGTATTGTTGTGAGAGAGTCTTTTGGCTCTGGTAAGCACCTGCCGAAGTGTCCTTGGATCTCACGCAGTGGTGGGATTCAAGTAATTTAACAACCGGTTCTCTGCCCTAATGATTTCTTCCAACAACCAGTTTGCCAAACTGCTCAGAAAGTTAACAACCGGTTCTCCCGAAGTGGTGCGAACTGGCTGAATCCCACAACTGGAACTGGCTGGAATCTTGATGTCTGGAAGTTATATTCTATCTCTATCTATTCTTTCCCTCCCCCCATAGTTCGTTGGCAAGCTGAGAAGCAATAATAGTTGCAACATTCTGCTTGACAGCGGGTGTGGCAAATGTCTCAGAAGGACTCCCTAGTTTCTTGGTCTGTACAGATGACAAGGAAAAATGTACTTTCAGACTTGCAAGATTCTATTAATGTCAGTTTACCATAAAGATAGAGCTAATATTCCTGGCTGTGTTTTTTGTCTGACTATCTCATGAGTTTGACACCCTCCTCCTCTCTCTCAAGGTCATTCCCACATACCACTACAAATATAGAAAAAGTTTTTACATGGATGGGGAGCATGGTGGCTCATATGGTTAGAATGCTAGGTTGACAAGCAGCAAGCCTTTGTTTGGGACCTGAGTGCTGGTGTGGGATGGGTTGAACTCCTATCCTTCACTCCAGCTCCTTTAGGAGACATGAAAGGATCCCCACCTAGGTATCCTCCAGGTAACGGTGATGTCACCAGCTAATCTTTTCAACCCGGAAACACCTCAGAATTTCTGACATGAATGCAATGCGATATGCATGGATAATTTATTTGTGTGTGAGCTTTAAGCAAAAATAATAGAACTGATGTAAGATATTAATTTTAAAGATAAATTAAACTTTTAAAGATAAGTTGTTAAACATACTTTAATCTAACTAATAGTAAATCCAAATAAATTCCAAGTAAAGTAAACAGCTACAGGGTTCTAAATGTTGTCTTTTGAACTCTTGTACTAATTGTAAAATGAACCAATGACATTTCATTGCTATTAATAGCCTTGAGTGATTCAATTAGTATGTAATGTCTGGGATTTTAAGTAGAAATTAATATTTTTCTGTAGGAAAATTAATACTCAGTTCAAGGGACAATTGCTTTCTGAAATCATTTTGGGAGCTTTTTCTCTTTTTATTACATTTGTAGAGATATTTAATTAATTCAATTTATATTATTTAGATATCCACAAGACTCCCATCAAACATTTGATATTTGTGTATTCATAGTTGGAAATATACAGTTTTGAGGAAGCCTAAGGCATAGGATGTCAAAGAAAAAAAATATGGACAGGAATCTTTTGTCTTCTTGCTGAGGTCTACTGTTATTTTAAGAAAACTTAATAAAATTGATTATTGGGCACACTAATTCTCAAGTGAAGTAGGATTATCCTGTCAACAGAGTCTTTCTAATCATTTGCTTATGTGTCTTTTGCTTTACTTTCAGAATTGTCAGAACTGCAAAGGGCGTGGTGCAATTACGTGCCAATCATGTAAAGGAAAAGGCACAGTAAGTCAGCACAAGAAGCATTACAATATTCCTGTCAGGTATCAGTGCTTCCTTTTGTACACAAATTGTGAGTAGAAGGAATACATGACCACCCCAAATCCAGGAAAATAGGTGATACAAATACAGGTGGTCCTCGACTTACGACCATAATTGTGCCCCAAATTTCCATTGTTAAGTTGTTAAGTGAGTTTTGCTCCATTTTACAACCTTTCTTGCCACAGTTTTTAAGTGAAGCACTGCAGTTGTTAAGCTAGTAACAGGGTTGTTGAGTGAATCTGGCTTCCCCGTTGACTTTTCTTGCCTGAAGGTCGCAAATGTGATCACATGACTCCCCTGTGGGACACTGCAGCCATCAACAACACATGCCAGTTGCCAAGCATCCAAATTTTGTTCATGGGAATACTGCAGTGGTTGTAACTGTGAAAAATAGTTGTGTTACTTTTTTCAGTGCCGTTGTAACTTTGAATTGTCACCAAGCACATGGTTTGTAAGTCAATACCTGTAACTAGACAATTTGACTCAGTTTGGATCAGGCTTGGGTTCTACTTACCTTTACTGCCGGTTTGCAACCGGGTTGTCCGTGTGTGTGAGCGAAGCGAGCGCGTGCACGCGCTCTTCTGCACATGCGCAGAAGCGTTCTGATGACTTCGGGGTTGGTGGGCGGAGCCTTCTGCCGGTTTTACTGCCATTCTATAGAACCGGTGCAAACCGGGGGCACCCACTGGTTTGGGTGGTTGTATTTCAGTTTCAAAAGGCAGTTAAGAGACCTGGTCTTTCATTCATGAAGGGGAGGTGCAAACTGCAGTATGTGTTCTGTACCTGTAGGAAATTTTTTTTTTTTTTTTGCAAATTTGGCTGTTAGCAAATCATGAAGGATTTTAAAGGTGATAGCCAGCACCTTGTAATGAAACCAGAGCTACAGTGATCATACAGTATTTTCTTGAAAATAGAGGACAGTCTGAAATATGGGCAAATCTGAAAGAGGTGGATAAATGATTAAAAAACTTAATTGTTTGTGGCTATAATATTGGTTTACAAGGGAAAATTTGAGAGCAAAATCAAGAAAATTTAGGAAAACACATATTCTAATAAAAATATCTAAAATCAAAATGTACTTATTGTAAAAAGACAATGCAATTTTCATATTTTCCACATATATTTGAAAGACTGTCCTAATGGCACTATTTATATAGTAAAAGTTAAATAACCTGAAATAAAGGGCTAAAGAGAGTTTCTGAAAAATAAATCTAAAGGACAACTTTCTGATTAAAAGACTGCCCTTTATAATAGAGGATGTACCGGTATGTTCACTGAATCGTAAGCCATCTGAAAAGAAGCTTATCTCTCAAAGCAGAGCATTGTTCCCTGTTGAACTGAGGGGTGGGCTTCTTGGCTTCCCTTCTGAGAAGCCCTAAAATACTCATTTCAAAACAGCTTTTCTTTTTGGTATCTTTGATACTGGTTTGAATGTCACTGGTCTTATCTCAGGTTTGATGGTTTTTATTGTAGATCCACCAAAAATAATATGGAAATTTAGCTGCTTGTTGTTGATGACGTTATTGTTCTTAAATAAATAAATTTCAATTATACTGTGTTTTTTCAAATATAGAAAAAGTGTTCAGCTTGTAATGGTACTGGGTTCAATTCATCTGACAACAGTTCCTGCTCATGGTGTTCAGGCACAGGAAACAAGCGGTAAGCTTTGCTTCAATCCAAACTTCATTTCTATTCTTATAATAGTTTTTACTATAAGTTTTTATTGGGCTGTCATACCTCATCTAGGTCTTTCAGAAAAGATAAATGTGTGGGTGTATTGCAGTGATGAAATCCAATTTTTTTTACTACTGGTTCTGTGGGTGTGGCTTGGTGGGCGTGGTGTGGTGTGGCTTGGTGGGCATGGCAGGGGAAGAATACTGCAAAATCCCCATTCCCTCCCCACTCCTGGGGGAAGGATATTGCAAAATCTCCATTCCCACCCCACTCTGGGGCCAGCCAGAGGTGGTATTTGCCGGTTCGCCGAACTACTCAAAATTTCCACTACAGGTTCTCCGAACTGCTCAAAATTTCCGCTACCAGTTCTCCAGAACCTGTCAGAACCTGCTGGATTTCACCCCTGGTGTATTGATATAAATAAATATAGGTAGAAAGATATATATCGAGAGAGGACAAATGAAAATATACAACCATGATGGTGAACCTATGGCACACGTGTCAGAGGTGGCATGCCGAGTCCTCTCTGTGGGCATGCATGCCATCACCAGCTGCTCTTCTGGTTTCTGGCATGCACATGCGCGCTGGACACCTGGTCTTCATGTGTGCTGGAGCGCTGGAAACCTAAAGACCAGTGGCCGGTGCGCATGTGAGCGCAGACCACTTGTCTTCGGGTTTCCAGCACTCTGGCACGCGCAAAGACCAACTGGCCAGCACGCATGCGTGCGCCGGAAACCCAAAGACCAGGGGGCCAGCGCCTGCATGTGTACCGGCCAGCTGGTCTTTGGGTTTTTGGCACTCCAAGCGCTTGCATATGGGCCCTTGGTGCCGAAAAGGTTCACCATCACTGGTGTACAACATCATCAACAGTGTAAAAGAATTGAAATGGAAATGGAAATAGGCTGGTCATATAGCAAGAACTGATGGCAGGTGGACCAAGGCAGTCATAGAATGGATCCCACTTGATAAAAAGCATCCACAAAAGAGACCTAATAAAACAAGATGCGCTGATGACATCAGCAGCATTGCAGGCCCAATTGGCAAAAGAAAGCTCAGGATCGTATTGCTTGGAAATGTGTGGAAGAGGCCCTTATCCTGCAGTTGATAGACAATGACTAAAATGATGACAATGAGATATAGATACATAAATATATATGAGATCTACATTGTCTAACATTCAGGATTTCTCCTCATGCACTTTCCGCATATTACTTGCAGTAATATTCCTTCAGCAAATGGAGAATCTAATCAGTGGACTAGGAAGAATAATATCTTTTTTCCCTCCTTTCTGTTCAATCATGTTTGATTCTTAGAGACTGTCTGGGCAAATCCCTTCCTGGTTTTACATTGTATCTTTTCTCTTATGTAGCCATATTATTTAATAATATTAGAAGTTTCTGATAGTGATAGATAGACACCAATACCTTTAATTTTTGCACTTTTATATTCTAAACTGATGTAATTACTGATGGCAAATTTAATTTTGCATTATTCTAGACTACCTGTGAGTGAAATAAAATTATGGTGATGATGACGAAGTTGGTGATATTTATTTACTGTTTTCCAAGAGAGGAAAACTTATAATATCATAGGGTCTAATTCAAACATTGATCTCTCTTTTACAGTTGCTTCAGTTGCCGTGGCAATGGGCGGAATATGTGTTACCGTTGTGACTGGAAAGGCATACTGCTATATCATACTGAACTTTCAATCACATGGTAAGATAGAAAGAATGTTGTAAGTCTCTTTGGTCATTTGGAGGGAAAAATACATGTAAGAAGGCCTTTAAGGGCCATATATCTCTTTTTTTTTGTCCCGGTAATATATTCCCCAATATGACCAACTCCTTCATGGATACTTGGGTGCATAAGATTTTGGATTACACATATTTTGCCAGAGTGGAGAAGCAAAACCTAAGCATAGTACATAAAATTATCTGCCACAATGTCCTACCTGTCAATGACTACTTCAGCTTCAACCACAACAATACACGAGCAAATAATAGATACAAACTCAAGGTAAACTGCTCCAAACTCGATTGCAGAAAATATGACTTCAGTAACAGAGTGGTCAATGCCTGGAACACACTATCTGACTCTGTAGTTTCTTCCCCAAACCCCCAAAACTTTAACCTTAAACTGTCTACTGTTGACCTCACTCCATTCCTAAAAGGTCTGTAAGGGGCGTGCATAAGTGCACCAGTGTGCCTATCATCCCTGTCCTAATATTCCTTTTTACTTACTCTTTTAATGTATTCAAATTATGTTTATACTTTTACCTGTTATCTTATATATGCTTGACAAAACAAACAAACAAACAAATAAATAAAATAAAATAAAATAAAATAAAATAAAATAAAATAAAATAAAATAAAATAAAATAAAATACTTTCTCCCTTCATCTAAGTTTTAGTTCTTTGAAAATTGTTAAGGGTAGGGTTAAGACCATAAGTCATAAAGCTTCTGATCTCTGGGCTACATGGGTGGGGGTCAGAGGTGGGTTTCAGCAGGTTCTGACCAGTTCTGGAGAACCAGTAGCAGAAATTTTGAGTAATTCGGAGAACCGGTAGTAAAATTTCTGACTGTCCCCGCCCCCATCTATTCTCTGCCTCCCGAGTCCCAGCTGATTGGGAGGAAATGTGGATTTTGCAGTAACCTTCTCCTGGAGTGGGGTGGGAATGGAGATTTTACAGTATCCTTCCCCTGCCATGCCCACCAAGCCACGCCCACCAAACCATGCCACGCCCACCAAGCCACACCCACAGAACCGGTAGTAAAAAAATTTGAAACCCACCACTCTGGGGGGCATGATAAGTGTCTTCCAATAATTGAGGAGCTGTGACAGAGAAGAGGGGACTTACTTATTTTCCAAAGCAACTGAGGACAGACAAGACGTAATGGGTAAATGCTTGTTGAATGAGAGATCCAACCTAGAAGTAAGGAGACATTTTGTGAACAATTAATCAGAGGAATAGTTTGCCTCCAGGAATTGTGGGTGCTCCATCACTGGAAGTTTTCAAAAATAGATTGGACAACCATGTGACCGGGATGATATAAGGTCTCCTGCCTTGAGCAGAGGGTTGGACTAGAAGACCTTTGAGGCCCCTTCCAGCCTATGATTCTATGTTCTAATAAACCATTTTATTATCCCAATTCATAGCATTCATTTATCTATGACTTCGAGTAAGGCCACTTTAAATCAGATCAAATTATAATGTTAGGATTTCTGTTTAGTGTTCTTTTTGTAAAAAATGGGGAACCTGTCCAATACTAAGTTAGACTTTGTGGCTTAGTTCTATATGCTCTGATATTTTAACATCCCTCCTTGAATATGCCTCAGTTGAATTTGGAATACCATTTTTTCTTTATTTATCTGACTTTTAATCATTGGAAGAAAAATATATTCATGCAGTTAACCAAATGCATTGTCAAACTTATTAACATGTACTCAGTCAATTTCAGCTTTAAATTGACATCATAACAAGCAAATATAACTTTCCCCCCCTCATAGGACGAATAATATTTTAGAATACACAGCAGACAACAAATCTGAATTTCCAGTTTACCATCTGCAGGAAGTAACTGGAAGAAAAATACATAGCGATGAGCATAACTTGGTAAGATATATACTGCCACAAATACGTATGCAAAGATTACTGGAAGAATAAATAGGTGGTCCTTATCCAGCAACCACAATTAAGACTGGCAAGTCGGTTGTTAAGGAAAGTGATTGTTATGTAAAACTGCAACAGTGCTTATGATCTTATTTCAGCTTTCTTTTGCCTTACAGACCTGCAAAGGTCATAAATGTGAGAATTGGTCATAAAATTATTTTTTTCATCACCATAATGTGAGGATTGGTTATAAAGTGATTTTGTTCATCATTGTCATAACTACAAAGAGTCACTACAGGTGCTCACTAAACAGGGCAGTTGCTAAACAAGGACTACCTGTATTTATAAAAGAATATTGGAAGATAGAATGTAGACAGCTCTAGAATGCTAGAACAGAATGCTAGAGTTTTCTTATTGGTCATTCAATCCCTTGTTCAGCTCAAGAATCTATTAAAGCACTCCAAAAGGGATCTCTCTAGTCCATTATAGAGTTTTTCCACACGTACGTATAATACCAAAAGTTTCACTTTATGAGCAAGAAGCTTTTTGTATTTTTGTACAGGTAATCCTTGATTTACAACAGTTCATTTAGTGACCATTCAAAGTTACAATGGCACTGAAAAACGTGACTTACGATTGATTTTCACACTTATGACCATTACAGCATCCCCATGGTCACGAGGGCCAGGCGAGGCTAAGCACTCCTTGACGTGAATGACATCAAGTTGGCCATGCCCACTCAGCCACATGACCACCCAGCCACTCCTACCCAGCTAGTCAGTAGGCCAGAGAACCGGTTGTTAAATTATTTAAAGCCCACCACTGATTGGAAGATGTTGACGATTAAATCTGGAAGCTTTTGCACGCTTCTGGCCAACAGCATAGTTTAATTTTGCATGCAATAATTTACACCAGTGTTCCTCAACCTTGGCAGCTTTAAGATCTATGGACTTCAACTGCCAGAATTCCCCAGCCAACATATGTAAAGTTGCCAAGATTAACAAACACTGATTTAGACTACTCATGTCTTCTGTACAAAAAAATAAGACAGCTACATTTTCTTAAACTTTTAGTGATGGATGTATGCTTTTTGGTATACAATTCCAACCATTTATTGAGAGAAAGTTGATGGTTCTATGCAGTCATGCTGTGCAGTAGTTCAGTCCAAAGTGCTAAATAATTTAATTCAAAAGTGTATTTTGTGGCCTTTATCTGCATACCAGGTACGTCCCATAATTGAGTTCCCAGAATCATCCATTAAAGACTATTCAAGGACAAGCATTGCTCAACACAAAATGATGTTTGCTTCAGGTGAACATCGGATCTTGAAACAGGTGAGTGCCAAAGAGAGCAATTGCATTTTAAAAATGAAACATTATTTTCATTTTTATTTATTATTTTCATGTTCACTTTATTTAAAAACCTTCTTGATTTACTAAGTAGCTCTTTTGGGTTTTTCCCCAATATGTTTTGAAAACGTTTGTGTAAGGGGTATTTCAAGTTGATGAAGAATTTATCTTAGATTTATTTTATCTTATTCTGCATTAGATTATTCTTCCTTTTCCTTTTGCAGGATGTTTTGCAATCAGATTATTATTATTTTTTTGCATTTATCAACATTTTCTTATCCTTTTTTGTTTTTAACTGCTGCAAAGTAATAATAAAGTAAAACCTTACTTTAAGGGACCATTAAGAAATAGGGAATTTTTAACCCCCGAATATCCATATAATCCAACTTTCTATTATCTGCATCAATTTATGTCAGTTTATGTCACTTGCATAATGTACTTACGTAATGACACAAGTTACTACAAATTGCATAAACAGCAGCATTTGTTTACTTCATAATAAGACACATATAATGGAAAGTGATGGAAATAATGCAGGCTTAGTGAACTATTCAGATTACTTCATATATAATGAATTTAGTCCTTATTTCAGGGGATGTCTGGGTGCAAATTTTGTCCATTGCATCTAAAGCCTAGTAACTCTAACCGTAATCCTTTACAAAAAGGTTTCATTGTCCAGCAATATATAAATCAATAAAAAGAAAAATAAATAATGTATCACTACCAATATTTTATTATGATTTGTAACCTTTTGGTTCCAAAAGGTTATAAAGGATCCACAAAACTGGTGGATCAGGCGAATCTTTTATCAGGTTCGCCTGATCCACCAATTGCATCCCTTTCTGGATCGAGATGCCTTACGCATGGTCACTCATGCCCTCGTCATGTCCCGTTTGGACTACTGTAATGCTCTCTACATGGGGCTCCCCTTGAGGAGCACCCGGAGGTTCCAATTGGTCCAGAATGTGGCCGCGCGGATGGTTATGGGGGCGACTTGGCGCTCCCATGTAACACCTCTCCTGCGCAAGATGGACTGGCTCCCAGTGGTCTTCCACTGGGTGCGCTTCAAGGTATTGGTTACCACCTTTAGAGTACTCCATGGCTTAGGACCTGGGTATTTACGAGACCGCCTTCTGCCGCCGGTAGACTCCCACCGACCAGTACGCTCCCACAGAGAGGGGCTCCTCAGGGTGCTGTCGGTCAAACAGTGCCAACTGGCAGCCACCAGGGGGAGAGCGTTCTCTGTGGGGGCACCTACCCTCTGCAATGAGCTGCCCCCGGAGATATGGCGGATCCCGGATCTGCGCACTTTCCACTGTGCCCTAAAGACATTTCTGTTTCATCAAGCCGGGCTGACCTGACCTAACTTTTTAAAATTGTTTTAATTTTAAACTGTTAAATAATGGCTTTTAATATAGGGGTTTTAACTGTGGGCCAAATTAACTTAATTGGATTTTAATATTGTTTTAAATTTTGTATTTTTTGTATTTTATCTGCTGGCTGTTCACTGCCCCGAGTCCTTCGGGAGAAGGGCGGTATACAAATATAATAATAATAATAATAATAATAATAATAATAATAATAATAACAACAACAACAACAACAACAACAACAACAACAATAATAACAATAACAACAACAACAACAACAACAACAACAACCCTGGGTTGCAGGTATTATTGAGGAAAAGGAAGGTATTCAGACAGAATGGTTTAGCTTTCCATGACAGCTGTGACTCATTGATCTTCAGTGTATGTTCCCCCTTTTCTAGTCTAATGATTGGTATTTAGGGCAGCTTTTTGCAGGCAAAGAAGCTTTTTGTATTTTTGTACAGGTAATCCTTGACTTACAACAGTTCATTTAGTGACCATTCAAAGTTACAATGGCACTGAAAAAAGTGACTTATGACTTTTTCACACTTACGACCGTTGCAGCATCCCCATGGTCACAAGAGGCCGGGTGAGGCTAAGCACCCCTCGACGTGAATGACATCAAGTTGGCCATGCCCACTCAGTCATATGACCACCCAGCCATGCCTACCCAGCCAGTCAGTAGGCCAGAGAACTGGTTGTTAAAGACAACATGATGCTCAAGAGCCAAACTAACTTTTGAGGCAAAAGGCTTCCTCTTAAAAAAAACTAAAATGAAAACTTATTTCCATAAGACTTTGATGGGGAATTGGAATCCATATTTTTCTCATGGCACAGTCGGTCTTAGGTAACACAGAAATAATGTTTAGCTATTATTTAAGCCCTTTTCTCTGAAGTGCAAAGGACACACTTTTAATACTGTTAAACATCAAGAAATTATTTCTCCAATAAAGGAGAATATTTGTCACTCAGAATTAATACGAGGGGTCCTTGGTGCTCTCTGAGCTTGGTTGTTTTCTAGCAGATACTTGATTACCTAAACTAGATAACATCATTTAATGTATCATTGATTTTTATTTTAAAATGCACCTAAAAGTCACAATCCACAAATTGGCCTGAGTTTTTGTGAAAGTTGTTCTCCTGAAAATAAATTTTCAAATGTTCTTTGAATTCTTCAGTTCACAAATTCTAGTAGTCTGATCTAAAGATCGTTAAAGGACTAAAACAGTGGCATGCTGTTCTTTTTTCTAAGTAATGTCACATTAATTTCTCAATTGTGTTTATATTATAGAGACATTTGATATAAACACATTCCCCCCCTCCAAAATAGGCACACTTGTTCCAATTGTTTTTGGCGGAGTTAAGTTACATGCTTGTGAATCATGTATGGAAAGAGAAATTTGTTGTTCTTTCTTATTTTTGCCTTTATTAAACAACAAGCAGAAAGGAAAGGAGGGGACCAATGAGAATTAAAAAAACAAAAGAAATTAGAGTTTTCCACCAGCATGTTTTTCTGAGATAATATTTCAACTGATGTATGTTGCAAAGATTACAAACTGACAATGATTCTAAATTTGTAATACTTGCATCCATGAATAGTGAAAGAGCTGCTTGGTCAGGGAACTGATTTCCATCACATGGAAGCAAAATTGGAGGTTGTAGAAATATTCATCAAGTTTCTCTGTCTAGGAATTAGGAATTATGCGTCTACCTCCCTTCTTTCCACAGGCTTACAAAAGGCCCCCTTGTAATGTGGAAATTATTTCAGCCTATATTATTAATTGAAAACATTTATATAACTGCCCATCGTTTCAAACTCTAGGGTGGCTCCCAATCAACATTTAAAACAACATCTGTAATGAAACAAAATATGCATATATCTATTAAAAGATAGCAGTGTTCCAATATATGAGGGGCTGCCACAGAGAGGAGAGGGTCAAGCTATTTTCCAAGGCACCCAAAGGCCAGGCAAGGAATAATGAATGGAAATTGATCAAGGAGAGATTCAACCTAGAAATAAGGAGAAATTTTCTGACAGTGAGAACAATCAACCAATGCAACAGCTTGCCTTCACAAGTTGTGGGAGGCTATCAAGAAGAGATTGGACTGCTATTTGTCAGAAATGGTGTAAGGTCTCCTGCTTGGGTGGGGGGTTGGACTAGATGACCTACAAGGTTCCTTCCAACTCTGTTAATCTGTTTTTAAAAAATCTGTTAAAACCATAACAATTGAAAACTGGCACCAAGCTTCCAGATGTGAAGAATTGGAGGATCAAGATAGTAAGGGGCTTTGCTGAAATACTTTTTGAAGAACCCCTGAGGAGCATCTTGAGGCTTTTTCATTCTATTTTCCATCTTTAAAAAATAAAAATAAAAACTGGGCTACAAGTGGCTTGTTTATGAGGATTGACCTCCTCTTTCCCTTCTGTCAGGTTCCCAAAACAATGAAAGTCACATTGTGATTCTTCTAAACAGATTTATTTATTATTCCTCACCAATAAACAGATATCATCCCAAACTAAAGCAGACTACTTGTACCATAAAACATGTATCCTGGGAACTATTAGGCAGGAGCCATCCTCACCCTCTTTCTCTCACACAAACTATCTAAACTGTGTTGTCTTTTGCTCCTCTGGACTGCACTCCCTTCCTCTGGACAGCATTTCATCACACATTTCCATCCTCAATTTTGAATTAAATCTCAGTAGATCTGGGTTTTGGGATGAAGGGGTGGCATAAAAATGGTGCTAGGATTAACACAGAGTTTGCAAATCATTAATTCCCTTCCTCTTCTTCCTCCACTAGTTATAGGATGCTAAGGGAATGAAATGACCAATACCTCACCATGTACATCAGATTCCAATTGTTTTGTGTGTTTTTCCTAAGGAAAAGGAAATATGCAGAGCACAGCACTCATTCACTGGGCTAATACTTTACTGCTTTTTTATTTCAATATATTCTAAACAAGCAATGTCCTCTCAAGGTGATATTCCAAAGAAAGCAAGACGAGTTACAAACAAGTGTCAGAATAACGTATTGATTGTTTTGACAAAAAATGGTCTGCAAACATAAACTCTTGATTTTCTGTTAAGAGGAACATTGAAGAGACTCACCTGAATGCCTGTACTGAATGGAAAAAGTATAAGCACTTGGAAAGGAATTTCATAACTTTTAGGCTCCTGTTGGGAAGGGCCTGCCTTTTGCATATCCACCTTAGACAGTCTGAATTGCCAATCTTATGTCTAATACCTAAACTGTAGAGTTCACATTGGAAGAGGATCTAAATCAGGGATCTGCAACCTTAAACATTCAAAGAGCCATTTGGACCTGTTTCCCACAGAAAAGAAATCACCGGGAGCCACAAAACCTGGGTGGGCGTGGTCAACTCGACATCACTCCTGAGAGGGACAGGGAGCCACAGCAGGGGGATGAAAGAGCCGCATGCGACTCCAGAGCTGCAGGTTGCAGACACCCGATCTAAATGATCTCAGAAATATAACTCTTTTCTTTTTCCTTTTGCAGAGACAAACGGTTGAACTGGTGCCACTCACAAAAGTTAAATATGAATGGAAAGGCAAACCTTACTTCTTCTATGTCTTTGGCAATGAGAATGAAGTCTATAGCAAAGACTACCCTGCAAAATGCTGCTGCTCAATCTTGTGAAAAACAACCAGTTTCGTGGCAGTCCTCTATCAAACTATAAGCTGTTCCCTGCTTTAATCTCTACAGCATCTGTCCGGATTCTTTTTCTGCAGGGACTATACAAAAAAAAGAATGTTACTATGTGCTCCCTCCAGAGGAATCTGTGCACTGTTTTCTCTGTCCAGAAGAATTTGTGGTTCATTCATTAATCTTATTTATGAGATGAAAAGTGAAGGAAGTTACTCGTTCTAATGCACCTTGAAATAGCATATTTGTATATTTTGCAGTTTCAAATATTTAGATACTTTTCATGAGCCCCATTCAGTCGTTTTTCTACTTAGAGCATTCACGGCAAGAACAGACTGGAGAAGCTGTGCGTTCCAATGATGCTACTCATCAACATTGTGTGTAAATGCTGATTGTGTAAATGTAAATTCCCATGAATTGCTGTAGAGGCAGGCTTCTACACCAGTCAGCATTGTGGGGTCTGCATCTCAGAAATCAATACACATACCATCATATGTACTGTATATCTTTTTTAAAAAAATAGGGCAATTGAATGTTCTATTAGTCTTTCCTAATCCGGTGCCTCCAGATATAGAATAGAATAACAGAGTTGGAAGGGAGCTTGGAGGTCTTCTAGTCCAACCCCCTTCTTAGGCAGGAAACTCTACACTACTTCAGAAAAATGGTTATCCAACATTTTAAAAACTTCCAGTGTTGGAGCATTCGCAACTTCTGGAGGCAAGTTGTTCCACTGATTAATTGTTCTAACTGTCAGGAAATTTCTCCTTAGTTCTAAGCTGCTTCTCTCCTTGATTAGTTTCCACCCATTGCTTCTTGTCCTACCCTCAGGTGCTTTGAAGAATAGTTTGACTCCCTCTTCTTTGTGGCAACCCCTGAGATATTGGAACACTGCTATCATATCTTCCCTAGTCCTTCTCTTCATTAAACTAGACATACCCAGTTCCTGCAACCGTTCTTCATATGTTTTAGCCTCCAGTCCCCTAATCATTTTGTTGTTCTCTCTCTATAGGATTGTACTTCTGTGCTCGCCAGGCTATATGGCCTTTCCTTTCTCCTCTTTCCAATTGTATTGTAAATTTAAAATCTGAAGTTGATAATCCGTGTATTTTATTAAATGTTCTTCTTTTCCAAGATTCCGATTTACCGTAAAAAGCTACATGCTTTGTAAGTCATGCTTATAGAATTATTTCCTTACAACTCTGTTTTCAGCATGTAATCATGTCAAAAGATCTTCTCTGTGAGTTTTCTCTGTTTAAGGCAAAATGGTATTTCAGTCGCAGTACTCTAAAACTAAACAAATTATAAATCACAACACCCTCTCTATGTCAACACCAGCTCAGTGAAGAGCTGTGATTTATATCAGAACATTTATTATAGTAAAGCAAACATTTGCCACGGTTTATTTGTTAGCTCCCATTTATCCCATGAATAAAGATTTCAGCACTGTTTTGATAAAGTGTGGCATCTTGTTTCTTACTTTTTTAAAAAACATATATTTGTCTGGATATTTTTATTTATGCTTTATTATTTTACGGTGCAATAATAGTGTTTTTCCCCAAATGTTGCTCCTTTTCAAAAGTAGATAAATAAAAGACAATGTTATCAGAAACTAACAGGCTGCTTTGTTTTGTTCTATTTATATAGCACTGTTAGAACAAGTTTAAGGATGTGAGCATAATTGCCTAATCAGGCTTTCAAAGGAGAAAAAAAAACACTAGGATGACGGGTATTAATGCCAGAAAAGCATTTGCAGATGGTACCAGTTGAAAAGTATTATGTGAGTGAGATGGGTGGTTTCCAAATTTGATACAGAAATAATTCAATAAAATAAATACGTTCCTTAAATATCCAGCACATCGTAGTGTTTAAAGCATTCGGGGAGACCCTGGTTTAAGTCCTCACTCTACCATGAAGCTCATTAGATGCATCTCTAGCTCAATGTTTAACCTGGTAAAGGAAGTTCCTCCCTGCTTGCTTCAGACAAGTAAAGTCAATGAGGGAAGCCAGATTTGCTTAACAACCATGGGATTGCTGTGATTCACTTAACAACGGTGGCAAAAAAAGCTTGTAAAATTGGATGCAACTCACTGAACATTTGTCTTGATTAGCAAAAGAAATTCTGGACCCAGTATTGGTCATAAATCAAAGACTACTTGCATTAGGCAACTATTGCTACTTCTGTTCATAGTAAGTAATATACAGTGAAATAATATTTCATGGCATCTATACTTTTTTATGGTATGTGACAGTCATGTATATTTGATATGGGAAATTCAAATGCATTATTTCTGTTAAAGCATTTATATTCCTCCTTTCATGTCAAGTTTTCAGAATTGCAATAATCTATTGCAATTTCTCATAAGTAACATGAAAGAACAATTTGTGGCACTTTTCTGACATTTGCAAGTAACGTTTTTAACAGCATTTGACACACAATAATAAAATGTGGATAATTTGACACAGAAGACATAAATAACTGGAGTGGAATTGGAGAAATAGCCTTTTTTAGTCTTTGAAAGAGGCAAATTCACCATAGGAATTTTGTATTTTTTAAAAATACAATCATATGATAAATGGTATTACAGGTAGTCCTCAATTTACAATCACAATTGAGTCCAAAATTTATGTTGTTAAGTGAGAAAGTTGTTAAGTGAGTTTTGCCCCATTTTACGACATTTCTTGCCACATTTGGTAAGTAAAACACTGCAGTTGTTAAATTAGTAATGGTTGTTAAGTGAATCTGGTTTTCCCAATGACTTTGCTTGTCCGCAGGTTGCAAAAGGGGATCAGATGACTCTGGGACACCACAACCGTCATAAATGTGAGTCAGTTGTCAAGCATCTGAATATAAATCATGTGACCATGGGGATACTACAACAGTCATAAGTGTGAAAAATGGTCATAAGTCACTTTTTTCAGTGCCATTATAACTTTGAATGGTCACTAAAGAAAATATTGTAATTTGAGGACTAGCTGTATTTGGAAGAGTGCAGAAATGCTGCTTGTTGTGGATTATTATTTTAATGGTTCATCCAATATATTATCTTGATGTTTCATCTAATAGATACTACTAAACTGTGTTTATAATTCTATGTACTTAGTATGATGGTGCAAAGATTAAATTGGGAATTTTACTTGGAGATTCGATAAAATGTTATTCAAACGAATCTGAGAACTTCAGTATCATTTCAACAAATTACATTTGTTCATTTGAAAAACATCTCAATAAAAATGAATTGATGAATTGACTTATTTAGATGCTTGGAATAATTGATAGAAATCAAACTTTTTGAACATTTTCAGTTTCAGAATCAGAACATTGTTTCAGATCAGAATAATTTGATGTTGTAAGGGTAATTTGATTGTGAGTGGTTAGGGTAGTGGTTAAAAGACCTGTAGCTCTTCCACAGTGTGAAATAGTTTTTTCCCCCCCAAAAAAGTGAGTTTGATAAATGTTTTAACAATGTCTAAAGGGGTGTTATAAGAATAGCACCAAATACAAATTCATTTGTAAATGTATAACTGCAAACGGGAACTGCAAAACAGTAGTAGGTATGCAGCAGCAGCAGGATTAACTTTCAAAAACCTGCATTTGCAAATAAAAAAGATAGATAATTTAAAGTACTAGGAAGATTAACAGGCCTTGCTATAAAAATTGCCTTACTTAACGGATGTCCCTTGTTCACTATCTTTTAAATTACTTCATTCCTTTCAGAAATCTTAGACAACTAAGATCATTTTCTAGACAACTGATGGCAACATGCATGTTCTTTGTGCTAGCATATTCTCAGTAAATGAGTTGTATAGTTACAGGTTATTTTTTTTAAGTAGTATTTAGTAGGAAAAAAAAATAGGTGTGCTTTTTCTTTAGTCATCTGAAACTTCCAGCTTCACATTTGGGAAATTCCCTTTTATTTTTGTTTTGGGGAAATTTTAAAACAGGAAATTGATAATTTAGCTGTCCAGAGGCTTAACACATTCCTTTGCATCTTTAAGGAAAAATGGAAAATTATGCTGTCAAAGACAGCAATTGGGATATTAAATATTTCAGTTTTCTTTTGCATTACAGATCTGTTTTATAGACCTTTAAGTGTGAGAATTAGTCATTAAGTTATTTTTTTCATCACAGTTGTAACTGCAAACAGTTGCTAAACAAGGCAGTTGCCAGATAAGGGCTACCTGTATTGTCTAAGATGCTGGGATAGAAAATGACCATAAGCTCAAGTCTCCCCTTGGCCATGAAAGATGGCTGGGTGATATTGGGTCAGTCATTTTGTTCCCGTCAACTTACAGGATTGTTGATGTGGGGAAAATAGGAAGCATGGGCATGAAGCATGTTCACAGCCTTGAGTTTGGCAAAAAGTAAAAGTGGGCTAAAAATTGGGTTGGAAGTTAGCAAGCCTGTGTTTGAGACTCAAGTGCTGCTGTATGGTGGGGTGAGCTCCCATCATTTGTTCCAGTTCCCTAATGGGGACATGAAAGGAGCTCCCTGGACATCCCCTGAGCAACGGTGATGTTACTGGCTAATCCTTTCAACCGGGAAGTGCCTTAAATCAGGGGTGTCAAATTTGTGGTATCATGTTGTTGTCACGTAACGTATCATGACTTTTTTCCTCTTCACTAAACCAGAGGTGGGTGTGGCCAGTGCGTGATGCATCCAGGCTGTGGGCCACAAGTTTTACACCCCTGCCTTAAATGGTGCCTCCAATATGAACGGGATGGGAGTCCATCCACTGGACAAGCTGAATCCATTAATTTAAGCCTGAATGACAGGGTTAGAAACATTACCTTGACTGAGATGAAATAAATCCATCAACCAATCAATGCAACTGTTCAATATTTGCTAAGGTTTATTCCATCTCCTTAGTGAGTGGACCGACTTTGAACAATACCCTTTATAATGTTCCTTGGAAAAGTAGCACTTGAACTTACATTTGTGGTGATTTTCCATTGCCAAAGCATTAAAAAGGATTCAATGAATGATGTGCAAGTCATGTGAATGCATAATTCCAAAGTCTGCTAATTTTGCATAATGTTCCCCTCTCCTACAGATGCCAATCACAGACCTGGTGGCAGGGTACCTACAAAAAAGATAAACAATAAGATGAAATTGTCCCCCTAAGACTATGGTATAAGTCATACATATTAATGATGACAAATAATAAAGGGTTCATTAATGAAAGCATTACTGCTAGGAGGACCAGATGCTATTATTTACTGAAATGCTGTTGGGATGTGGGAAGCCACTATGATTATTCAGATGCAATTTTAACATGAGAAACTGCAGCAAACCTGGCAATGAAATTACAGCTATTGACAAAGTTAAGGTTATAATTTCCCTTCATTTTGCACATTTTGGCAGTAAGGTTTGAAAAATTTACTGATTCTTATAATAATAATAATAATAAACTTATTTCTTAAGTTTTACCAGATGAATCTGGTCTTCCAAAAGACCAAAAAAAAATTTCCAATCCATAATTAGATTTACTTAGATTTCCTTTTGTTTTCTCTCCTCTCCTCTCTCTGTAATTAATTGCTGTTTTCTCCTATATCTAACTGTTTTTCTGTGCCTTGCATAAAATTGATTATCCCAACACAGGAGAGTATGACCGAATGGCTGTGGGTATTGCCTCCTAAAGACTATGTTGACTGTCCATCCTTGGTTCTGGGGGGGGGGAGAAATTGTCCCCCTCAGAACGGGCTCTCAATTTGGGTGTCCTCCTAAACTCGCAGCTAAGATTAGAACAACATCTGACAGTTGTGGCTAGGGGGACCTTTGCACAGGTTCACCTGGTGCACCAATTGCAACCCTATTTGGATTGGGAGGCTCTCCTCACGGTCACTCATGCCCTTATCACCTCACGGTTAGATTATTGCAATGCGCTCTACATGGGGCTACCCTTGAAAAGTGTTTGGAGACTACAGTTGGTCCAGAACGCAGCCGCGTGAGCTGTCATGGGTGCACTTAGGTACACCCACATTATACCAATTCTCCGTGAGCTGCACTGGCTCCCTATTGGTCTCTGGTCACAATTCAATGTGTTGGTTATTACCTTTAAAGCCCTACATGGCTCAGGGCCAGGTTATCTTCGAGACCGCCTTCTTCCGCATAGCTCCCAGCGACCGGTAAGATCCCACAGAGTTGGTCTCCTCCAGGTGCCATCAGCTAAACAATGCTGGTTGGCAGGCCCGCGGGGGAGGGCCTTCTCTGTGGCTGCCCTAGCTCTCTGGAACCAGTTACCTCCTGAGGTCTGGACCATCCCTACCCTATTGGCCTTCCGAAAAGTGGTGAAGACCTGGCTTTTCCGGCAGGCCTGGGGTCATTGATCTCGCTCTTGCGATCTGGCAAGATCTGGCCATGAATGGTATGAATGAGTTTTAATGTTTTTAATTTTTAAATGTTTTTTATTAGGATTTTAAGTGTATTGTGAGCCTCCCTGAGTCTTCGGAGAGGGGCAGCATATAAATTGAATTAAATTTAAATTTAAATTTAAATTGATGGGGTATGCATTGATGCATAATGCAATCACTGATAGCAGCAATAGCAGCCACAAAATTCTAAGCTAGGATTAAAAATAGCAAATAACACTTTGCTTGAGGAAATTCAGATGTATAGACTGGATGATGGACATATAGCAATAGCAACAGCACTTAGACTTATATACCACTTTACAGTGCTTTATAGCCCTCTTTAAGCGGTTTACAGTCAGCATATTGCCCCCAACAATCTGAGTCCTCATATATTTCCCTCATCTTAACTTTGCAATGGCAAGCATAGTAAAACTGTGTGCAACCAGTGATGTTCATACAGCAGACACTACTCATATCACTCAGAAGGGATTTTTACAATAGAAGCTTCACTTTTTACAGCTGCCCCAAATGAATAGTTATCTGCTTTTAGATCTGCATCGGGAAAGATTCTCCTATACTTTTGAAATAAGTCAGTGAAGTAGATTGCAATGAGATTCAGTGTAGTATTTTTGTCTCATAAAATTGGTAGAATAGTAGGGTGAAAGTGTTAGTGGTTTAAAAAAGAATCAACTACTTAATGGAAAATGAGACTTTCCATGAGTAGCTCTGAGGTGCTACCCCCATTTTCAGAATCTGTATATCCTAAATACCAGTAGTTAGGGATTACAAACAGGAGAAAGTGTTTATTCATTACTTTTAGCTGAATCAGGTAGGCATTAAAAAGCATGGATTTTCATACTCTTAAGTAATTCTCATACTTTTTCCATGATGTTAAGGGAACAGTATTACAAATTGCCTACAAATTGAATGTGTGGATTAAGGAAGAGAAAAACTTAAATTCATGAGTTGATAGTGATGTTGTCAATAGATAATAAGAGGGTATGATAAGAAGAGAGCTCTGGAGGAGAAAAGATTCAAGGTTTCTTTATTACTATAGTCATTCTATAAGGGAGATGGGTGGTTTCTAAATACAATAAATAAATAAATATATTGAAGATGAAGAAGCATGGTACAGAAACACTAAGAAAGCAGTTAGAGGTATGGAAA
This sequence comes from Pantherophis guttatus, assembly GCF_059756535.1. NCBI lineage: Eukaryota > Metazoa > Chordata > Lepidosauria > Squamata > Colubridae > Pantherophis > Pantherophis guttatus. Next base: position 229,757,272 of record NC_142064.1, read on the forward strand.
TGGAGTTTAGAAGGCTAGACCAAAATATTTATATAGAAGAGGGAGTAATAAAAGGACAGAAAGTAAAAAAAAAGTACAGAAAGTCAAGAGTGAAGCCATGATAAATAAATCTACTACTTAAAAAGTTGAACTGAAGAAAGAGTTTTGAATGTTCAGTCAGATAAGCAGAAGGACTAATTCAAAACATAAATACAGAAATTTAGGGCATAAAAATAATGATTAGTAGACAGTTTCTAAGATGTAATGAGATTTTTCACTCAGTAGTGAGTTGTGGTGGCAGATTAAGAAGAATTCAGGGATGTGGAAATGCCATTAGATAGGATCATAATTGAACCTTGAGAATAAAAAGTTGAGATGGTATGAGTAAATTAGAAGCATCAAAAATGGAAAGCAAAAGAAAATTGAAACTACCTGGGGAGGGAAAATGGGTCGAAGATAGTAACCATGTGATTAGATGGACGATCAATAAATTTTACAAATAACTAAATGAGATGAAGATATTTCTTGAGGCTGGGGTAGTATTGTGTGTTTGAACACAATAAAGAAGAATCAGACAGAAAGAGAGATATGAATTTGCTGGAAATCTCATGATGGAGAGAAATGGCAAGGAAGAAATCAAAGGATATAAATTGATAGTTCAGATAAGGACTGTGGAGTAGTTAGGATAAAAAGTAAAGGAAAGAAGTAGGAGTAGATGTAAAAAGAAGAGTGAAAAAGTGAGTGAGCAGACTCAGGGAAAGTTGACCTTAGCAAAGTATTTATGTATGAGTATCAAAGGTAGAGAATAGGCACTGAAGCTTTCTTAAGACTACATAAATCAAAATGATACAATCCTGCTATTTAATCTTGTAGATCAGCAAACTGTTATGTTGTTAAAATGATACACATTAATGACATTATCACAAATCCTACAATTATATTCTTGCCTGTGTCTGATGCAAATAGATAGTGACATTTGCATGATAATATTATTATACATCTTTTATCATCTGCTGTCCTTTGCTCCTGCTGTCCCCTATTGGGTAGAAAAGATGAATTTATATGAAGTCAATACTTTTGCTTATTTTTAGACCTAGATGAGCAAATGATGTACTGAATGATGCCAGGAGCCAATGCTGGAGACTTAAAAGTCAAATTTGTCAAGACTTGAAGGGAATCAATTGTTGGTGGTAAGTGAAGAATTTGGAAAGCAAATAAAAATACAAGAAGAGGAAAAAGAAGTCAGTATTTCAAAGGAAATTGATAGATCAATGATCTGAATATCACAGAAAGAGCAGAAGGCAAAACATGGGATAGATGGACATGTGTGATGTAGAAGGAGACACAGGGATTTCACTACAGAGTCATCAACAAAAGTAAAAAAGAAGTCAAGGTCAAGACATTGCCCAGGGCACTACATGTGTCAGTGTGGTGTGGAGAAGATAATATTTAGAAAGACCTTGAACTTCTCCTTTCAAACAAACCCATCTTCTGATGATGGCAAAATAAAAGGAACAGTCAGAAGTTCAATAGAGAGATAAGTCCCCCCCGCACCCTTATTGGCAGCTGATACAAATGAGATTGTTGCTTTCTTTTGGAAGGTGAAAGTTTGTCAGTGAATTGAGGAACAAATTGGAACTGAAAAATCTCTACTGAACTGAAGATTGAGCAGCTGAAGAACAAAGTGATAGCTGGAGAGGAAGGAGAAGAGCAGCCCAACCAAGCTTGCCTGCATCTGCAGGGACAAACATAGCAAAAGCAAAGATCATTTCTAGTAATATCAGTGAGAAATGCTACCAAAGGGATCTGTGCAGTAAGTTGGGGAGTTGTCATGTCACCTACTAAAGAGACCCCAACAGGAGAAACCTTGCAGGAATGATCTAGAGAAGCTTTAAAAAATTCTTAGAAATGGGTTTTAGAGACTGTGAAACTTACCCATATTCTGAATATTGCTATTAGTTTAAGTGCAGAATGAAAATTGATTTTCCTGTTTGTATGAACTCTTGTGCTATCATCATATGTTAGATTATTTGTGTGTCCATTTGTGGTTTGTAAAGGCAGTTTTTTCTTCCCTGGTGAGTGCTCTCTTGATATATCGCAGTTTCATTCCCATAATACCTAAATGAATAGGAATTAGGAATTAAGCCCAAGAACTAGAGTGCGTCAAACAGATAAGTCTACCTAGAATGAAATGCAAGTTTGGGGAGCATAGTACATTTTGCTTATGCAACAGTGATTTTCCCCCCCTAAAAGTTTTCTGTAAATTGAATAGAAGTAAAACACAGAGATTAAAGTCAACGTCATATGTAGAGGATGACAGGATGTCTTTCCAAGTAGTGATCAGTGCAACTCGTACTAGCATTGCAGAGCTGAGACTTCATTTCCGTAGTGACCGATGATTAATCACCAGCTTCCAAATTGTTTTATTCGCTGGGAGTGGTTGCAAGAGCTGGCCTGGGATTTTGAACTGCTGCTAACACAAAACTTTTAGTAAACAATACAAATCCAAACAGTTGCAGTGGGACTTTGCCTTGCCTGTATTCCTTGTACTCTCTGCATCATGAGAATGGATCAAGAGCACAAAGACAGTAAGTAAATAAGAAAGGAGTATCTCAGAAAACAGAATTTTCTATACTGTTTTAACCAATGACTTACAATTTGTATTTTAGGGTGCTGATTGAGCCCTGAGCTACAATATGTACTTTGTGATTCCCTTTGTGGTGGAAAGTTGGCTCATACCAAAGCTTGGCTCTCAGAAACCGGAGGACGGATCATAATATTTGCTGAAAGACCAGTGCACTGAAAGACAGTGCAAAATTCTTTTGGCTTTTACTTGTAATTTGAGACCATTCTTAGTTTGCATTTTCTGCTACTCTTAGTGATCAGAAAGCTTAGTGATCATTTATTATCTAACCCATAAGGAAAATGTACACGTAACGGCTGAGTTATAAAAAGCTGGTTATGCAGCCCTAAGCTATTTGAAGGCATTGAATTTATAAGCATGTTTTTGTAAAAAAAAAACCAGTCAAGTTTATTTGTAAGCACATTCAAAGATAGACAACTTAATTTTAAGCACAGATGATAAATTCATTTATCTGGCTCAGAGATTTTTGCTTCCAGATATTTGCATATAAAATCTTGTTGCCAGTAAATGAACACTTCATTTTTTAAAAACAAAATTAAGATGTCAAATTGATATTAATTTCTATCCCACCGGAGACTGACATATTCAACTTTAACCATAGTGAGAATTAGGTTGAAGCCCTTATCTTTATATACAGTAACTGAGATTTTGTTTGGAAAGAAAGCAATTTTTCTGGCATCAAAAGTAGTATAAATGCTTCAGTCTGTTCAATTTACAATTGACTAGAGAAATCAAGTGGTGTAGCTTAGGCTACTTAAACATCTCTATCCACAGCAAATAAGTATGTTCCAGTAAATCATAATTATTGGAGACACTCATTGCTTTCATTTTGGTTTATACTCCTTGACTCTTACAATGGTAAAGTCGCCTCTTCATAAAGACTGAAAAAAATGGAAATATAATTGATCCTATCCAACTCTATTGAATTGTTGAATACTGTTGTTTATTCTTTATTTATGCAATCTAAGTCTGAGATCTTCAAACTTTAAGGGGCCACGTTGAGAAGGTATTTTGTGCATTCCCATAAAATGGCTTCTATGAGAGGGTTCCCCATCCATCAAATAGATATGACTATACAAGTGCTCATTTTCCAAAAGGCAACCTGATAAAGTTGAAATTTGCCCAAGTACAAAGCAGTGAGATCTGGGCTCAAAAGCTTGAAACCTACAGTTGATCCCACTGGTTTTAGTTCAAATGCCTATTTTGCATTGGAAGTTTATTTGGAAGTTGCAATAATACAGCTAGTAAAACCATATTCTACGGGTTTCAAGAATCAATGGCTTATAACTTATCAACACTGTCCAGTTGGTCCACAATGGACAGACAAATGTTTTTGGAAGGCAGAAACAGACAATATCACCCAATTTAATTGCCCACTCACTTTTAAAGTGACCTCAAGACACGTTTTTCTCCTCCATTTCGACAACGCACTTTTCCCTGCAGTTTTCATATGTAAATTACTTGATTTACAAATCAAGTAACTTCCCAATGTACAGTATATGTGTGTGTGTGTGTGTGTGTATAATTTCCAGGTGTTCTTCAACTCCAAAAGACAACCTTTACCAAGGTCCAGTTCTCCTTGTTTAATAGATGTTTCTTTTAGTTTTTCTTTTCTTTTCTTTTTTCATATTAAACTTGGTTTTTATTGAGGTGGATTAAAAATGGGTTGGATTAACAGGGTGAGAGGGAGGGGGCCACAACTTGACCTGTTGTGGAGAATAAATATGAGTTTTTAAATAGCTATACAAAAAAGCTATACAAAAGAGACCACAAAACGTCACAACATTCATTATGATGCAAGTATGTGAGAAGCAGCATGAGGTGAAGATGCTGACCTCCTACTCGGAAGATTGAGAGTTCAATCCTAGGCAGCAACAAACATTTCTCTATCAGGACACAAAGAGAAAATATCTGCTGTGAACTCCATGTAGGCATCAGGAATGGCATCCGGCCAGTAAATGCTCAGCATCACTCAGTCTCCCCAACCCCATGAAGCAAGGGATTACAGGGTTGTAAAAAGAAAAAAAATGTGAGAAGAGGTATTTGTATATAGCATCTCTTTACATACACACATATACTCACCACTGCTGCTTATATGAGTAGCCATGATTCAATATAAAGATGCTATAGATGTGCAAATTTCTCATATTTCCAGTTTCAGTGGCGGCTGATATTTGAGCAGAAAAGGATGAATTCAAGATTTTGTTTAAACCATTGATTTTATTCAGCAATTAACTTACACACTAATTCAATGTGGCTCAAAAATAGTAATTATACAATCTCTTCAGACTGATTTAAAACTTGAGTTTGATTTTTGTACATGCCATAGATAAGGTTAATTAAAGGGAAGAGTCTGTGTATGTGACTCAAGTCATTCCAAAAATAATTTCTCTAATAAAGAACAAAGTTATAAATAGTTCTGCTTGGAGAATATGCTTTCCAGAGAAGACCTGTTGCTATAGCAATCCAGCTGGGAAAATACAATACTATGTTGAAATCCAGCCAGAGAATATTCATGTGTCCTCATGTTTATTTCTATAATGTATAAAGTTGCAGCTTTGACTACTCTCATTTGAAATCAAGAGACCACTTCTGGTCATTTGGGGGGAAATGAATAGAAACAATAAAGTTTTTTGCAGTCACCATAATTACAGAATTAATTCATTTAGATATTCATTTGTATAGTAAATTAACCATTGGGAAAAATTAGCTGTACTTTGTGATTAGGAGTGATATGTCAAAATGTCAACCTAGAACTAAGGAGAAATTTCCTGACGGTTAGAACAATTCACCAGTGTGGACGACTTGCCTTCAGAAGTTGTGGGTGCTCCAACACTGAAAGTTTTTAAGAAGAGATTGGACAACCATTTGTCTGAAATGGTATAGGGTTTCCTGCTTGATCAGGGGATTGGACTAGAACAGGGGCGTCAAATTCAAGGCCCGTTGGCCAGGGGTGAAATTCAAAATTTTTCCCTACCGGTTCTGTGGGCGTGGCTTGGTGGGTGTGGCAGGGGAAGGGTATTGCAAAATCTCCATTCCCACCCCACTCTGGGGCCCGTCAGAGGAGGTATTTGCCGGTTCTCCGAACTACTCAAAATTTCTGCTACCGGTTCTCCAGAACCTGTCAAAACCTGCTGGATTTCATCCCTGCTGTGGGCTGGATCCGGTCCATGGGGTGCTTAGATCTGGCCTGCAGGGCCTCTCTGGAAATGGCAAAGGACCAGCCTGTAGTTCCTCTGCCAGTAAAAACGGAGCTTGTGAGGGCTGCGTGCGAGCTCCGTTTTCACTGGCAGAGTGCTAGCAAAACAAACTACTAGCAAAAGTGTCATTTGATCACACAAGTGACATCAAGCTGGCCACTCCCACCCTGGCCATGCCCTCCCCGCCTCCCCCGGGTCAAACACAACCTTGATGTGGTCCTTAATGAAATCAAATTTGACACCCCTGGACTAGAAGATCTCCAAGGTCCCTTCCAACTCTGTATTCTGTCAAAATAACCTAGGCATTGAAGAAAAGAATGGGTCTCCAGACTTTTTTCAGAGCAGTGAAAGTTCTGAATATTTCCACAAAAAGTCTCTTGTAGGACATCTCCATTTATAAAAAGGACTGCTGTGGAAAGTGTGGCTAGTTGTAGATGGTTATTTTCCAGAGGGAAACTGTTCAGACCAAGCAAAAATACTTTGTGGATAAATCTAAGGGCAAAGCAGAAGTGACATCTCCCATTCAAAAACACACCTGTCCCAACATTCAGGAAAAAAAGAATAATGTGTTGCAACAGTATTCTTGGAAATAAAGGTGATGCTGTAAGCCAGGAGTGTCAAACTCAAGGCCTGCGGGCTGAATTCGGCCCACGTGATGCTTATACCTGGCCTGCAGGGCCACCCTGGAAACTGCAAAGGACCAGACCGCGGTGCCTCTGCCAGTGAAAATGGAGTTTGGGAGGGCTGTGCACAGTGGCCATTTTCACTGGCAGAGGGCTGCAGGAGGTTGTCACAACTGGAAATGGAGCCCGGGGAGGCTGTGTGGGGTCCCACGAGCTCTGTTTTTGCTGGTAGAGTGCTAGCAAAACAAACTACTAGCAAAAGTGGATCCCAACCCCGCCAGATCACCACAGGTACTCCTGACACAAGTGATGTTGAGCTGGCCACACCCACCATGACCATGACCATTTGGACATGCCCACCTGGCCCCCCAAGGTCAAACACAACCCTGATGTGGCCCTCAATGAAATCGAGTTTGACACTCCTGCTGTAAGCTAACATTGTACAGCAGGCTAGTATACTGGTTATTTTCTTAAAATACCTTAAATAAATTACATAAAAAGCCCGATGAAGCATAAATAAGTACCAAGAGTGGTATCTATGGGCATACTATGCACAGCAACTTGAGGGCCTCAAAATGAAAACCTCAATTTATTAAATAACTCTTATTTTAATTAATACTTGATTAAATATATTTAATTAAACATAAACCTCACATGGAACATTTTAATTTCCCCATAATTTATGATGCACATTGTTGCCAGATATGCCTGCACATTGCTTATATAACTAATAAAATCCCATCATTCCTCATAGTGCTCATTAATATTATTACACTAACTGTACAACATATTACGCATATTTTATGGGTAATAAAATATTACCCAAAATATGGGTAATATTACCCATATTTTATACTTTAATGAATTCAGTGGAATGTAAATGCAAGTCATTATATTGGTAGGTCTTACGAATTTAGTGGCTAAATTTCCAATTCCCACAGCTATTCCCACCTATATTGTAGATATATATATAATTTTTAGTTCTGGTACAGGTAATCCTCAATTTACAACTACACTTGGGGCTAGAATTTCCATCATAAGTTCGGGCAGTCAGAAGTCAAGGCATCGTCAATTTTATGATCATTTTTACCATAATCATAAAGTGAATCACTGTAATCTTTAAGTGAATAATATAGTTATTAAGTAAATCAAGCGTTGCGCAAATCCAGTTACCCCGATGGTTAGGTGTTTTTTTTGCCAGAATCATCACAAAAGGTCATGAATTGTGATCACATGACTGCAGGACACCTCAACCAGTAGTAAATGTGTCAGTTGCCAAGTGCCCAAATGTGATCTTGTCTTGATACAATAGTCACACAGTTGTTTGAGTACAGGTCATAAACATGTTTTCCAAGGTTATTGTAACTTTGAACCATTATTAAATAAATGGTTATAAGTTGAGGACTACTTATACCTGACATTGAATTGAACAAGACAAAGCCACACAGGAAATGCTGGCTGGGGAAATCCATACATTTTAAAGTTGCTGAGGTTGACAAACATTCCTCTAGAACAGGAGTGTCAAACTCAGTTTCATTGCGGGCCGCATCAGGGTTGTGTTTGATCTTGGAGGGCCATGATGGGGGTGGCCATGGTGGGGGTGGCCAGCTGAATGTCACTTGTGTTGGGAGTGCCTGTGGTGGCCCGAGCGCTCTGCCAGTGAATATGGGTTCCTGAGCTCCGTTTTCGCTGGCAAAAAAACCTCAGGCCAATCCTTTGCTGTTTCCAGGGCTGCCCCATGGGCTAGATCTAAGCACCCCTCAGGCTGGATCTGCCCCCCGGGCCTTGAGTTTGACACCCCTGCTCTAGAACAAGAGAGCTAACTTGCATTTTGTTTTTCATTTGAATATAAAAATATAATTATAAAAATATAAAACCATTACTTAGAAGACAGATCAATTAACTGCAACAGCCCTTGAATCTAACACTGGAATAAGCTTCAGACAAGGAATGAAAGCTCTATCTAAGTTAACCAAGATCTTGGAAGTGCAGTTGTTAAGCAACTGGAGCAAAATTGGAGCTATTTGCCAATCCGCTGCAATTTACCCCAAATATTTTTGCCTCTGAGATTTCTGCTTCTAAGTTCTCATCTCCCCACTCATGGGGCACTTTTGGGAGGGGAGGTAGGGACAAAATGATAACAGGCTACCTTTCCTGTAAACAACCAGTATTTCAAGCACATTGTCTGCAGTTCCAGCAACATACACATAAGCTATGTCAGCATGCTGGGATTTTTTTCTTCCTGCCAAATCCCCAAGCTACTATTACACTCTTGCTATTTTAAAAATCTGCTTGTTGTTGAAGGGGGCGGGAAAATGGCTCAGGGGAGAAATAAAAATATGCCCATCTGTTAATAAAAAAATGTTGCAGTCTTTTCCTCCAAGACTTCTGGGTTTGGTCATTTATTGAATAGGCTAGCTGGAGGGAGAAAAGGCGGGTACACTTTAAGGATCCATAAATTTGCCTTGTTCTATAATGTTCACATCACAGAAGCAATTTTTACTTCTGCAAGGCAAATGTTTCACCACTGCTTTCATTTATTTCATCTGTTATGTAGGCAGCCAGATGTTATTCTATAGAGTACATACCCTCTGCTAGAAGCTGAACTCGTGTATCTTTGCACTTTAGATAATAATTTGCAATCAATTCACTCAGAACAACATCACACCATCAACATCTAATGAGTTTCAAATGAAAGGAGACCAGTTACATATTGTCTGTGTCCTGATGATGAGTCATACGGAAGATATACCATATTTTTTGGAGTATAAAACGCACCTTAGTTTTTGCGGAGGAAAAGCTGATTGGCAGGTGGATTGGCTTCCTGGAATACCTCCAATCAGCTGTTCCCAGAGGTGAATTTTAGCAACAGGTTCCTTGGTTGTGAACTCTGTGCCTTGCTTTTTTTTTTTTTTTTTGCTTTTTTTCCTGCCTCTGAAAGCCTCCGAAACAGAGCTTCAGAAAAAAAAGCCTCTGAAGCTCTGTTTGGAGGCTTCTTTTCTGAAGTTCTGAAGTTTCTGAGGCTTCATTTCTGATGCTTTTTTCAGCTTCTGAAACCTCCGTTTGAGAAGCTGGGTGGGGCTACATTCAGAGTATAACCCAGATTTTCACCTTCTTTTTTTGGGGAAAAAGGTACATCTTTTATTCTGAAAAATAAAGTACTTGGTGTGAATTATGAAATTTTATAGAGGTGGAAATTAAGTAAAATCTATAGGTAGTCTCCACCTATAGACTGTCTTGTTTAGAAGCTATTTGAAGTTACAACAGGTTAAAAAAAAATTGCAATAAAACTACAAGTTCATCATTTCTTATATTTTTTTAAACCTTCAGGCTTATTCAGTCAAAGTTCTCGACCAACCATCCATCTGGGTCAGAATTTTGGACCCAGTTCTGACTCTTTCCCCCCCCAGAAAAGTCCATCATGATTTTTTAAGGAAAGAGATGAACCTATATGAACCTCAAGACTTTACTCTATTTATGTATTTTACTATAGAGAGTGAAGAGAATTCACAATAAAAGTTACTGCATATTTATATTCAATTTAATGGAAGCAACCTTCATGAGACATCTTCTGCAGTTTGTGTATTTCTTCCATTCTTTTTCATGAGAAGAAAATAGAAAGATTATTTTTTGCTTTGTGAAGAATATGTGAAAGCTTTTAGCAGAAAATTCTGTTCAATCAAGTGATGAATGATGGCATCAAATCACTGCTTTACTTTTAGAAATGTACAGTACTTTGTTAGCAGGAGGCATTTCCTGCAACATCCATGGCTATATATTGTATCTTGTATGGATTTTTAAAAGGATACAAAATACTCCAGCATAGTACTTGAGAAGAAACACATTTTTCACACACAATAGAAGTTTACTAAAAATTGTTTATTTATTTTTTTAAAAAAAGCATTCACATTTGTTGAAGAAGAAGAATCAAAAGCTTCATTTCTTGTAACTCTCATTTGTTTGTAGAATTGCATTTTAGATTGCTAAAAAATCTATTTGACTGGCTGACATGTTTTTCTTTCCATACATGAATTCAATAATTTTACATTTATCTTGGAATATGAAGATGTTTCAAAGGCAAAATGAATGCATCATGCCATCAGGACAATATTTTCTGGCTTTTAGTAGACCATTTCTGACATTGTATCTTATACTGTAAATTCTCTCTCTCTCTCTCTCTCTCTCTCTCTCTCTCTCTCTCTCTCTCTCTCTCTCTGTCTCTCTCTCTCTCTCCCTCCCTCCCTCCCTCCCTCCCTCCTCCCCTCTCTCTCTCTCTCGCTGTCTCTCCCTCCCTCCCTCCTTCCTTCTCTCTGCGTCTGTCTGTCTGTCTGTCTGTCTGTCTGTCTGTCTATCTACTATCTATCTATCTATCTATCTATCTATCTATCTATCTATCTATCTATTTAAATATACTTAAACATAAACCTCACATGGTACATTTTAATTTTCCCATAATTAATGATGCACATTGTTACCTACTATGCCTGCACATTGCTTATATAACTAATAAAATCCCATCATTCCTCATGGTGTAATGGAGGCCGTTATTGGGGGTGAATCTTTGCCCCCCACGGAGAGGGCTCACAATCTGGGTGTCCTCCTGGACACGCGGCTGTCTTTAGAAGAGCATATGACGGCCGTGGCCAGGGGGGCCTTTTATCAGGTTCGCCTGATTCACCAGTTGCAGCCCTTTCTGGATCGGGACGCCCTGCGCACGGTCACTCATGCCCTTGTTACTTCCCGGTTGGACTATTGTAATGCTCTCTACATGGGGCTCGCCTTGAAGAGCACTCGGAGGCTCCAACTGGTCCAGAATGCAGCCGCGTGGGTGGTTATGGCGCAACCCGTTGTGCCCATGTGACACCCCTCCTGCGCGAGCTGCACTGGCTCCCAGTGGTCTTCCAGGTGCGATTCAAGGTGTTGGTTACCACCTTTAAAGCGCTTCATGGCATAGGACCCGGGTACCTCCGAGACCGTCTTCTGCCACCAATAGCCTCCCACCGACCAGTCCGTTCCCACAGAGAGGGTCTCCTTAGGGTGCCATCAGCCAAGTTATGTCGGCTGGCAATGCCCAGGGGGAGGGCCTTCTCTGTGGGAGCCCCAGCCCTGTGGAACGAACTGCCCCCGGAAATTCGTAAGATCTCCGACCTCCGGGTGTTTCGCTGCGCATTGAAGACCCTGTTGTTCCTCCAGGCTGGACTATCAACACAATAGTTTTAAATTGGGGTATTTAAATTTATTGGGGTTTTAAATCTGAGCCAATTTATTTAATTATTTTAAATTTTATATTGTTGTTTTGTCTGTGTTTTTAAATAGGCTGTGCACCACCCTGAGTCCTTCGGGAAGAAGGGCGGTATAGAAATAAAATTATTATTATTATTATTATTATTATTATTATTATTATTATTATTATTATTATTATTATTTGCAACACATTTATTTTATTTTACATATATATATAATAACACTCATTAATATTCTTACACTAGTTGTACAACATGTAGCATATTACCCATATTTTATACTTTAATGAATTCAGTGGAATGTAAATGCAAGTCATTATATTGGTAGGTCTTACGAATTTAGTGGCTAAATTTCCAATTCCCACAGCTATTCCCACCTATATTGTAGAAATATATAATTTTTAGTTCCGGTACACGTAATCCTCAATATACAACTACAACTACTATTGGGCCCAGAATTTCTATCATAAGTCTGGGCAATCGGAAGTCAAGGCATAATAAATTTTATGATCTATCTATCTATCTATCTATCTATCTATCTATCTATCTATCCATCCATCCATCCATCATCTATCTATCTATCTATCTATCTATCTATCTATCTATCTATCATCTATCTATCTATCTATCCATCCATCATCTATCTTGGTACTACAGAGCCTTGGTACTACAGTGGTTTAAAGCACCCTGTTATTAACACAGCTGCCTGCAATTTACTGCTGGTTCGAATCTCTCCAAGGCTCAAGGTTGACTCAGCCTTCCATCCTTTCTAAGATAGGTTAAATGAGGACCCAATTTGTGGGGGCAATAAGCTGACTTTGTATAAATATACAAAAGGATGAAGGCTATTGCTTATTGCTTAACGCACTGTAAGCCGCCCTGAGTCTCCGGAGAAGGGCGGCATATAAATCAAATTAAATAAAAATAAAAAATAAATAAAATAAAATCTATCTATCTATCTATCTATCTATCTATCTATCTATCTATCTATCTATCTATCTTTATCCATCCATCCATCCATCCATCCATCCATTCATCCGTATCAGGGGTGAAATGCAGCCGGCTCTATCCGGTTCACAGAAACCGGTAGCGCTGGCAGCAGGTGGTTCGGAGAGCCGGTAGTGCCGGCGGTGGGAGGTTCCGCCGCCCCCAAACTGGAATATTGTCACCTCCCAGTGTTGACCCTCTGTGCATGTTCAAAAGGCTTTGCTCATGTGCAGACTATGGTGCGCACACAGACAACGGCGCACACACACATTTGTGTTTGTATATGTATATGTATATGTATGTGTGTGTGTGTGTGTCTGTGTATGTGTATATATGTATATGTATATGTATATATACATATATTACAAACTATTCTCTCTCTCTCTCTCTCTCTCTCTCTCTCTCTCTCTCTCTCTCTCTCTCTCTCTATATATATATATATATATATATATATATATATATACTGGTGGTATATAAATCCTATAAAGGTCAGAATTCTTTAATTGATGGGGTCTGCAACATATCTTCCCTGCCTGACCAAAAGGGACAGAGATATTTTAATGGGATGAAGATCGTTCCATAAGTAGTTTGGCCCCATAGTTTATATGTTATGCACAAAAATAAAATGGCTGGACTAAATATATCATTCACTGTTTACATTTAAAATAGCTACCCTGGAACTGGAATCAGAACCTGAAAGTCCTTCAGTGCCCCCTATGGATCTTTTTACGCCAATTGGTCTCGATACATGGACTTTTCGTGATCATGGTATGTATACATAACCCATTGAGCTTTAATGATTGCTGCAGTTGTATAACAGCAATAAAGATGATTAGGGGGACTGGAGGCTAAAACGTATGAAGAACGGTTGCAAGAACTGGGTGGAGGTAGATGAACAGCCCTCTCTCAACAGAAGAGAAGGAATATGACATCATCTATCTCCAATCTACAACACAGTCCTTTCAACAGTTCCAAAAAGGCTCCAGACCAATTTGCACCACTCAGGTGACCCTGAGGACATAAACCTCCAGGTGGCCTTAACAACCTACTAAAAGAATGCAAATGACCAGCTGTCTGCAAGGAGTATAAATCCTTCCATTCCCCATCATCCAGTCACAGCTGAAGAAGTTTCTTGGATGAGAAATGAAACGTCTTCAAAGAAAAAACAGAAAGTCCAGTTGCCTCTTGAAAAAAAAGCATTTTCTGGGACAAGCATGGCCTAGATCAGTGGTAGGCAAACTTGGCTCTTTCACACCCTGTGGACTTCAACTCCCAGAATTCCTGACAGCTTGGCTGTCTTAGGAATTCTGGGAGTTGAAGTCCACAGGATGTGAAAGAGCCAAGTTTGCCTACCACTGGCCTAGATGACTGAGACTCTCCATAGACATTCTAATTAATTCTCATAAAAAATACTAACATTCTTTTTAGTATGCATCAATTTCTGAGTTGCTATTAGTAAAAAAGGAAAAAAGTATACTACTGAAAAATACAGCTGTTCTCATGTGACTCTAAAGATTAATAGCATAGAGTTATCTACCATATAAATCTTCCTCAGGCACCTAGTTGGCAAATACCATATAACAGAATATATAACAAAGTTATGCTGAAGATCCAGATTCAAACTCCAAATACTCTCCTGCTGATTATGTTCTATGACTTTAATTTGGTTTCAATGGTTCTACATATACTTTGCTTTTTTATTTGTATTTTGCTTACCGTTTTCTGTTGCTATTTTAATTGTGTGATTCGACCATACATATGAGATGTGTGCAAATGGAACAAATGAACGAACGAATGAAGAGATAATAAATATGATTCAGAGAATGTAGAGACACATTCACAGCAGCAGCTGGTGAGAACACCTCAAACATCATACAGTAAATCATCTGTAGAGATACCACACGAGCATAGAAAGGGAATCTGATTGAATATGCCATCAGTGCTATGAGTGTTTTTCTCTAGTATTCATCTTGTTCCCATCACTGAATGTATCTATTCATCATTATTCATTCTTCTGTGAACCTTTCCACCTAGGCAGGAAAAAGTTATTTCCACCTCCAGAGATGATGCAAAAACTTAGTGAAGAGAGGAGCAACCCTGTGTTGCTGGAGTGCAGGTAAGTAATTTTTTATTGCTTTTTCTTTTTGAAAATGTCCTTGCTATGGTTCTAGTAGTTGGCTGAGTTATATCCTTGCTCAATTTAGCAAAAGCTAAATTAAACTTGCACATTCAATGAGCTGTCATCTCCAAGCAAGACGATAGAAGACTGGACCATGTTTAAAGTCTTGGCCTCATAGGAGTCTGACAAGTACTGATAGCAATAGCACTTAGATTTATATACCGCTTCACACTGCTTTATAGCCTTCTCTAAGAGGTTTATAGAGTCAGCACATTGTCCCCAACAATCTGGGTCCTCATTTTATCGAACTTGGAAGGACGGAAAGCTGAGTTAACCTTGAGCTGGTGAGAATTGAACTGCAACTGCTGGCAGCTGGCAATCAGCAGAAGTAGCCTGCAGTACTGCATTCTAACCACTGCGCCATCACGGCTCGTAGCAGATAGCAGTTCATTTCAACATAAGTTTCTTCCTGATGCCATCCAGGCACCAGAATCTAGAAAATAAAGATTCAAAGAACACTGAAAATCATTTGTCCTTTCCATCTATATTTTATGTGCAGGTAATTCTCAACTTGCAACAGTTTGTTTAATGACCGTTCGAAGTTATAACAGCACTGAAAAAAGTGACTTACGACCATTTTTTTCACACTTATCACTGTTGCAGCATCCCCATAGTCATGTGATCAAAATGCGGCTGCTTGGCAAGTGACTCACATTTATGACAGTTGCAGTGTCCCAGGGTTGTGTGATCGTCTTTTGCAACCTTCTGACAAGCAAAGTCAAATGGTAGAAACCAGATTCACTTAGCCACCATGTTATTCATTTAACAATTGTAAGGGATTCACTTAATAAATGTGGCAAGAAAAGTGAGGAAATGGGGCAAAACTGACTTAACAAATCTCTCACCTAGCAACATAAATTTTGGGTTCAATTGTGGTCATATGTTGAGGATTACTTGTACTGAAATTAAATGGATATGCTCAGGATCAGAAATTCTGGGATGCAATGCTTTCACAATGGAGTCTTCATTAGGGCAGCCAATGTTGAACCAGCATGCCAAAATCACGTTAATCCTAAAGTAAAAAAAAAAAAAAAGCAGCATGTTATTTATTAATGAAACATGGCCAAAACCACTATGGACCAATGTGGTTCTTCATAGATGATCCTTGTTCTCTGCCAGTGGAGCTGCAAGGCTTAAGTCACCAGCTTCAATTTAGTCTTTTTTACTGGAGATGCCACAGACTGGGTGCATATATGCTTTAGAATTGAAGTGTGCTTACTGTCTCGTTAATTCCCAGGTTCCCTAGAATGACAGATGACATGGCCAGGAGTGCACTGCTCAGTTTTGTCAATTCCAAATGTTGCTATGGCAACAGAGCTGCCGGTGAGCTCCTCATTCAGGAACTGAAGCCACAGACCTTCTACAGAGTAAGTGTTTTGGGATAGGTTTCCAGGGAGTGAACAAAGCTAGGTGGGGGAAATCAATAGCCTTGCACAAGTGAGACTTCTGCAACTGACAGAAACTAGAAAAAGGTGATGTTTGTTCAGAAGTTGGACTAACTCCTGAAGCCCCATAGGGGTAAACAAAATGCTTTAATGACCTCAGTAACATTTTGTTCCATAACCACGTTGATGATGACAGATAGCGTGATCCATGAGTGAGTTAAAATGAGGTCTCAAAAGATCCAAAATGAAAAAAAAATAATTCTTTTTCTCAGACTAAGGATTCTAGAATTAACATTTGATGACAAGATGTCTTTCTCCCCAGTATCGACTGAAAACCTTTAGCGAAACAAGAGTATGTGAATGGACATTTGAGCCTTATACCAGTAAGTAAATGTTTAAAGAGATACATTTAATTCCAACTGAATCTTTTTGAAGAGTTTTTGGCAGAAAAGGGTCCAGTAATGAAATGCAACCTGTGCACACCACTTGTAAACTATCATTTGTATCTAAACATACAAATCAGCTTTAAGACTCACAGTTTCCAAATACATACATATGTGGAATTTTACATCAAATTTATCAAATATGGTGTTTGAGACAACCCTCCACAAATCCTAGTTTTATTTTAAGAAACAATTTGTCCTGAGCACCCATGAGAGACAATATTCAATGATTACAAGGGCATAATTCTCAGTAACATGGAATTAGGAGAATGTATTGGGAAAACAAAAAGAAATCTCTAAATTTCCCATTAATAAATACCAAACAAATTATAAACATTCAGTAGAATTGAAAATAATAATAATGAATATTTTAATCAAAATTATTTACTCTGTGTACATAATAGATGTAAATCATTGCCACAAAATGTTATAATGTTGTATAGAAGATATTTTGATTATCCAGATGCGTGAAATATCCTAAGAAGGATCCTAAGTAACCTCTGATCTCTGAGGTAAAAACGCTGTTTCTACAAATCTCTCTCTTCTCCCCTACATTCCTGTATATTTCAACCCATGAGAGATATTCTGAAAAAAATAATTATTCCTTTAATGGACCTTTCCCAATAGTTTTAATGATTCAAAGAGATACAACAGTGAGAACATAAACTTTTGATAGGATCATCCTACCTGATAAGATGAAAAGTGGAAGGGTAATTCACAATGGAAGTAAGGATAGGTGAGATTCTGAAGGCATGAGAGGAATCAGTCTGTGAGCAAAATGGCTAGTCTCATAAACAAACAAACAAACAAATCTAGAAGAAATTTATTGAGGAAAAAAACTGTTTGGCTCTAAATGTAAGGAGATTCTCAGAAACTGTTCAGCTGCAATATTTAGATGAATCTGGGGGCCAGATGATGAGAACCTCCCAGGAGACAAGTTATCTTCTAGTTCCTGGGGAACATCAGACTTTCATGAATAAATCTGATGACATGGTTAGAGCAAAGCTACAGGGAACCCTGCTCTCTAATTGTGCAGTCCTGAAAGAGAAGGTCCTTGTGGGGTCCTTGGTGCTCTCAGAGCTGGATGGTTTTCTTTCAGACATTTCATTGGTAGCACCCTCAGGTAATATTAAGAGTGTAGAGAAGGTCCTTGTTTTACAAGGCTATAGAAAAATTGGATTATAGAACAAGGAACATATTGAATTGTGAAAATAGAAATGCTGTGCACAATTTGGGCACTTGGCGATCAGCTTGCATTTATGATGGTTGCAGTTTCTTTCAGTCACATTATTGCAATTTGCAAACTTCCCAGATGGCTTCCAACAAGCAAAGTCAATTGGAAAGGCAGCTGGGAAGCCAATCATGTGATTCAATTAACAATCCCTGTAATAATGGTTATAAAATTTAGTCCTGTTCCTTAATGATTCACCTGTTGACTGCATTGCTTAGTAACTGAAATTCTGGTCCCAGTTGTGATCATGAATCAAAGACTATTTGTATAAGGACTAGATTAATTTATGCAAAAGAGAATCAGATAATAGATTTATTGAAAACAGTCTTGGAAAAAAATGTCCCTTTTATTTCAAAGAGATCTAAGTTCCAAGATTCAGAACAAATGATCATGATAGTCAAAGCAAGACAAGGGATAAAAGCTTTGGGCAACAATAACAATGTATGAGAATGGAATGTATATTTACAACATCATATAACAAAAGACAAGGAATAATACCTTAATTACAATTGTCAACAAACAGAGAAAATCAAAGGAAAATTCACATTTAATCTAAGACTACTAAAGAGTTACTAAAGAAGTTCAAAGAGAAAACTATTATGAATCTTTAGATAGAAGTATATGTAAGACAGTAGAGAGAAAATATATTCAGGAAATGACTCCACTAGATGGAGTGATATGACAGGCAATAGATCAGCTGTCAAATAGTAAAACACCATGAACAAGTGAAATACCTGTTTAATTGTTTAAAGCTGCAGGAGAAGATATGGTCAACAACTGCTTCCAACAGTGATTTGTCAACAAAATATGTTCTCTAGTGATTAAAAAGATTTGGAATGTATACTCCTAACAAATAAAGGAAATAGAAGAAAATGTTAAAATTATTAAACAGTTTCCTTTATTCCTCACACAAGTAAAGTGTAGTTTAAGGTCTTATAAGGAAGGTTAAACCTTATGTGGAGAGGAAAATGGAAATGAACAGGCAGATTTTAAAAATGGTAAAAGGATACATCTTTAGATAGCTACTATAAGGTGGAAAATGAAGTGAGAGAAAAAGAATATAGGACAAGTTATCTTTGTTTCATTGACTACAAGGCATTTGGTTATGTAGGCAATCCAGAATGTAGCATACAATAAACCTAATGGGTATGCAAGAACTATTCTTTACTTGTGCAAGAGTTATTCTGAGAATTGAGTTTGGTGAAATGCATGTTTAGAATAGGAAATGAGATATAGGTGCATATTGACCTCATCATATGATTTTTTTAAAGGAAGGTTGAGAAAGAAGACCCCTGATATGAAGATCAATTGAATATTTGAACACTTTTGAAACTGGCAGTGCTCATTAATTATAACTAGAGAAGCTGTCTCTGAATTCTGCACTGTATATTGGTAAATGAAGTGGTTGTTAGATTAGACATTAGTTACAACTAACTCTTTTCACCTGGCCAGAAAAGTAGGAGAGCAGCATGTCTTTCTTGAACAATAACCTTTTGTAGAGATGTGAGGGAACATTTTTATCTCAGAATTTTAATCAATCAGGGTTAATGCTCCATCACATTTCCCCTGTGCCTATAGTAGTAATCACTTTTTATTTTTTAATTTAATCCAGAAGAGCAATAGACAGAACCAAAGTTACAGCAGCTCTACAGCCTTAAGAAAGCAGCTATTGCCAGTTTTAGTAGTTAACATGGCTTGTTTTGAGTTCAAGGACACTTGAATTTCAAGTTCTTCTTTGGCCACTGTGTGACTTTGGGTTGGTCACTTTCTCTTAACTCACTTTCTCATATAGTTGTGGTTGGTGCAAATAGAATAAGCCAAGACTTTATGCCCTCTGCCTTGAGTTCTCAGGGGAAAGATGATATAAATGAATGCATGTATGTATCTTGTTCACATATATACAAGTTCAGTCAGAAGGCAGGGAGATGTTTAGATGGCAGAACAGCCAGCCAAATTAAAAAATGCATCTAAATATTAAAAAGAAGAATAAATTGTTTACAAACTATTTATTAACAATTAATATTTCACATAGTATGAACAATTTGTTTCGGTATATTATAGAAACATAGACCTGGAAGCAATCCCAGAGATAATTTACTCCAGTTCCATACAAGTGCAGGGTCCACTAGAGCTTTTTTGACCAATGACCATCCTCCCTCTATTTGAAGATCCCTAGCAAAGGCAAAGTTATATATTAAGTTGTAGCACTTTTGTGTTCCTTCAGTGTTCTTGGACACTTTGCACCTTGAATCAACAGGAAAAAAATTCTTAGCTACTTTAGGGGAGGAAAAACAGAGCCTTCCCATCAACTTGCCCTTGGCATAATACAAAAGAACCCTAGAAGTCTTAGATACAGACTTGCTTGAACTAATAATTTTGTAAAAGTCAAGTGGGCTAGCTTTTCTAGAAGAGTAAAAGCTTTCTGCTAAAGAAATTGGCATAACCTATGATGAAAATAGGTTATCCTCTGCCAAGAAGAGGATTATGATCTAAACATTTGAGTTACCTCAAGGCGAGATGGGCAAGAAATCAATCAATCAATCAATCAACCAATCAACCAATCAAAATTCTCCTATGCATTACAAAGAGTTTTTAACTCCCCTGATGGCTTTGTGATATGTTTTCATAAGTGGGACAGCCATTGTAATAGGGAAAAAAAATCAACTTTCCTCCAGGATGAGAAATTCTTGCAGTATCTGAAATAATAAAAAAATTTGAGAAGTCTTAGAAAGAGTAACCTCAGTTAATGATATTCCCCCCCCTCCAGAAAAAAGTAAAAAAAAAAAGCAACCCATATTGAAAAACCTCTGCACACTTTGTATATAATACATGAATCTTGATTCCAGTGAAAAAAATCCTTCAAATATAATATTGGTGGATGATCTCTGGAGGGTTCGGGATAGGGGTTGCTCCTCTATCCTGGTCCAATTAGATCTCTCAGCGGCTTTTGATACCATCGACCATGGTATCATGTTGCACTGGTTGAAGGGGCTGGGGGTGGGGGGCACCATCCTACCTCTCTGACCGGTCGCAATCTGTGTTGACAGGGGGGCAGCAGTTGACCCCGAGGCACCTTGCTTGTGGGGTGCCACAAGGGTCGGTCCTCTCGCTCCTTCTGTTCAACATTTATGTAAAGCCACTGGGCTTCGGGGTGGAGTTCCATCAGTACGCTGACGACACCCAGCTGTACATCTCCACCCCAGGCCACCCCAACGATGCCCTTGAAGTGATGTCCCAGTGCCTGGAGGCCATGCGGGCCTGGATGGGGAGAAACAGGCTCCGACTCAACCCTTCCAAGACCGAGTGGCTGTGGCTTCCGGCGTCCCGATATAGCCAGCTGGTGCTATCGCTGGCTATTGCGGGCGAATCACTCACCCCCATGGAGAGGGCTCGCAACTTGGGCGTCCTCCTGTCTGCACGGCTGTCTTTAGAAGACCATTTGATGGCCGTGGCCAGGGAGGCTTTTTATCAGGTTCGCCTGATATGCCAGTTGCGCCCCTTTCTAGATCCCTACGCACGGTCACTCAGGCACTCGTCACCTCCCACCTGGACTACTGCAACGCTCTCTATATGGGGCTCCCCCTGAGGTGCACCCGGAGGCTCCAGTTGGTCCAGAATGCGGCCGCGCGGGGGATTATGGGAGCGACGGGGCACTCCCATGTGACACCTCTCCTGCGCAAGCTGCACTGGCTCCCGGTGGTCTTCCGGGTGCACTTCAAGGTGTTGGTGACCACCTTTAAAGCGCTCCATGGCTTAGGGCCGGGGTACTTACGAGACCGCCTTCTGCCACCAATAGCCTCTCACCGGCCAGTACGCTCACACAGAGTGGGCTTCCTCAGGGTGCCGTCCGCCAGACAGTGTCAGCTGGTGACCCCCAGGGGGAGAGCCTTCTCTGTGGTGGCGCCCGCCCTCTGGAATAACCTCCCCCCAGAGATACGTACAATATCAGACCTCCGGATTTTTCGTCGGGCCCTGAAAACTTATTTATTTCAACTATCTGGGCTGGCTTGATCCCACAGTTTTGGGTTAAGTTTTAATTGATTTTAAATTGGGTTTGTTTTAAATTGCGGCCAAAAATATTTAATTATTTTAAACTGTTTTTAAATTTTTATGTCTTGTTTTTATTTTGGCTGTTCACCGCCCTGAGTCCTATTGGAGAAGGGCGGTATACAAATTGAAACAAACAAACAAACAAATAAACAAATAAATAAATAAATAAATACAGTAGTAACCCCCCTATAAGAAGGCATGTCTATAATCCATTCATTTTACAGGTTTTACATAAATTAACTTTGATAAATTATGAAGAATATGAAAGGTGAAATTATACTATGCTTACTTTTTATGATTTTAAAGGAATGTTTAATAAAATTATCCTATAAGCCTTTCTAACAGAGTTCAGAGATCTTGTGCTCACTATTGTGGAATAGAATAGTCTCTTTGCAGACTAGATTTTCTTATATTCAGGGAGATTAAAAAATGCAGAACATTCACTTTAGCTATTGCTGGATCCCTATGTACTCCCTGGAAAGCAGGTGCTTTTTAAAATTATTATCCTGCAATTGATCCAACAATGGTTTATTAAATTCCATGCTCTGTTCCCAACCTCTTTAGAAGATTGTTCATCCATTCAGCTCTTACATCGCCCAGTGAGTTTCTGCTCTGGCAAATGATGCATATTATCCTTGCTTTCCCATCCCCCCAAATTCTATAAAGCTTTACTTACTTTTTTCTCCCCCCCCCCACTAAACCTTTAAGTAGCATCCTAGACATTTTGGAATGAAGCTACAAACAAGGTTTCATGAATGCTACTTTGCTGCTACGAAGCTAAGGTATCAGCTTTTCCTTGCTATCAAGTTTCAATCTTTTTAGTTGGACTTTTTGGCCTGGATGATTTACATATTTACATATTGCAATACATTTGGGAGAGAAACTCCTGTAGTTGGTTTGGCAAGAGTTAGTACTGTAGCAAGTTAGCACCCACCCCTCTCCTAGGAAAATGAAATATCCTAGGAAATATTAAAAAGGCAGAATATTATATTTTCCCTAAAGGAAAATAGACATAAACTCAGAGCCTCAGCTCCCTGCCCCCCCAGCAGATATTTTGGTGCCAACCTATCTACAAGACAAAGGCTGGGCCAGCTTATCTACAACACAAAAGACCTTCACCCTCAGGACATAATAGGATTAGCCCTCTACTCATCTCACCACATGGCCCCATAGGAGTCTGACAACCAATCAGAATACATTTCTTACATAGGAACAGGAAGCTCCAAGGCGGGGCCCAAGAGAGGGTATAAATCTCTCTCTCTCACACTCACCCATATGCTCTTTTTTGCCCAGGACCTCAAACCATGTGGTCCTGTCCACCATTAAAACTGTCTTTCCTAGCAGTCTCCATGTTTCCAGTGTCTTTCTTCCCACTTGGAACTGAATCCAGATGGACATTTATTCCAACAGTACATTCCAACAACTCTCTGACTTTCTGCCTATTTTTTTTTTTAAATTGATTGATGAAGTTACTTGGATGAGTAATGAAATGTCTCAGATTAACAAACTTTGATCCAGTTGCCAAGATGTAACCTTTTCAGATATTTCAATTTCTAGAGAACAACAGAAAAAACAAAGGATCATCCATGTGTCCAAACATCCAGGAAAGCCAAGAAAAAGAATGAGGCCAAGCAGAAGGGAACAATCCCTAAAAGGCAGCAATTGTAAGACCTGCCAGTCAATAGGGCTTGTTTTGCTCCCCCAATAGAAAGAGGAAGAAGCAGAAAATGATTCTAATCAAGGCCATTTTCTTCTAATTTTCAATTACCATCTGCAGGCAAAATTTCATTCTTTGCTCCTCTTAACTTTTCTCTCCCAAATGAGTCAATTAACCAGTTGCTTTTTCTGCATTTCTAAAAAGTGAACTAGAAACACTTCATAAATAATTTTAAAAATCATTAAAATGAGGAGAAAACATCAACTGAAAATAAATACACACATGCAATGCTTATCATTAAAACATAGTTTACAGTATTTATTTATTAATCAAATTTCTATAGTTGTGCATTTATGGATGTAATTGTATGAAGGAATCAAAGACATTAAAGTTCTCCGTTCAGTAGTTCTATCCATGAAAAATTATATTAAAAAATTAGATTATGTAGTTACAATGTTTTAGAAAGTCTAATAAAATAGGTAAAAACGGAGTGGAAAAACTAAATAAAACTATTCTTAAGGAAAGAGCCAGTTTGTTCTAGAGGCTAAGGCACCAGGCTAAAACCAGTCTGAGAGTTCAAGTCCCTCTTTAGCCATTAAAAATGACCGGGTGATTGTGGGCCTGTCATTCTCTTTCAGCCCAACACACCTCACAGGGTTGTTGTTGTTGTGGGGAAAATAGGAGGAGGAAGGTGTGTTGGATACATTTGTTACTTTCAATGATTTATAAAAAATAATAAAGGTGGGCTATAAATAAATAAAAAGAGTTCTTCAAGACTCTTTATTACTGTGTTTTCCCCATTTTTGCAGTCAAGTACAATTTCCCACTGTAAAAAGCCATTGATCCAAAGAAAATATTGCAGTATTTTCCAGTCATAGACTCAGGAGCTAACAGAAAAAATATTGATTCTGTTTCTTCTGTATCACCAATTTATAAATTTGGGAAAACATAGAAATCATACCTGTAGGAACAGTAATTACTCAAATTTGTTATATATTTTTTTCCTACTTTCCTTAAAACCTTTAATCCAAATGAATATCTAAAAGGGATAGGAGACCACAATATATATCAGTTTGCCTGTAATGCTATACACCAAAAAAAGTCCTGATCAATAAAATGTAATTTTGTACAGTACAATGCCATCTATGAATTATTTCTATAGCCAATTCCAGATGACTCACCAAAATATGGAGGAGAATTTTATGCCATGAAGACTTTCAAGCTGATTCATCAAATTCAGATTATAAATTTTCTTCCCATTTTTTTAAAAAAAGACTTTCATGAAAGCCTATCAATATTTGATATAAAGAATGGTATAATATTGGACTGGTTCCCTTGATTCTAAACAAAGTGGGAATACACCATTCGTGAAATATTTTTAATGGTTGTAGTTGATGTCACACAATAAGCCTTAACTTGTCATCTTTGACTCCAACTGGAACTTGTGAGGAATTCTTTATAAAATATATTCAGCAGAGACAGGTTTTCCATCTCTAATCAATCTCTGGTCCTATGCTACCTGAAATCTTGTTCTATCTGTCTCTCAGATGTATATCAGCAATACAGCACAGAAATGAGGGGATTTATCCAACTTTTTGTTTCTGCCTTTATTTCTCTCTTTCTTCATCTCTTCTATGGCTGTTGGCAAGAGCCTGGCAAGTAACTTGGAAGTGGGAGAAGGAGAAAAGCAATATAAATGACAGCTGGCACAAATCATTTTGCTGCCTGAGACAGAGCAACAAATGAACTTTCTTCCCTTTCCTCTCTAGTCAACATGTGTTGTGCTCAAAGACAGAAAAAATTCTCGTGCAAGCTTTTCTGTTCATCACCAACAATAAATATACATTCAATCTTTGAGCTTAATGGTCCCATTATTATTTTTTGGGGTGTTTTCATGTCAGTGTTGACTTCTGGTGACTGACTGAACAAATCCTTGTAATTTTCTTGCAAGACTTCAGAAGTGCCTCCTTTCTAGGGCTGAGAGAAAGTGACTGGCCCAGGTTATCAGCTGGTTTTGTGCCCAAAGCAGGACTAGAACTCACAGTCTCCCAATTTGTAGCCTGATGCCTTAGCCTCTACAGCAAGATGGTTGCCTCATAGTCCCACATCCAGGCTAAAAGGATGCAAGCCTGCTGAATAGATTCCAAGATTTTGTTGCAGGTCCCAAATCTATACTCTCAGGACAATAAAATATCAATAGCAATAGCATTTAGACTTATATACCACTTCACAGTGCTTTACATCCCTCTCTAAGCAATTTACAGAGTCAGTTTATTGCCCCCAACAATCTCATTTTACCGACCTCGGAAGGATGGAAGGCTGAGTCAACCTTGAGCCAGTGGGAATCGTACTGCCAAACTGCTGGCAGCGGGCAGTCAGCAGAAGCCTGCAGTACTGCATTCTAACCACTGAGCCACCATGGCTCATAATATAATATAATACAAAATGATGTAATAATGTAGTAAAATAAATTCAGTGCTATGGATCAGCCGCAACAGATATCAAAATTGATAGGAATGTCTGATGAAAATAAATATAATTCAAGGATGCACTTTTAAAATGTTAGTTTCATTGATCGCAATGGATTTAAAAGTGCTAAATCTTATGTTGAATTGTGGCATCTATTTGTTTTCTTTTATCAGATGCTTCAGTGGATGGTCCACAAAATGGTGTATCTCCTCGACCTTGGGACATTAAAGTCCAAGTTCCACAGATGTTTCAGGAAGACACAAAAAAGTTTCGTGTTCCTCATTCTTCTTTACTCAAGGTAATTTTATCAAAACAAACAACAAACAAAACAATAAACAATTAGCCTGTTCTATGTAACAGCTCATCCTATATTTGAAGACCACTGTATTTCTGTTTGTTAGTTTTCTCTGTAGATTAAAAGATCAATTTCTGATTCTTTAACCATTCTTCATGGGATTTTATTTCCAGATCTTTCATGGATTTGATCAGTTGAGGGTTTCATATAATGTTCTTTAAAAATATAGAGAAGGTACGGACTAGATTATCATATTTCAAAATTGTGAAGGACTTGACAGGTGGATGAAAAGGCCAAATCCAGTCTAAACATCTGTCTATGTCTGCAACAAACCATCATAATGTTGAATTTGAGACACCTTGAAGCAAAATGGGTGGCAAACAAATCTAATAAATAATAAAATAAATAAAATAATAAAATACAATGCCATGATGATATGGAGAGTGATGTATATCATCTTGTGGAGGTGTGTTGTTCCCCTTTGATGAAATGAAGGAACTGGTGGAGTTGTGTTGCTCTACCTCAATGAAGACCTGAAGTGGGGCTGATGATGACTGGCCTTCTTCTCCATTTAACATTGATTTCAAAACATGAATAGAATCTGCTATTAAGGAGCAAAATACAATTTCCATTGCACTTCTCTAATTTTAAAGAATCAATAAAAATGGCTCTTCAGCCTATATTTCTTTTTGCTATATTATCAGAAACTCCTACAGCTGCTAGTCTTATGTAGCACAAAAGTCTTTTTTTTTCATTGCCATAATTAATAGAACAGATGCATGCTAACACTTGAATTAGGTAAGAATAACTGCCTTTGTTGACAGTCATCCTTGCCTAATTCAGGTATCACCATATGCAATAGTCTATTTTAAGTCACTGTATTTTAAGTGACTGTATCAGTGGTGGGTTGCTCCCGGTTCGGTCCGGTTCTATAGAACCGGTAATAAAACCAGTGGGAGACTCCGCCCACCCACCACAATGTCATCATGGGTGATCTGTGCATGTGAAGCTTTTGCACATGCACGCACAGTTCCATTGTGAACCGGTAGTAAAGGTAAGTAGAACCCACCCCTGGACTGTATGTAGGTGGCTCATTTCTATTTCAGGAATGTCACAAATGCCATGGCCGGGGCCGATACAAATGCAGTGGATGCCATGGTGGAGGCAGGGTGAGTATTGATAGTGTATTTATTATTTTATATTCTTTGATGCTAAAAAATGTTATTACACATGCTTACTGTTTAACGGGAAAGTTGCATGTGTTGCTATTATCCCTGAGTTTGGTATGGAACTGATAAAAACTTAATCTCTGAATTGGCAAAGTGATTTTTTTTGTGTGTGCTTCCAAATGCCACAAATCTCATTTGTATGTCAAGGCAAAATGAAAAGCATTTATTAAGGTAGGTCAGATCTTTCTATAGAATATAGAAACAAATGAGACACCCATTCAGTATGTGTGATATGACAGAAAGCAAGCAATCAGACAAATTGATTACATGTGAGAACTGAACAATAGAAAACATTGATTGCAGATAGCATTCCATAAGTGGCAAAAGTATGGATTACATTACTGTCTTTAGCAGCTGGGTTTGTATCTTTTAATCTTGCAAGTGCATTTAAGGACCTTCAGAATATGTTTTCTATTGTTTAATTGCTGAAAAAGCAAGTTTTCACATACCAAAAGAAATTGTCTTGGCTTAGAAGAAAAACAAGTTTTCCTAAAGTTAGAAAAGAGGCCCAGATTGCCATGTTTTGTTTTCTTTTTTTAAATCACATTTTAAAAATGCTAATAATGAAGCCTAAAATTCCAGGTAAACATTCTGTTTTCTGTGAACTCAAATTAATTTCATTTCTGTATACAATGTTTCACATAGAAAAACACTGTTGTTGTTGTTAGTTGTGAAGTCGTGTCTGACCCATCGCAACCCCATGGACAATGTTCCTTCAGGTCTTCCTGTCCTCTACCATCCTCTGTAGTCAGTTTAAACTCACGCCTACTGCTTTAGTGACTCCATCCAGCCATCTCGTTCTTTGTTGTTCCATTCTTCTTTTGCCCTCAATCTTTCCCAGCATTAAGCTCTTCAGTGATTCCGGACAAACACTTCATAAATAAAAAAATAGACTTAGTTCAAAGCTAGAAGTACCATTCTGAATATTTTCTGCCTGAAGAGAATTAGAGTCTGAGCTAAAAGAATTTCAGCCCAAATCAAATAAAAACATGCCTTAACTATTATTGCCTTAACCGGAATATTGTTATTCTGGGATTATTATTATTTTTTCATCCTGATGTTGTTTTAGCTATTTTGTGTCCCCATAGATGAGGTGCGTCACATGTAATGGAGCCAGGAAAGCCAAAGCCAAACATTTAAAATATCAGAAACGGTGTCAGATGTGCTCAGGTACAGGTCGCAAAAGGTAAGGACTTTGAGAAAGTGATAATGATGAAGATAATGATAATAACAATG
The DNA here is from genome assembly GCF_059756535.1 of Pantherophis guttatus. Taxonomy (NCBI): domain Eukaryota; kingdom Metazoa; phylum Chordata; class Lepidosauria; order Squamata; family Colubridae; genus Pantherophis; species Pantherophis guttatus. Next base: position 229,786,122 of record NC_142064.1, read on the forward strand.
GTGACTGCTCTCATTTTATACATATGTTCATATACATGACTCCATCATACTATATTGCCTTTCCATGTTAGCAATATCATATAAAATGAATAAATATAGAAAGAAATGCTAAGTAAAATCAACTGAAGAAAGAGAGAAAAAGAAAAGGAGAAGGAAGGAAAAGCAGGGAAAATCTAGTTTAGACTATTATTCATTATATTCCTTTACACTTTTCTATCCCTCTTAACTATCATTGCTTCCAAAGCGTTCCTATACAGCTATTTGTTCTTTAATATTCTCACTCTTGTCTTCTTGAGGATCTGATCAACTCATCTGGCCTCAACTTCCTTTGTTAACCTCTTCCTCTTGATCCATTTGTATATTTACTGATAAAGGGGAATACTTGTAGCTCAGGGTTAAAATGAGAAGTCCTTGGAACTTTCTGAGCTTGGTTATTTTCTTGCCAATGTTTCTTGAAATGTCTGCATTTCATTTGTATATTTGTTTTGCAATTCAATTTTCATTTACCTTCTCTATGGACAAATCTTCAGCTTCTGTCAGCAGAGGCCACTCACTGCTTTCTGAGCAGGGACAGATGTTGTATCTGTCCTTCCATTATGAGCCTACTGTAAACACATCCCAGCTATGATTCAAAACTGCTGTTTTCCAACTCAAGTCATATTAAATCTTTCAGAGTGGATGGTCACCAGCACTCTATTTTGTTTTAACAACAGTCCCTTCTCTGGTTGCAGTGTCTCACATGTCACCTTCCCCCCCCTCTAGCAAGTCATCATGGAACTGTGCAGTCATTTAATCCTTGGTTCCTAATGGACAGCTAAGATTTTATATATATTAAAAAAGAATCTTGTGGTTGATCCAATCATAGCCTGTTATGTCAATTAACTATCATTCACCCAAGAAGCTCAAGCACCATTCAAACCTTATATCTTCCAGTAGACAACCCGCTAAGTGAAGCATATTCCTCTTGCTTTCTCAGGGGAGTGGGCCAAATGAGGAAGTAACAGTCCCTAAGATGGTGTGTCCTGAACTGATGGATCAATGGCCACAGGAGTTAGCCAATGAAATTTGCCTTTCTGGACAGGTGGGAAGGACAATCTAATGATACATGGGAATGATTCTGGGAGACAGGATGAAGACCCCCAATTTAGGCAATCATCTGATAAGATGGGGCAAAAGCATGGGAAGTGTTTCAGAAGGGACCCTCCCTAGTTTTCCAGAGACTATAAAGAGAGGAAGGGAGATGTACTTGATTGATGACAGCCTTGGGCCCTATTCCAGACAAGAAGCACCTTCAAATGAAGTAATCCTACTTCATCACATTAACAGAATCCTGCAAGACTGAAAATGTTTCTCCTGTCCTTTCCTTTTAATCACCAGAAAACTAGGGAGGGGGACTTCTGAAATTCTTCCCCCATGCTTTCCCTCACCTGAAGACTGAGCTGCCTCTTATCCAATCCTTGTCTAGACTGAGAGCCTTCCTCTATCTCCCAGGGCCATTCCCACATCCCATTACCAGCAAGAAGCAACACACTGCTGCCCATTTTCTAAAGCAGGGGTGTCAAACTCAAGGCCTGGGAGCCAGATTCAGCTTGCAGGGTGCATAGATCTGGCCCGTAGGGCCACCCTGGAAACAGAAAAGGACTGGCCTGGGGTGCCTCTGCCAGTGAAAATGGAGTCCCTCCCAAGCTTGGTTTTTGCTGGCAGAGGGTTGCAGGAGGCCGTCGCAGGTGAAAACAGAGCTCAATATCCCATTTTTGCTGGCAGCATGCTCGGGCCACCACAAGTGCCTCTGACACAAGTGACATCAAGCTGGCCATGCCCACCCTGGCCATGCCCACTCTACCTCCTCAAGGTCAAGCACAACCCTGATGCGGCCCTCAATGAAATTGAGTTTGACACCCCTGGTCTAAAGTGAGCACAGTTCAGCCTCAATTCCAACCAAAAGCAATCTATTGTAGACTGGAATATCTGAGTTTGGCTTAAGAAACACTGGATCTTTCTGAAACGATTGGCTGCAGTTCAGGACTGCTTTATAACCTCAAAAATACACTTCTTCCATACTGCTCTCAGGGTTCAATCACCCATTCATTCTTGATCCAATCATCTCTTTTTATATTACCAGACTCGCTTTACTGCATTCCACATACTTTTATGCTCCTTGTGATGTACGCAGCTTTCATTCCCATATAAGAAACGAACACAATTATTATCTGAATTTTAAAAAAATCAGAGATTATTTCTGGCAGTAGAGAAATGCATATCTTTATATCTGAAGTTATACTTTAACGTAAGGTAATATTGCTTCATTGTCCATTGTCCCTTTCCTGGAATAGAAGATATAAACATAAACATCATGGTTCCCTCCCCCCTTTTCTTTGTAACTGCTTTTCAAGGGTTTTTCATTACCTCAGTGCAATAGCCATAAAATAGCTGGGAGGAAGAGTAATATGACAGATTTAAATCCACTAAAGCAATGATGGAGGTGTTTCCCTACAGGACAGACTGTGGAGGTAGACTATGGATAAAGTAGATGGCTTTTCACTGGGATTAGAAATAAATTATTCTGAAAGTTTTGAAATGTTCATAAAACTTTCTTCCTACTTCCTATGTAGGAAGAAAGTTGTTCTTAACCTACATTTTTAGAAAACATACTCCAAAACAACAAGCTGAATCAAAATGGCTGAACGCTTGTACAGTGTCATTAAGTAGTTAATATGAGATTAGGTTTTCTTCTAAAAGTGCACTGAGAGGAGCATTACTATTGCTCATATACTATCTAGGCTTTAGCCAGAAAGGTTCAACCTCATATATTTCATAGGAGATCAGAGAAAAGAGGCCAGAAAAAGTAAACTCTTGTCTCTTCAGTTGACACCAAAAGTGGAGTCAGCCATGAAGGAAGTATATTACCTCAGTCTCTGAGGAAAATCTGGAAATACTGAATGGGCTACAAATGTTTGTAGTCCATTCATGTGTTTGTGCAAGGTTGAAGATATTAGTGGCATTAGTGGTAGTATTAGTCATATTAGTGCTAGAAGCTTTCTTGAGTGTTATTTTCCCTGAAATGTACAACAGTACATCTAAACAAAATAGGGAATCCAGGAGACCCATTTTCCTGACATTTTTTTTCTTCCTAGTGGTTTCTTGCAACTGAAGGGTCTGCTTTTTTTCAGATCAACTCAGTTTTGATCCAGTGGTTGTGACTGGATTAACCAACCAGTTTGTCACCAAAGCCCAATTTCATGGGCTGAGTGAGACTGACTAGCCCAAAGTCATTCACTAGCCTTCATATCTAAGGAGAGATTAGAACTCATAATCTCCTGGTTTCTAGTCTAGTGTCTTTAACCACTACTCCCTACATTTATATTGGCAAATAAAACAGAGGAGGAAGAGGGTAAATTACTCTGTTGAGCCTAGTTGAATTGCCATGTATGTACAGGTAGAAAAGACAATTATTCTTCTTATTGAAACAAATGAGAAGAAAATAGCTAAGAAAAGACATAGAAACATCAGTTCTCTGCAAAATGCTATTACTTTTTTCTTCTTTTTTACCAGCTGACTCCCATCCCTAATAACAGTGCTATGCTGCCTTTATAAAATACAAGGATTTGATTATTATTTTTTCCAGTGCAAATCTACTGATTTTAGGTTTCCCATTTTTCTACCAATATTTGTCTTCAGCTAATATCTATTTACTGAAGCTTATATGCAGCTCACAAATTGTTACATTTTAGCTTTTCCAGCTGCTAAAATACATTTGCCATGATCTTTAGGGAATGCAAAATACCTCTCTGTTCTTCCAAAGTATTTTATAAGATTCCATTAAGCTTAAAATAACAAAGAACAAATAATCAAGGCAATATTTTGAAAATGGGGATCTTTGGGGACTAGCAGTTTCTTAAAATGGTTTAATAAATCAGTAGGTAATCGTTGCTGATCTATATCACACTAATGCTATATAAATTTACCAACCATAAACATATGCCATCTGCAACTGTTACAGACAGGATAATACATTTCTTGAAAGGATCACCTAATCTTTCACTGTTGAATCTGGAAATAGCCACGATGTGCAGATGTTCATTCTAATTTCCTGTGCTGCCATCTTTGTTTTCAAATGATCTCAGTATTAGTGGGATAAATCACAGAGTTTAGTAAATTAGCTGTTGAGCCAGAGTTAATTAAGAAGCAAGCCAGATTTTATCTCTTTAGTTTCTATACTTTTATCTTAGTAGTCAGAATGGTAATGTCACACAGTGGACTCATATCAGTCACGCTACATTTAATTTTTCCTCTCCTTCACCATTTCTCAAAATTCCAGAGTTAATAAATTTTTAGAAACCATGATAGTGTCAGATTTTACAAATATACTCAGAACAGTTTGGGCAACATGATACATTGATAGGTTATGTAGAACAAATGATCCGCAAAGGATGATACATTTGGAGGTGAAGCTCATTGAGAGAAGGATGGTTCATATATTTCTTCTCCTTCTCCTTCTCCTTCTCCTTCTCCTTCTCCTTCTCCTTCTCCTTCTCCTTCTCCTTCTCCTTCTCCTTCTCCTTCTTCCTCTTCCCCCTCTCCCTCCTCCTCCTCCTCCTCCTCTCCTCCTCCTCCTCCTCTTATGGGTTGTCTCTTTAAATATCAAAAGGGAAAATGACTTTTCCCACCCGTTTGCCTTCCTGGGCTGAATTAAATGCTTACTCTACTAACACAATTAGCAAACATTGGGAATTAAATGTGAAAGATGCTGCAAAATAAATAATACACAAATTTTCCTTATTAGTATCGATACCAAATGTTCCAATTAAGGATCTTCTCTCGCCATAGTCTGGTTGATTTGAAATACAGTACTCCATTTCATGTCAAATCTCCTGCATCTTTAGGGTTTTTTTTCCTCTGGTTTTCCTAGATATCTCTTAAATATTTCAATCAAATGGAATTTTACTTTCACTTTAATTTGCTAACAATAGAAGTCACATTTTTAAGCATATGAGTATGTATGTATGTATGTATGTATATAGAGATTTTTTTTTTAAAAAAAAGGTATTTTTATGTTTAGTTTTATATTTAGCATTTAAAATAAACCAAAAAAATAAACAGGTTTCATTTTTACATCTAAAAGGTGCGACACTTGTTCTGGAAGAGGCAACAAAACCTGTTCCACCTGCCAAGGGGTGAAAAAGTTGCTACATTTCATCCAGTTGATAATAACGTGGTATGTGATCTTCTTCTTGTTGTTGTTATGGTTGATATTAGCATGAAAAATCGATTGCTGCCATTACTAAAGCCTCTTCAAAGAGCCCAACCTATGTGATGAATGTTCAACAACTTTTAGTTTTGCATCCTTTCCCTATCTGTCTTCATTTTTGTCCTTATTACTTTAAATCTTCTTTTTCACTGTTCAGTTGTACTTGGTATTAGCCTTCTTTCCCAGTGCTCAGCCTGATATTTCATTGGCTGTCCTGGTAGCTCATAAAAGAATGGGATAAGGCAAATATTGATTTCAGAGGCTTTTTTAAAAATGTAACTTAGAATACAGTCTGTACTTTGGTAGCCATAGGACTATTCAGATACCCCTCTCTCTCTGAGGTTGGAGGGAGAGATTTATATATAATTATTTCTATTTAGTAAATAATATATCACAAAAGCCACACACACTTGGAATGGCATATTAATTTAAGATCTGAGTTTGGTACCTTAAGATCACTATCATCATCCTCAAAATCTATCAAAACTCTCATTATGTTTATTTGTTCATGTTTGTATTGTCAATTTAGCCCAAATGATGGGATTATGCCACAACAATCTTTGAATCAAGGTACCTAAGATCTTCTCACTTAAAGAATGCATGAAAATTCTGGGATTTCTCACTCTCATGGAACTGAAATTTCCACAATGTTCACATCACTTTTATTTGCAAAGTTGTCACTGTTACAAGAGCCACACAGTCATGTAATTGTGATTTCTGATGTTCCCTGCCAATTTTTCACAAGCAAAATCAAAGAGGAAGCTTGCAGGAAATCAAAAGTTTCTTCCATTCCCACTTCTTTTTTGTTTGCCTGTGATCATTCTGCTTTTTTGTTTAGGAAGTAAATATTGACATTGCTGTAATTTGTTTGCCTGTGAGTGGATCTTAGATATCTTGATTCAAAGGTTGTTGTGGTAAATGCCACCATTTGGGCTAAATTGATGACACAAACACGAACAAATAAAGATAATGAGAGTTTTAGTAGTAGATAGATTTTGAGAATGATGATAGATATCTTAAAGTTCCAAACTCAGATCTTAATTATTTCTTTATTTATTATATAGAATGTTCTTAGAATTGGTCTTGATCACAGGTCTGTCCAGCATTGGAGTAAAAAAATATTGTCAGACTAACATTTACCATTCATTCTGGTCAAATCAGACTGCACTACTTTTTTCTCAAAGGATGACCAAACAGATCACAGACTTGCCCAGTAATACCTAAATTTACTGTTTTTCTAACCTCCTTTACTCAAATCCTCTTGTCTGAAAACGAAAATACAGATGGTGATGGTAATATTATAAAACCATAGATAAAATCCTGGTCTCTAATTGCTAGAAATAAATGCAACCCACAAATACAGATACCACAGGCAGCCCATAACAAGTATTCCAGTTTTCTAATATAAACGCCACAGTTCTCTATGCTGCTCTTTTTATTACATAATTTATGCGATATTATTATCTGATTTAATTGTGCTGAAGCTATGTAAGCATTTGCATGCTTCTGCAGACACACTCATTAAGCATGGATTAAGTTACAGTGAGAATATATCAGTTTTACTAATGAAGATATTCTTCCAAAATATGGGTGGACACATTGTAAGTTAGCCCAAAGATCTTGGCCAAAAATCCAAAAAAAATCTGACTGTGGGCAGAGTTTGCCTGCAATACTGCACTTAACCACTGCATCAGGGCTCATAGGTGAGGTTTAGTTGTAGGGCAGGGGTATTAAACTGGCAGCCCACCGGCCAGATGCATCACGTGCAGGCCACGCCCACCCCAGCTTCGCAAAGGCAAAACGCATCATAATATATCACATGACATCATGTGAGGCAATCAAGTTTGATACTCGTGCTGTAGGATACCCTTTGCTTTGAGACTTATTGAGAAACAAACTCTTTATCACTTGACTAAAACGGCATGAGACAAATACTTAATTGTAATAAATGACATGATTTCTGACAAGACAACGGTTGCCTTTATTCAAAATGACATACTTGTTATACTTCCTTGTCAGTTCTTTAGCAGGATAATAACCAAGATATTTTGTATTTGGAAGCATCCGGGTAGGATCGGTTTGTATTTTTAAAATTAAATGAGAATGTCAAAAAGAGATTATTTGTTTTGAATAATGTTAAGAGCCGTGGTGGAGCAGTGGTTAGAATGCAGTACTGCAGGCCACTTCTGGTGACTGCCGCCTATCAGCAGTTTGGCAGCTCGAGTCTCACCGTCTCAAGGTGAAATGAGGATCCAGACTTTTGGGGGCAATATGATGAGTCTGTAAACTGCTTTTAGAGAGGGTTGTAAAGCACTGTGAAGCGGTATATAAGTCTATGTGCTATTGCTATTTGAAGTCAGCCTTTTACTATCTCTCTATCTCAGTCTCTCCCTCCCTCCTTCCGTGCTCACCCTATATTCATTTGTAAATTCTGCATACTTTCCAAATACCCCTTCCATCTTATTTCTAATAGGAAAAAGAACCTTATTGATCAGAAAACAAAATTACTTGCACCGAGGACATTTACACAAAAAGTCAAAGAACGAAGAACTTGGCCTTTGAATGACTCTTCCTTTCATTTTTAAATCCATGCTCATCTTTTCTCGTTCCTCTGAATCTTGTTTTGACTGTGGGCTTTCATTATGAACTAGCTTTATCTTAGCTGATCTCTCTTTTCATTGCTGTGCTACTCTCCTCTTAACTTGTCTTTCACAAACTGATTACTTTCCTCCCTGTCCAGTTACCCATTTAATGCACCGCAAACAATTAATACAGGAGTGTCAAACTCGTGGTGTCACTTTGCCATGATGTATCGTGACTTTTTCCCCTTCACTAAAATTTAATTTAATTTAATTTAATTTTAATTTCCAATTTATATACCGCCCTTCTCCCTGAGGACTCAGGGCGGTGTACAGCCAAGATAAAAAACATAGAATACAAATATTAAAACATTTAAAAATATATATAAATTTGGCCCGAAAGTTAAAAAATCACAGACTAATTAAAAGAATTTAAAAATTTCTTCTTAAGCCAACCCGGCTTGCTGGAAAAGATGGGTTTTCAGGGAACGACGGAAGGCATTGAGGTCATGGATTCTCCTTATCTCCGGGGGCAACTGATTTCAGAGGGTGGGAGCCCCCACAGAGAAGGCCCTCCCCCTGGGGGTCACCAGCCTACATTGTTTGGCTGATGGCATCTTGAGGAGGCCCTCTCTGTGGGAGCGCACAGGTCGATGGGAGGTCGTCGGTAGCAGCAGGCGGTCTCGCAGATAGCTAGGCCCTATGCCATGGAGCGCTTTAAAGGTGATAACCAACACCTTGAAGTGCACCCGGAAGACCACCAGGAGCCAGTGCAGCTCGCGCAGGAACGGTGTTACATGGGAGCACCATGTTGCTCCCATCACTACCCGCGCTGCTGCATTCTGGACCAGCTGGAGCCTCCGGGTGCTCTTCAAGGGGAGCCCCATGTAGAGAGCATTGCAGTAGTCAAGGCAAGAGGTGACGAGGGCGTGAGTGACTGTGCACAAGGAATCCCGATCGAGAAAGGGCCGCAACTGGCGAATCAGGCGAACCTGATAAAAGATCCCCCTGGTAACAGCCGTCAGATGTTCCTCCAAAGACAGCTGCCTATCCAGGAGGACTCCCAGATTCCGAGCCCTTTCAGTGGGGGCCAAAGACTCGCCCCCAATAGTCAGTGATGGAGTCAACTGACTATATCGGGATGCCGGGAGCCACAGCCACTCAGTCTTGGAAGGGTTGAGCTTGAGCCTGTTCCTCCCCATCCAGATCCACACTGCCTCCAGGCACTGGGACATCACTTCAAGGGCATCGTTGGGGTGGCCTGGGGTGGAGATGTACAGCTGGGTGTCATCAGCGTACTGATGGTATCTCACCCCAAAGCCACGGATGATCTCACCCAGCGGCTTCACATAAATGTTGAACAGAAGGGGCGAGAGGACCGATCCCTGCGGCACTCCACAGATGAGAGGCCTCGAGGTCGACCTCTGCCCCCCTGCCAACACAAACTGCGACCGGTCGGAGAGAAAGGAGGAGAACCAGTGCAACACAGTGCCTCTCACCCCCAACTCTTCCAGCCGGTGCAGCATGATACCATGGTCGATGGTATCAAAAGCCGCTGAGAGATCTAATAGGACCAGAACAGAGGAATAACCCCTGTCCCGAGCCCTCCAGAGATCATCCACACCAACGCGACCAATGCCGTTTCTGTGCTGTGCCCAGACCTGAAACCCGACTGGAACGGATCTAGATAGGATGTTTCCTCCAGGAATTGCGGAAACTGTTGCGCGACCACACTCCCAACAACCTTCGCAATGAAGTGAAGGTTGGAGACAGGACGATAGTTAGCCAATATTGCCGGATCCAGAGATGGCTTCTTGAGGAGAGGCCTCACCACCGCCTCTTTCAGGGCAGCGGGGAAGTGACTGGGGGTAGGTGTGGCAAGCGCATGACACATTCAACCTGCGGGCCGTGAGTTTGACACCCCTGTATTAATACATTCATCTTTTTAAACCAACTTCAGTGTTGCGATTTACCTCTATGTATGTATGATTTTGCATCAGGGATTCCTAAATTTTCATCATCACACTTTCCTTTACTGTCTTCTTAAGGCAGTAGTGGGTTCCTACTGGTTTAAGAACCAGTACAGTGATTGTGTGCTTTGCACGCATGCGCAATTGAACAAAAAAAGTCACCTTCCACATTAGTGCTAGGGAATTAAAACAGCTGAGGCACGGCAATCCGCTCTGCCACGCTAATCAGCTATGAAGATATAGGTAAGTAGAATGCAGGGGTGGGTGGGCGAGCCCAGCTGATCGTCGGAGCAAACCGGTTTGCTCCCAGCTGACCATCGGAGCTACCAGTTCTCCCGAACTGGTTCAAACTGGTAGAATCCCACCCCTGTTTTAAGGTACACCTCCCCTAAAAATCCAACACAAACACAAATGAACAATGAAAACAATACAATTAACATTTGGGAAAGGTGGATTTATTGTGACAATGTGACTACAAAGTTCTTCATCCTCCTCTGGTACACCTTACAGTTTGGGAAACCCCATATTAAATCCCTCTCCCTCTACCCCCCCTCCTTTTCCTTCTCGAATCCTTTTTTATCTTCCAGGAAAAACAATATATATGAATTCATTTCTGAACATCAACTAAGCTTTCCAAGAGATCTGCTCAGTAAAGCTATGGGGGAAAATGTACTTAAAGATGAAAATACTTTGGTAAGTACAATAATAATTAAGGCAAAGTTCCAAAGTTGGTGTCTTCAAATGATGCCCCCAGATCCTTATTGTTTTTCTAATCATCATCATCATCAGTAAAAAAGAAAAAGGAACTAGAAACAACAACTTGATTTAATGTTATAATTCATTTATTACCTCACATAACTTTATCTAGAATTGATATATTGGCCTTTCATTGAGATTTCAACTATATACTTAAATTGGGTTCATATATCGGCTAATTAATTACTAGAATGGTATTTCCAAATCTCTAGTTTCTGGAGCTATAGTCCAATCCACTGGAAAGGGAACACTTCAGAGAAAATGGCCTACTTGAGCTACTTGCTCCTGCTTTTGGTTAAAAGATTCAACTATCTTTATAAATCTTTGATTAGTATTTAATATATTTGTTCTTGGTCTGCAGATGGTAATCATGCCACTCTTGTAGCTTGGCATCTCAAAAACATTTGCACAATATTTTTTTTTTAATTTTGTTAAATTGATATGCCTGTTTTATTTGTCAATAAAGCTAAATCTTAAAAAAATGTAATGATGATATTATATTTAGGCTGTTGGTTTGAGCTCTGAGTTTGGCAAGTTGATTGTAAATGTTTCATCACCATTCGAGGAGACATCATGTGTTTTGAATTCAAACACACTGACAATGTCTTCTCGAATGGTGACGAAACATTTGCAACCAAATTGCCAAGCTCGCAGCTCAAACCAACAGCCTAGCTGTCAACCCAAGCTACTAATATTCAAATACATTTCGATGATATTATATATTAAGGCATAAGCACCAGAAACAAGATGCATTTACAATTTCTACATTGGTGCCTCAAGAAGAACAGATGATGACTCTGAATTTTTCTTATTACGGTCCAGAATTACAAAGTAAATACGTCATGTGCTGCAGTTTCACATTCATCATATGCATATTACTTATCTTGAGATAATTCTCATTTTAAGCAATTGGAGTAGGGAGACTCGCTTAAGCTCTGCAGCTCCTAATATTCTGCTTCTTATAGCTTTAGGGATTGAGCAATCTTCCTGGTAACAGAGATAGGAGAAAGAAATTGTAATAATAGTGTGTTTGTTCTGATTTCATCAGGCTCGACAACGTGTTATGCACAATGCCTGAAGTAATGCCATTACTTCGATTCATGGGTCTGGTGTACTAATAAATAATGGATGGGTGGACATGATCAGAAAGGAGAGAAGGAAAACTTAAAAAAAAAACAACAATAACTCAGAGGAATAGAACATATATAGTAGTTGTTGAAGGTTGTTTTTTTTAATGTTTCAGGTATATCCTCTTGTTGATTTCCCTAATGCGGAGATCTCACTGGCTTCGCAAAGAGCTATTGCAGAACATCATGGCCCGCTCACCAGCACATCTCGCATCCTACGGCAGGTATATCAAAGTAGGCCTTTTAAAATGTGAATTCTATCCAAACTTCAAACTTATTACATATGAGAAATTTGGAAATCACAACACTATGTTAGAAACAACAAGCAAGCAAAAATAACTGTTTGTGATACCGTGTTTCCTCAAAAATAAGATCCTGTCTTATATTTTTTTTGCCACCAAAAAAGGCACCAGGTCTTATTTTGGGGAAATGTTATCCACTGATTCACCTCACTTGCATGCATCACTCCTGGTCTCCTTTTCGCTGGCAGAGGTCTTCAGGAACTTCTTTTTCTGTGGCCGACAAATCTTCCTGAAGGCCTCTGCAGCTGATAACAGAGCTCTGGATCAGAGCTCTCTTATCAGCTGCAGAGACCTTCAGGAAAGCCTTGCTGGCTGAAGAAGAAATGGGCCAGCAAGGCAGGTATCGGGGTGTGAGGCCTGGATGCAACTGTCCAAAAGTAAGTAGTAGGGCAGCTCCACCCCCCCATCCCCACCCTGGCTTAATTTTTACCTGTGTACCCTGGAATGGATGGGGTCTTAATTAGGGCTTATGTTTTTTTTGGGAGGGGTAGGGCTTATATTGGGTGCACATATAAAAATCAAGCTAGGACTTACTTTTGGGGTAGGTTGTATTTTTGGAGAAACACGGTATTTCATTGTATCTGCTGTGTGTTTGTAAGGAAGAAATGCATAATTCCTGGCTATTGCAGGAGCTGAAGGCCATGCAAATTGGGAGAGCTTAATGTTTGTTTGTTTTACTTATAAGTGACTAATTTAAGAAGTGGTGTTGGCAGATGGGGAACATAACCTTTTTCTATCTGCGTACTTTTCCAAGAGAAATATTTCCCCAGTCTGGTTTCTGTGGAAGATTATAAATATTTTCCCCCCATTTTAATCTGGAAGAAATCTAGGTGGTTTATTTGTGTCAAAAGCATAGTAAAAATAATACCAATAAACTAAATAAGTTGCAAGAATGGCTCAAATGAAATATACTTTGGAATCATTATTGCAATCATCAAATGCAGTAATAGCTAAAATGGAAGGTACTTAAAATCTACTCACTTAAAACCCTTCACACAATGATTGACACTGGAAACTTGCTGATTTTTTTTTTATTTGATTTATATGCCGCCCTGCTCCGGAGACTCAGGGTGGCTTACAATGTGTTAAGCAATAGCCTTCATACTTTTGTATATTTATACAAAGTCAGCTTATTGCCCCCACAATCCGGGTCCTCATTTTGGCACACAAAATGAGTGGTGTCAAAAGCATAGTAAAAATAATACCAATAAACTAAATAAGTTGCAAGAATGGCTCAAATGAAATATACTTTGGAATCATTATTGCAATCATCAAATGCAGTAATAGCTAAAATGGAAGGTACTTAAAATCTACTCACTTAAAACCCTTCACACAATGATTGACACTGGAAACTTGCTGATTTTTTTTTTTTTATTTGATTTATATGCCGCCCTGCTCCGGAGACTCAGGGCGGCTTACAATGTGTTAAGCAATAGCCTTCATACTTTTGTATATTTATACAAAGTCAGCTTATTGCCCCCACAATCCGGGTCCTCATTTTGGCACACACATCTCACTGAAACTGATGACTTTAACAATGATTTACTGAATAAGCCACAATTGGGTTGTTTATGCAACACATCAAACCTTTTCCCATGAAAAGGCATCCTCAGACTTTGCAAAAGGTATGATAAGGAGGCATAGCCATTTTGAAGGCCAGAGCGATCCTTAAAATAAAGATAATGTTGGAAGATGGGCATTAATCTTCCATAAATCCTTTGGAATAGGCCATGTTTTCATCATAGATTAGATTAGATTAGATGGATGCAAAATCAGATGGAGTTGGAAATTTAGCAGGAGAAACCAGATCAAAAGAATTGTACATGTTGCAGTGTTTCATTTATGCACCAGATGGCAGAGTGACTACACTATCAGAGAGCTCTTTCTCCCTCATAAGGGATTCACCCTCATTGTTGCTCTTAAAAAACCCTTCTTGCCAAAATTTTAATTGAACAGTTGTTTAAAAATATACACTTTGTTTTAAAACGCCTCTCTTTCACACAACTGGATAGAAGGTGGTCATCATCCATATTATGTTAGTGTATAATCCGTTATATCATAGTTGATGTACATTACACTAAGATGTACATTGAGAACTCAGAAATGTGGAGAAGAGGAATCCAGGAATCTGAACACGAATATTATATCTTCTGCTACATGAAGAGATGACTCATCAACCTACCAGAAGATTCAGAATTAATTTGGAATAAAATCAGAAATGTGGTGAATACATATTAAATTAGATGGAGTTGTTTTAGAAATCTAATCGGTTAAAGAATTAGTCACATATTACAGTTCAAGAAATTTAATTTTTCTGGCACAAAGAGGGTACATTTTATTTTGTGGTAGCATTTGCATATATATATATTGGTAATTATTATGTTACTATTGCCTTTATATCTCTTCCTCTGAACCTAATGTAGTGCGCACACAGGTCTCCTCATTTTATACCCGCAACAACAGAGGCAGTTGGACTGAATGAGTGTGAGTGGTATTGTGTCCCCTTGTGAACTCTGCATTATCCTAATTACCCTTCCTGCTGTTTTTAATTTCTCTATTGTATTATCTCTTTTTAAAATACGTTTTATTAAAAGTTTGTTTTCTTAACGTAAAATACAAATAGAAATAAAAACAATGGAAAAGGGGAAGGAAAGAGGATAGAGGAGATAAAGGGAAGGGAAACAGAAATTTTTTTTAAAAAAAGAAGCAAAAAGCAGTAACTTCCAACTATTTTCCGGTGCAGTAAGATACGTAATAAACTTACGGTGTCAACTTTTTAGTTATACTGCATAGTAACTATTAGCCATTTCTATTGCAGACATCCATTTAATTGGCAAAACCGAAAGCCAAAGTTTCTCCCCCCCCCTTTTATGCAGAAGCCCAGAAGCAGCTTTCAAGTACAGGTAGTCCTTGACTTGCAACCATTCATTTAGTGACTTTCTGAAGTAAAAAAAAAAAGACTTTTGATCGTTTTTCACACTTATACGACCTTTGCAGCATCCCCATGGTCATGTAATCAAAATTCAGATGCTTAGGAACTGGCATGTGTTTATCATGGCTGCAGTGTCCCAGGGTCATGTGATCATCTTTTGTGACCTTCTGACAAGCAAAGTCAATGGGGAAGACAGATTAATTTAACAGTTACTAATTTAATGACTGCAGTGGTTCACTTAACAACAAAGGTAAGATTGGGTAAAAACTCACTTAACAACTGTCATGCTTAGCAATGGAAATTTGGGGATTAATTGTAATTGTAAGTTGAGGACTACCTGTAAGCCCAAAACTATTTACATTCTTGTCCCTAATTAATGCAGCCAGCTTTGCCATCTTTTCAATCCATTCCTTCATTATGGGAGTTATCGCTTCTTTTCATGTCTGGGCATGTAGAACAGGGGTGGGTTCTAAATTTTTTTACTACTGGTTCTGTGGGCATGGCTTATTTTGTAGGCATGGCTTGGTGGGGGGTAATGTGACTAGGTGGGCATGGCCAACTTTTTAAAAAAAACTTTTAAAAGCATTTTTTCTACAACCTTAAGAGGTTGCAGAAAAAAATGCTTTTAGAAGCCTCTGACGATTCCAGCTGAACCGCGCAATCATCAGAGGCTTTTAAAAAAACTTTTAAAAGCATTTTTTTCAGCCGAAGAGATTGTAGAAAAAATGCTTTTAAAAGTAAAAAAAAAAAAAAAGTTCTGATGAGGTGGGCGGGGTAAGTGAGTGGCAACCGGGCCAGAGACCGGTTCTGGGGTGTGGCCAGCCAATGTTATTACTGGTTCTCCGAACTACTACAAATTTTTACTACCGGTTCTTGCGAACCGGTGCGAACCGGGAGCAACCCACCACTGATATAGAATTCTTACAGCTATCAACATGTATAGCATGAAGTTCCACTCCTCCCCCCCATTTTTTATCTAATAGTCCTAGAAGAAAACTTTCTGGTTTCCATTGTAAATCCATTTTTAAATCTCCTGATTTAAACCATGAATCTGTTCCCAATATTTCTTTGCCTTATCATATGTCCACCACAAGTTATAAAAAAATACCCTTCTTATGCTTACATTGCAACAAACATTCAAAACACCTTTATATATCTTTGAATTTCAGTCCTTTAGTCCACATATTTTCCCATTATATTAAAACCAAATTTCCTATAATTTCTTCATTATATTCTCAAGTCTCAGCAGAAGATGACATTTGGTTGACCTTATTCTGACTCAGTAGCTAAGCAGGTTTAAAATCCTAGAAGAGAAAACTGGGAGATTGAAAAATGTGCATTATATATGTATGACCACTGAATATCCAAGAGAGTGACTGCTAGGAAAGAACGATGTTGAAGTATTTGGCCATGGAGACAAAATGAATGAAGATCAAATTGCAAAACGAATATATGAAGGAAGAGTGAATAGTAAGAGGGAGAGGGAGACTGGGGCAGTCATAGTTGGGAAGATATCCTAAAAAAAGATACTATAAAAAGGGAACAGCATATGACATGCTAGAAGTGAGGATGGGTTGCAAGGATAGATATATATTTTTATGGAAAAATATAACAGATTTCTTTTCCTAATCCCATGCTTTTCAATTAGCAATAACATTTAGGGTTTTTCATAGTGCTTTATAGCACTCTATGGCAGTGGTGAAATCCAATTTTTTTTACTACCATGGGTGTGGTGTGGCTTGGTGCATGTGGCTTGTGGCTTGTGGGCGTGGCAGGGGAAGGATACTGCAAAATATCCATTCCCACCCAACTCTGGGGCCAGCCAGAGGTGGTATTTGCTGGTTCTCTGAACTACTCAAAATTTCCACTACCGGTTCTCCAGAACCTGACAGAAACTGCTGGATTTCACCCCTGCTCTATGGGCAGTTTACAATGTAAGCATTATTTGCATATTAACCCCAACAAGCTGGGTCCTCATTTTATCAACTGTGGAAGGATGGAAAGCGGAATCAACTTTGAATCCCATCCCAAACTCAGCGGGCAGAGTTTGCCTGCAATACTGCAATTTAAACACTGCACAACCAGGATCAATTTCTCTGACTTACCTTTCTTTTCCCTTGCTGACCATGAACTTGCTTAGAATGTATTATAGAGGCAAACCATTTTTGAACAATTTCTAAAAAAAAATTGCATGGATGTATCAACAACAATAACCAGAAATAAATCTGGATCTGAAGATTTTATTTTTATTTGTGCTGTAGCAGTTTAGACATGAAAAGAAGATCCTTATATATTAAAACACAAATAGAAGTCATTTACTAGTTCAAACAAGGCCTAGTATATTTACACATTGCTCCTGTAATCCAGGGGTGGGCTCTACTTACCTTTACTACCGGTTTGCATCGCACCCGTATGCTATTCTGCGCATGTGCAAAAGCTTCTGTACATGCGCAGATCACTTATGATGACGTCCGGGTCAGTGGGCAGAGCATCCCGCTGGTTTTACTACTGATTCTTGCGAACCAGTCCAAACCAGGGGCAACCCACACTGCTGTAATCCCTAGCCACAATTTATGCAGTTCCACTTTTCTTGATTCTGTCTTTCACACAGGCCGGTCTTCATACTTACTCAGGAGGAGACATGAGTGAGCATCAAAATATTTGCTGCAATAATCAATTATTGCTAAATGTTTAGAAACTACCAAAGCCTCCATGTGAATATAATTGTTAAAAGATGTGATAAGTAGGGAGCTTTTTCTATTTATTGTCTCTTTTTCAAGAGGAGGATTGATGGAGGTACTAAAGATTAGAGAGACTTTGAAGAAAAGCAAAGAGGATAATCCTATGTGACTGGAAAGAAAGTCACTCTCCTACTTTTAAGAAATGGATTAGGCTATGAGTTCATTATATAGTTTTGAAAAATCTTTGTGCTCTGAAAATGAGGAGTTGACACATTATGCTGTATGATCCAGATTACTGTCAATGATTGGATGAATTACATATAGGTACCTATACTTAGCATATGAGGGGCGGTGTGATGGCTCAGTGGCTAAGACACTGGACTTGCCAGCTGGAAAGCCAACAGCCCAGGTTCAAGACTTGAGCACTGCACAATGGGGTGAGTTCCCCTTATTCTCCCCAGCTCCAGCCAATCTACCAGTTTGAAAGCATGCAAATGTGAATGGATAAATAGGTACCACTTTGGTGGGAAGGTAACAATGTATCATGTTTTGCCGCATGCTCTGCACTGAGGTATATGATGTCATGCTCACCACATGAATGCAAAAAAACCCCCTTCAGACAGCACTAGTTCAATGGCCTAAAAATAGAAATGAGCAGCATCCTCTAGAGTTGACTATAACTATAGTGGAGTAAAAACTCCACTATAAGGGCTCTTTTACTTTTACCTTTACTTATCATATGGATCATTTTTGGCATTAATATTTATTGTGTCTTTAACATTAGGAATGTTTCCTAAGATAACTATATAAAGAGCAAAAAGTATATTTTTACTGTATGCGTATATTTTTCTTTATAAATAATAATAATTAATAATAATAATAATAATAATAATAATAATAATGCATTTTTGAATGTTCAGTTGACTGAGTTTCATGTTTAATGAATAAAGTAAATAATAATAATAATAATATCCTAAAAATTAGAAAAATATTGAGTGGCTTTTCCCTCTCCATTATTCCATGAAAAATATGCCAAATTTCTTTCTCATTTTATGATCCAATTGCAAATCCATGTGAAAAAAATATGATTGGCAGTCCAATGGAAAGACCTTTCTATAGACCACAAGATTACTCAGTTTTCCTTAGAAAGCTCTGATCCAACAACCCGACTACAAAACCACAGATTATATAGATTTCTCATTCCAGTAGCCTGTAGGGTTTTTTTTTATGCTGTTACGTTCTACTTTACCTTTAAGGATTGAGGCCTAGGGCTGAAAGATCATAGCACATGACAATGTGACAAATATTGGTGGTACTGAAATTCCTATTGCTTTCTTATGACTCCATATTTTCATTCTAAGCATATTAAATTTTAGCTGATATGAAGCAATTCATTCTGGAAATGGAAATATATATATAAAAGGAAAATAACTTTTCTTTCTTAATGCAGGCAAAATATATTATTGCTATTGTTACTTCTGCTCTGATGATATACCAGAAAAAGGAGGATATAGAAATCCCATACTACTGGCAAAGACATGGATTGGTTATGCCAAAATTCTACAGTTGCATTTTCACTATTTAGGGCCGTGATGGCGAACCTATGGCACATGTGCCACAGGTGGCACACAGAACCATATTGGTGGGCATGTGAGCTCAGCTTTGGAGAACATGCATGCACTGGCCAGCTGATTTTTGGGCCTTCTGGGCCCACTAGAAGTAGGGAAACAGGTTGTTTCCTGCCTCTGGAGGGCCTCAGAGGGGTGGGGGTGGGGAAGGCCCATTTTTTGCTCTCTCCAGGCTCCTAGAAAGGCTCTGGAGCCTGGAGAGAGCAAAAAACAGGCCTTCTGGGCTCACTGGAAGTCAGCAAACGGGCTGTTTCCGGCCTCCGGAGGGCCTTGGGGGGGGGGTTGAGGAAGGCTGTTTTTGCCCTCCCCAGGCACCTAGAAAGCCCACCATGCCATCGCGTGCCAAAAGCAGGAGGAGTGCAGAGGGGTCGCATGCACGAGGGGTGGGGGGCATAGAATTATGGGTGTGGGCACGCAACCTCCCATGCTCCCCCCTGCTTTTGGCATGTGATGGCAAAAAGGTTAGCCATCACTGATTTAGGCAATCTTGAAGCTGCAGTTAGGATATGGATACGTGTTCTCTGTTCTGCTTCTATAACTCTGGCATCTTCAGGTTGAAGTGCCAATAAAGCCAGACGGTGGTTGTGGTAACACAACTGAAGCCATTTGTACATGTGTATGAAATTGACCCATGTATCAAAGAGTAGGGCTTCCACCACTACCATCTTGCCTTTTTTTGAACACTTCCGTTGGTGCCAATGCAAATAAGATGTATTTGAGGGAAAATCTGAATTTCAAAAATTCCACTCTTGTCACTCTTATTTGGGAAGAAACCTCTGTAAAACTCTGTAATCTTTCTTCAGGATACACAGCCAAAGGATCTGGTTTACTCTTAAAGCAGAGGTCACCAAACTTGACAACTTATAGACTTCAACTTCCAGAATTCCCCAGCCAGTGTGAGGAAAACTGGGAATTGAAGTCCACAAGTCCTAAAGTTGCCAAGTTTGAAGACCCCTGCTTCAAAGGAGTCCCACAGCTTGGAAATGCTTTTTGTGTTTTCCTTAAAGTTGTTAGGACTCGGGGCAGAAGGAGTCTACTATGGATGACACCAGCTAGCACTGATGGTGCTAGCAAAATATTTCTGGAATTATGGCATACTGAATCATTTTTATTCCTTCACTTTGCTTTTGTTTTTGCTGAGCTTGTTTTTCACTTAATGGAAAGGGTTTGCTCACATCAAGGAAAGGATAAATAAAAGCAAGTAGCTTTAAAAGTGTCTCTGACATCAGCCTTTTCAAGTGAGAAGTACTCTTCCTTTTAAGAAATGTATTTTTCTGACTTTGGGGATGTATATAAAGGTGAAAAAAAACCCCAAATAAAGTGTTTTCTAAGCAGAAAATTGAACCAAAGGGAATATGTACTCTTTATTTCCCCATCTCGCTCAACCCTTGCCATTCTCTCTTGTAAACATCACTTGCCTTTTTTTTTTCTGAACGTGAAGTCAGGGTGCAAATAGTTCTGCTTCTAATATAGGACAGTTTAGAATGAGTATTGGAGGGATATTAGTGCTGCTTGTAGACAGATGGGAAAGTGGATAGGTCATGGAACTAAGGGCACATTACTGCCCTCTCCCCATAGAAGACCATGGAAGATGGACAGAGAGATTGGAACTGGAGGAATAGCAGAAAATGAGCAGGACACAATATTAAACTACTTGGGAAAGCCAAGACTTGTTTTGTCCTGGCTTGTTGCTCCTGCTCCTATAAGAGAGGCTGTCCTGGTTGAAGAGATGAACCTGAACACACTTGCATTCTAAGTCAGTAGCATTATGGTCACTGGAGGGGAGATACATTAACATGCAACCAAGGTAGCATAGCAACTCTATCCTAGTAGTACTCAGCAAAGAAAGTGAACTGGGGACTAATAGGTAAATTGTTTCATGTGAACAGAAATCGACTTATCTCTACTTCTGAGAAGGTAACTCCTTTCTGGAATGTAGGTCATCCGATTGTCAGAATTCCTTGCTTCAAAATGTTGCAGGTCAACTCTAGATCTATGAATAATAAGAGTTCATCCATCCATGTCACATATATAACTGAGACTCAGTTGGGTAAGGACAGTGATGTCATCCTGTCTGAAATCTATCTTGCACCAACCTCTGACCAGAGAAAAGGGGTGGAATTGATCACACTCTTGGGGAGTGTGATACCTGAAGAGTATTCGGAAGCTGCAACTAGAATGCATAGTTCTGGGAGGATGTAAGACTGCACACATCACTGTTACTGTGCGAGTTGCATGGGTTACAGTTTGCTTCTGGGTACAATTCAAGGTGTTCGTTGTTAACTATAAAGCCCTACATGGCATGGATCCAGGGTATCTGAGGAGCTGTTTTTTCCTAATGGGACACATTCACCCCACTCACACAAGTGAAAGAGGCCTGCTGTGGATCCCATCTGCTAAGGAATTGAAGCAGATGGAGGCCAAGGAGAAGATCTTTTTCTGCTGTGGGCCCATCCCTGTGAAACATCCTACTGCCAGATGTGAGAATTGTCCCCTCCCTTTTGGCCTTTCGGAAGGGTGTTAAAAGCTGGCTTGCTGGTTGGCCTAAGGCTGCACTGGAAGTGGCTAATGGGGTAAGAAGACCTCATCCAGTCTCGTCCATCTCTTGGTTCTCTTAATTTCAATTTTAGTACTGGTTTTAATCATACATTAATCTGTGCAGTTTTAATGTTTTAAGTATGTATGTATGTATGTATGTATGTATGTATGTATGTATGTATATATATTACTTATTTTATAGCTTGTAATTCAACCAGGGTCACCTTGTAGGGTAGATGGGCAGTATAAAAATTTAATCAATGTGTAAATAAAATAAATAAATCTCTCATAGGTTCTGAGACAGGGATGTGAATACCTATGTGGTAGGTTTATTTATTTATTTATTTATTTATTCATTCATTCATTCATTCATTCATTCATTCATTCATTCATTCAGTCACATTTCTATGCCGCCCAACTCCCAAGGGACTCTGGGCGGCTTACAACAAAGAATAAAACAATGCAAACAATCCCATAAAAAATGTTAAAAAGAAAAACATTAAAACATTAAAAACTTTAAAAACGTTAAAACACATGCACTCCAATTCGTGGCTGGGTCTCGCAAGATCATTATAACAAGATCAACGGCCAAAGGCCTGCCGGAAGAGCCAGGTCTTCACCGCTTTGCAGAAGGCCATTAGGGTAGGGGCGGTGGGGGGGTGGGGGGTAGAGTTGAAGCTGTGTGGAAGCTATGGTTGAATTTGTCTGAATTATGGAATGATAAAGATGTCAGTAGCTTGGGAGAGAGCTACATTTTTCCCTCTTCCAGAACTTCTGGCATTTAAGGGTGGCACTAGAAGAATCAGGCAGTCATTATGGTTAGGCACTTAAACAATGGCAGTAAATTGTTCAACTATTTATTTACATCTATCCTTCTTGCTTATTTTATCCCTGTGAATAAGGCAATTATGTAGTAAAGACACAAGTACATTGCAAAGTATCTGCCTTCTGTAAGGCATGTTTGTTTCATTGCACAAGGATCACATTATATGGTAGAAAAATGGAAATCCTCATGCTGAATTTATAAAAATATATTTTGTATTAGTACAGATTAAGTATGTAATGTAAATAATATTGCCCATTGCATATAGCATCCAGCCCAATAAAGCAATGTTTTTTTGGGGGGGAGGGGGATAGATATCTTGATTGTAATAGCTGTGTATTTGCTGACGGACTCGACCAATTTTCTATGTCAGTCACACAATCAATACTTTTATGTGGTATTTTAAACTGTGTGGAAGGAGTGTCAAATTCATGTATGGAACACATTCAATAATATTATCAGTTTAAAGGGACAGTTATTAAATATTTCTATTTTTGACCTGTGCTTCAATAGCCCAGGAAACTAAAACATATGATATGCATTTTATAAATTTTGTTGAGTCTTTTATACGATCCACTGTTGGTTTCCTTTTTATCTTGCAAATGGCACATTTACTAGACATGGGTATACTTTGCCAAATCCCTTAATAGAAAGACCTTGATACATTTATTGTATGCATACAAGATACAGTGCCCCACAAATTATACCCAGTATATTAAATGTAATGGTAATAATTTCAAAGTCCACAATCCACTTATTTCTTACTATATATATTTTATACACACACACACACACACACATATATATATGTATAGTTAATATTTCGGGTTTCTTCCCGTGTAATTGTGGATATATCCCTAAAAGGGTAGAAGCGACGTTTCGGCAGAATCCCATCTGCCATCATCAGGCTTATGTCAGCAGTCATTTTGCACTAACATATATATCCACAATTACACGGGAAGAAACCCGAAATATTAACTATACACATATACATACCCGTGAAAACTTACATAAACAAATATATATATATATATATATATATATATATATATATATATATATATATATATATATATGGAAAATAATACAGAGAAAGAGGGAGAAAACACAAAACACATTAGCATTATCTATTTTATTTCTGGGTTCTATTGTGACACACAGTAGATTTCATTGTTTAAAGCATGCACACAACTCTAGAGTCCACATTAGTGTGTCAGAAAGCTCAACTAAAATATTCATGAGATGCTAATTGTGCATGCCCAAAGAATGCATATATTTTAATAAAACAAGAGATAGAATTTCCAGTAGATAGCAGAGTGCAGACCTCAGCGTGAGAACGTTATTATATCTGATGACAATGATATTTTATTTTATTTTCTCAGCGACAGACCATAGAGCTAGTTCCTGTGACTGAAGTCCATTATCGATATGCTGCAAAGTCATATATTTATTATATCTACGGAACAGAGAACAAAGTCTATGCCCTGGACTATCCAGAAAGATACTGTTGTGGCTGCACTATAATCTGACAGTGAAATTCTGTGCAAGTATTTTTTATATAAAACAAGCTGTTTTTATGTCTAAATTATCTAGAGTGGGATGATATGGATTTCCTGCTTACTACTGTGATAAGCTTTTTTATCCTACTCCTCCAGATAAGAAAGCTGAAGGCATGGTAATAAAATGTCCTAAATCCTATTTCTACTTTTGTCTAAACAACATATATCTAAATATGCATCTTTAAATATATGTGTCTAATATATATTTTCTGGAAAAATAACACCTTGAAGCATGTACTATGTATCTATTCTCTAAATCTACAGTGTTGTAGAATAATCACTGTTACATCTATAGGAGTACAGACTTAAGCAGAAGTATGAGATGATGGAAACAGGAATAATTCTAGAAACCTCTAGACAAGCAAGTTATTATATATGGCTTAGGCCATTTTCTTTAAAATTTGGATTGTTTTGCATGTGATTTTGTTAAGTGAGAGACAATGAAATTCAGTTCCTCCCCTTTAGTTATTAAGAAACAGTTGCATGCATATTGTATATAGAGAAAAAATATGTAGCGTGAAACTAGTTGTTCTAGGTCAGGAGTGTCAAACTTGCACTGACATGTTGTCGTCACGTGATGTATCACAACTCTTTCCCCCTTCGCTAAACTGAGGGTGGGAATGGTCAGCGTGTGATGCATCCAGCCCATGGGCCGCGAGCTTGACACCCCTATTCTAAGGCATAGTAATGTACTAAATTACAAGCTTAAGATAAAACACTTGTGTTAGTATGTTGTACTGAGTATATAATATATTTTTGTAGGGAAAACACAACAGTATAATAAAACCATGTTTTCTTTTGCTGTGAACTGTTTCATCAGGATTAGGCAGAAAGCAAGCATCCTAAGATTTATCTGTATATAAATTTCAGACTGACAGGCAGAGTAGACAGGTGGATGAGGACTTCATAGTATATTTTACAGCGACTGTAATTTCCAGAGATCAATGAGATTTTTATATTTAAGTCCTAAACTCATTCATAAATATGTTTGTCTATGATGTTTTTTTGGAAAAATATGACTAATTATGAAACATAATATCTCCTCCCTCAAAAAAAGAAAAAGAAAAAAAGAAAAGAAAAAGAAAAAAAGAAAAATTCTGGTGTGAGTCCCAATCCCAACTGCATCAGCATCCCATATTTACAGCGTAATTATTTTCACATATCATTGCAGAATTGCTAGGTGGAGTGGTGCAGAAGTGGCCTAGAGGTGGAGCTCTCACCTCACAATCAGGAGACTCTGAGTTCAATCCTAGGTAGGGGCAGATATTTCTCTCTCTGGACACACTAAGTAAATATCAGCTGCGAACTCTGCATTGGTGACAGGAAGGGCATCCGGCCAGTAAACACTCAGGTCCATTAGTTGCTCCAACTCCACCCCGATTCAAGGGATTATGGAGTCATTAAAAGACAAAAAAAATATTGCAGAATTGCAAGGTCATATTTAGAATGAATCTGCAATACCCTGCCTTGCTTACTCATGATTTCAGGCCAATGACAGAAAGGAGATGAATAAATGAATGCTTGGAGTTCACTGCTTTTTATGTAAACTAATAAAAAACTCAATTTGAGAATGCTGATCCAGTGCATGGGACCAAGAGGGAATATCCACAGGCTTGAGGGATCTCATTAAACTAAAATAATTAAGAGACTGGAGGCCTCAGTGGAGCTTCAAAAAACAGGAAGAGGACTGGAACGGATAAAAAGGCAGACTGATGCTTCGTTATAAGTCCCACTAGTTTCTTTTACAGCTTCTAAGTGAGCCATTGATGATTTTCCATATACTGTAGTCCCTGTTATTGCAGGATTCATGGTATTAACAATCATTTCAGGAAAAGTCTATGAACCACTTTAATGATTTTCCACTAGAGGGAAGCAATGACATAAAAATCAGCCTTTATTATTCATGGACAAGTACATATTTGTAAGACATTTTGCAAATCCCACTTGGGATGAATGTCTTTTTGTGTCTGTGCCTGCATATTCAACTTGCATTTACATGTCAAGCGACTGTGCATATAAGCGTTCATATCATTCTTTCTCACACTTTTATATGAATATATACTGGATGCTGTGATGTAATCCACAGCAGGCAGGAAAACCAATCCAAAATTCAGACAAGAGCAGAAAGCACATTGCAGATATAAGTACTGAATACTGGCTTGCAAATATAAATAGTGCAATGTTTTGCATAGTTTACTCAAAAGTAAATTCCACTGAATAAACTTTGCCCTAAAGTTAGCAGACAGAACTGTAATCATAATTATTTTTTGGTTTAACTACTGTACATTTGATTTTGGTATTTTTTTTGCTGTGCCTGTTGAGATAGCTTCATACAAATGCTAACCTAGGATAACAAAATATAATTCTTATACTGGGACACTGTATGATTGTGTGTCTAAACAAATAATTATACTGAAGCTTCGGCTCATACAATATACTAAACAATGGCTGGCATTCATAGCATGTAAACTATTAATTACCCAACTTCATTTTAACCTAGTTCAGTGATGGCGAACCTTTTTGGCACCAAGCGCCCAAACTGGAACGGTTGTGTTCACACGCACACCGGAGTGCCGGAAACCCGAAGACCAGCTGGCTGGACATGCACTGCACACATGTACAGGTGGTTTTCGGGTTTCCAGCCTGCGCATATGCACCGGCCAGCTGGTCTTCATGCACGCTGGTGCCCTGGCAACCCAAAAACCAGGTGGCCGGTGCACATGCATGTGCTAGAAACCAGAAGAGTAGCTCTGTGTGCCACTTCTGGCATGCGTGCCACAGGTTCGCCATCACGGGCCTAGTTGGTTGTTTATCATTTATAATTTATTTATCATTTAAACCTTCAGTCACCCATTTGTATATGTTCCTGGGCAGCTAATATAGGATAAAAACTGTACAGCAATTAAAATGAAATTCCTACAGTGATACAATTCCACTTCATAGAACCTTGCTGTTGATTCCTCTAATGTCCCGGCCTAATTTCTGTGAAAAAACAAGGACTTCATGGCTTTCTTCAAGGCAGGAAGTATTGAAGCTGTGGCTCTCTGGTGGAAGGTTGTTCCAGAAGGCTGTGTGAACATAGCCCCAGAATGATTGATTTGTACATTTTAGTCAGGAGATCCTAACCAACAGTAATGTTCTTATTCATGGTGCTAGGGATACTCTCTCTCTCTCTCTCTCTCTCTCTCTCTCTCTCTCTCTCTCTCTCTCTCTCTCTCTCTCACACACACACACACACACACACACACACACACACACACACAATTTATTTTAGAAGTTGATTTTAAATCATAATGCATTTCCAGGAAGATGATACAGTATCTGAAGTTTAAAGATATGCATGCTGATTTCTAGATAGAACCTCAATAGGTAATTATATAGCAATAGCAATAGTACTTAGACTTATCACTTCATAGTGCTTTTACAGCCCACTCTAAGTGGTTTACGAAGTCAGCCAGTGGTCAGTTTCAAATTTTTTTACTACCGGTTCTGTGGGTGTGGCTTCGTGGCCGTGGCATGGCTTGGTGGGCGTGGCAGGGGAAGGATACTGTAAAATCTCCATTCCCACCCCACTCCAGGGGAAGGATACTGCAAAATCCCCATTTCCTCCCGATCAGCTGGGACTTGAGAGGCAGAGAATAGATGGGGGCAGGGCTATCAGAATTTTTACTACCGGTTCTCCGAACTACTCAAAATTTCCGCTACCGGTTCTCCATAACTGATCAGAACCTGCTGAAACCCACCTCTGGAGTCAGCATATTGTCCCCAACAGTCTGGGTCCTCATTTTATTGACCTTGGAAGGATGGAAGGCTGAGTCAACCTTAACCAGTCAGGATTGAACTGCTGGCAGTTGGCAGACTTAGCCTGAAATATTACATTCTAACCACTGTGCCACCACAGATCTTATATATAGAATTGCTATTTTGCAAGTTCAATGTCTTTTTTCCCTAGGAATTCTGAAGACCATCTAGAGCAGGCCTGTCAAACTGGCGGCCCACGGGCTGGATACATCAGGCATAGGCCACACCCACCCTGGCTCCGCAAAGGTAAAGGCAAAAAACACCGCAATATGTCACGATCTGGCCCGTGACGTGATTGAGTTTGACACCCCTGATCTAGAGTGAGTCTCAGAAGTAAGAGAGGATCTTCTAGATGGCAACCTATGGAACCACTGCCATCTATGTTTATATATATAAAACCTGGCAATCTGAGAAGCTCCAGAAATAATTGAGCTTCTATTCCAAAGATCTCTACGTTTGGTGATATGGCGAGGGATGGTTGGGAGGAGCAAGAAGGTCAAAGGTTACCCATCTAAATTATATTATTTTCAGAAGATTGCTTCTCAAATGTGATATTCCTGTTTGGAAGCTTTTCCATTGTACGGTATTATTGTGAAATATCTTTTAAAACTTCTAAAATGTGATTTCAGGCAATAAAGATGATACATTCATTATTGTGACTGATCTTGTACTGCACGGTGTCTTGCTGTCTGCAATGAAAGTGCATTTCCTGGCAAAAGACAAGAAACCAATAACTAATCTCTGGGTGGTTTTGACAGGATTAGAGAAAACAAATTTCCACTCTGCTTCTCTCTTCAAACGTGAGCAGCAAAAAAGTGCTAAGAACCTACCAATATTTTTAAAATATCTTTCTTGCAAAAGAGTAGATGATTTTCATTTTTGGTTAAATAACAATAAACAGAGTCTCCCTTGAATTGATACATTAAAATGCAGAAAGCAGGAGAGGGTGAAAATCTAATTCCTTTCTCCAGTTCCTGGAACAAAAAAAAAAAAATCTAAAATATTTTCAAACTGCTCATATGCCTACATAAACAAATAGCATTTTGTTGTAGTTTTCAGGCTACCTCATTCATGCAGTATAAATTAACTGCTTGTAGAGGGAAGGTGAGGTAAGGGAAGCATTTCTCTTTGTCCTATATTCTTTGGCTCTCAGCAGGAGTGTTGTCTATTGTGTGTGTGTGTGTGTGTGTGTGTGTGTGTGTGTGTGTTTCTAAGTTTCATAAACTGAACCAGAAGAAGAGCTTAACTGAGGGATACTCAAGGAGAGAACCTACCTAGCACTAAGGAGAAATTTCCTGACAGAACAATTAATCGATGGAACAATTAATCAGTGGAATGTCTTGCCTCCAGATGTTGTGGATTTTTAAGAAGAGATTGGACAACCATTTGTCTGAAATGGTATAGGGTATAGAGTTTCCTGCCTGAGCAGGGAATTGAATTAGAAGACCTCCAAGGTCCCTTTCAACTCTGTTATTATTTATTCGTGTATTGAAAGAGAATCTCTCTCTCTCTCCCTCCCTCTCTCTACACCACCATCATCAAACCATGCAGCTGTAACATTAGACTCTTGAAATTGTAGGATTTTATACTAGCAATACAAATGGATAAAACACCCTCACATCAATACGTAGAAAAATCCTGCAGCTTCTGAGATAAAGTGACAAATGTAAATTAAATGTATCTTGTATGTTGGTCTACTCATCGAGCTCTGAAATTCTTCACATACTGACCTCCTGACTTAGCTCATTTTTGCAGGAAAAAAATGCCATGAATTGGATGTTTTCTTAGCTTTCCAAAGTATAGTGGGTTCCCTCCTAGTCCCAATTGTCCAGTAAATAGATACATTTAAGGAATTTTTGCATTAACAATGTGGTCTACCCTGTCTGAAGAGTGCCTTTATTAATCTCAATCAAAAATCCCATTTTAGGACATGAATGCAGGCTAATCTATTGCCATATTTGGCTTTTTCCTTTTGGAGTTACACATTTTCTTCCTGGAAAACTAGAAAAACATGCTTACATCATCTTCAAAGCATCTGATTGAAAAACTAAATCAACTTTGGCATCCTGGCTAACCCACCATTTATTGAGATGACAACAGGTCAAATTGTCCAATTGAGTCAAGTGTCATATGCCTATAAAAACTCAATCAGAACCTGACTTAATAAAATCACATTGCTTCTTTATATAGTATATCGTTGTGGTTGTTATTACTGTTATTCCCATTATCATCATTTCTGGATTTCACAAAGTAAAAAGGAAGAGCTTTTTGAAGAAAATTATATCACAAAACATTGTTTCCTGATATGCCCTGTTTTTCTTTCTCCCAGCTGTGTATCTTTTCAAGCTAAGCAACCAGGATAATATTTAAAGAACATGTGCAAGAATTCATTTAAGCTTGCTGTTTCATAAGCCTTTTAAAAATACTGTTTCTTCTCCCCTTCCATTAATCTGTGATAATTCTAAGAAATTATTTTTATATCATATGTTTATAATACAGAAAAAAAATACAGTTTCACATCTAAGAATAGGAGTAATTTTATGCAGCACGTGCTTTAAAACCAAAGACAGTACAGCAATGTATCAAAATCAGACTTTAGTTTCATTCAGAACCCAATTTTTGTATTATTTCCAGGCAGAAGAAGACGAATAAGGCAGAAGAATATTATACAGGCAGTGTTTTCAAATTTACAGTATGTTCAAAATGCAATAAGCTATCATACCTTTATGCTCTCAGCCTAGGCAGCATCTAATAAAAAAAAAATGGCAGATAGAGAGAAATGGATTGCTTATTAAGATTCCTATTAATACAGGAAGAGGTAAAACCTAAATCAAGAGAATAACTGACTGCAGAGGGATAGAGCTTACAATGGTTTTCATATACACAACTAAGAGAAAGCTGGAGTATAGACAACCAAGTGACTGGAATTAATCAAGAATCTGAAAATTAGTTAAGTGGAAATGATGAATTGTACAAGCTTTTATTAAATGTATAAGCTTTCATGAAACTTAAGAACAAGTTAAGAATTGTATGATAAAATGAACTATGAATAAAGGTAAAGGTAAAGTTTTCCCAGCACATGCGTGCTAGTCATTTTCCAGCTCTAGGGACGGTGCTCATCTCCGTTTCTAAGCTAAAGAGCCAGCGCTGTCCGAAGACATCTCTGTGGTCATGTGGCCGGCATGACTAAACACCAAAGGTGCACGGAGCGCTGTTACCTTCCCACCAAAGATGGTCCCTATTTTTCTACTTGCATTTTTTACATGCTTTTGAACTGCTAGGTTGGCAGAAGCTGGGACAACGGGAGCTCACTCCATTATGCGGCACTAGGGATTTGAACCGCTGAACTGCCCACCTTCTGATCAACAAGCTCAGCACCTTAGCCACTGAGCCACCGTGTCCCCTTATGAATATAACATACAAATGGGCAAGAGGGAATGTGAGTAAATGGGTTGAAATTCATAATGCTTTATAATTTAAGAGAGAATTTGTATAAAACAATGTACTTTTTGGTATATGGCACTGGAAAATCTATGAAAGATATATAAGCAATGTAGGAAATGTGAAACACGTGAAGAAACATTTTACCTTGCATGGCGGACTTGTAAAAAAGCTATAAAATTCTGGATGCAAATGCATACAGTAAGTACAATGATACAAAAAAAATCTTAAAGATTAACGTTGAAAAGAAGTCAGGATTTTTCTTACTGGGACTTATGGATAACCAATTAGAAAAAAAAAACTCATAGAAGATTGTTTTTATATGTGGTAACTCTGGTCAGACTATTATATCCATAACAATAGGGGAATGGTGGAAATCCACAATGGAGGAATGGGCTGAGAAGATGTCAGAATTGTAAGCAATGGCAAAACTGACTTACGTGGTCAAGGCTAAAACATGTACTTTTTTAAAAGACTGGAAACTTTTACAGTCTTTGCTATAAAATAGAGAAAAATTAAGTGATATTTTATGGATTTGATAACTGAAAAAGGACAAAACAAGGGCTTGAAGGAATTTTTGTAAAACTAAAGAAGGAAATCGGATAATAAGTTTGCTAATTTCTATTGTAAAGAAGATTTTACAATAGAAAGTTTTCTGACTTGTGTTCTCTCTTATTTTACTTTTTTCTATTTGTTTCTTTTTTGTTGTTTGTTTCCTGCACTTTTTCCTCTACTCTTTATTTCTTATTCTTCTATTTTGTCCTTTTAGATTTGTCTTTTATTTTTGATTTTTTTTTTTAATAAAAATTATAAACTATCATATTTTAGTCTGGCTCACCAATAAGCAGACACGCACCCAAGAATTTATATTAAAGAATAGGCTAAAATACATTTCCTTCCCCAACCTTATCACGTTGCTTCTTCCTTTTCTAAGTCCACCCAGTTTTACTAGCTAAAGGGAGAGATGGGCTTAAAATTACTAATGAACACATATTTTGCTTTTTGCTCTTGGATGCTTCTTTCTGTAACATTTGCCCACCCAGTAGGGAAACAAGCCAATGATAATAACTTCAATATACCAACAGTTGAATCAGTGGTGGAATTCAATTTTTTTTACTACCGGTTCTGTGGGCATGGCTTGGTGGGCATGGCAGGGGAAGGATACTGCAAAATCCCCATTCCTACCTCACCCTGGGGCCAGCCAGAGGTGGTATTTGCCGGTTCTCCGAACTACTCAAAATTTCTGCTACCAGTTCTCCAGAATCTGTCAGAACCTGCTAAATAGCACCCCTGAGTTGAATGTAGATTTAATTGTCTCTTATATTGGAACAGGTAATTGTAATATTAAGTGTCGGAACTAAATTTTAATGTTAAGATAATGTTAAGGATCTATGTAAGCATACGTCCCTGACATGTATGTGTTTGTATGCAGATCTTTTATTCTGCTACAACATGTGGATGTGATTAAGGGTGCATTCCCAGCCTGGTATGTTAGACCTCATGTATACTTGGAAATAAAACAGGCAGTTATTCTCTATAAAAGGAAATAAGGTTCTTTGTGGTATTAACAGAATGAACTGGAAAGTTCCTTTCCCCTCCTTTCTCAGAGCCAAACAAAAAGAAGCCAGACCAGGTTTTTCAAAAAAAATATTTTGGTGCCTTCATCTTACATAATGTTTTTTAGTGTGCTCATATGCCAAACTCTGTTTGAATTTTGTTTATTCACTGAGCAATTTTTTAAATAAAAAGGTAGCTTAAAACCTATTAAGGCTTGGACGTTTTCCTTTAACAATACTGATTGGTAAATAGTCACTCCTCATATATGATACTTGGGTAACTTTGTATTATTCCTTTTACCTTGTCCATGACTACAAGAGGGGCATTTTTTATACTCCCAAATCTCCGATTTGTTTGTACAAAACAAGAACAAATTTAAAAGCAAACAAAACAAAAACCATCAAGTCAGTTGTAAGGGAATTCCTATAAAGATCTGCTTAAGATTCCTAGCTGTGAAAAGAAGATAAGACCGCAGATTTATTCTTCAGGTGAATGGTGAAATTCAAATTTTTTTACTACCGGTTCTGTGGGCGCGGCTTGGTGGGTGTTGTGTGGCTTGGTGGGCGTGGCTTGGTGGGCGTGGCAGGGGAAGGATACTGCAAAATCTCCATTCCTTCTCCACTCCTGGGGGAAGGATATTGCAAAATCTCCATTCCCACCCCACTCTGGGGCCAGCCAGAGGTGGTATTTGCTGGTTCTCCGAACTATTCAAAATTTCCGCTACCGGTTCTCCAGAACCTGCCAGAATCTGCTGGATTTCACCCCTGCTTCAGATTATATGTTAATGTATATAAGCACTCACAAGGAGGGATGAGCAGCCCTTCCACGAGCAAGAGGAAGTAAAAAAAAAAACCCAAAACATCATGATGTTCACTATATATGATGGGGTTTTAATTGGTTTTAAGGGTTAATTTTAAATTTTTTAGATTTTGGTCTTTATTTTATATTGTGGCTTGTGTTTTATTGTTGTGAGCCGCCCTGAGTCTATTGTGAGATAGGGCGGCATATAAGCCGAATAAAATAAATAAATAAATAAATAACTGTGTAAACCAGGGTTTCCCAACCATGGCAACTTTAAGATGCATTCAGCAACTCCCAGAATTCACCAGCCAGCCAAGGCTGGGAAACCCTAGTGTTAAACCAAAGTCCACCTCTTTTAAAATGTGTTTTGCAGTGGACATAAAAAAAAAACCCAATGAAGCAAAGCTTTGATCAATCACAGTCCCAGCCACTGTCTTAACATTTTTGGCCACCCAGTCAGGCAGACACCTTTGCAGCTGTTCCCTTTTCCAAGTCAAGTTGAACATGTCACCTGTGGAGATTGCTGCTTCATTTCATTGACATCAGCAGTTCCCCTTGCAATAGAGAGCAGCTACTTGCTGCTCTTGTAAATATGCTCAGAAAGAAGGATCAACCTGTATGTGCAAGTCTTCCTAGGTTATGTTTCCCTGTTCAACAAATGGACTCTACTTTTACATTTTTACAAGCCACGTATGAAAGTTGTATGTACCCTGGCTAAAGACCTGAAGGTTCACATTTGAATGCATATGTAATCAGTACACTATACTGTGTGTATAGTGACATAAGTCACTTTTTTGCAGTGCTGTTGTAATTTTGAATGGTCACTAAATGAACTGTTGTAAGTCGAGGACTACCTGTACTTAGTGATCACATAGACCAGTGATGGCAAACCTTTTTGGCACTGAGTGCCCAAACCAGAACATGCATGCATACATGTGCATGTGCATGCTCCAGAGTGCCGGAAAACTGAAGACCAGCTGGCCGGCATGCGCATGCCTGTTTTTTGGCCGATTACGGCCATTTTTAGGTTGTTTTTTGGGCCCTTTTCAGGCCATTTTCATGCCGTTTATCGGGCCATTTTCAGGCTGTTTTACAGGCCGTTTTCAGGCCAAAAAATGGAAAATGGCCTGAACCCAAAAAGTGGCCTGAAAATGGCCTAAAAACAGCCCAGAAAATATCCTGAAAACGGCCTGTTTTGGGGCGTTTTTGGTCTGTTTTCTGGTGCTCCAGCGCCCCCGAAGACCAGCTGGCTGGCGCGCATTTGCATACTGGAAACCAGGAGAGCAGCTGTGTTTGCCCACAGAGAGGGCTCTGTATACCACCTCTGGCAATGCGTGCCATAGGTTCGCCATCGCGGACGTAGACTGATTGCATGATTGCATGATTGATTGCATGTCCTAACTTGGTCCTTCAGATCTTACAATAGTATATTCATTGCCACTGTAACTGTGTCTCTTCATCTTGCTGCTAGCCCTCCTCTTCTCTTTTCTTCCATCTTTCTTTATGTAATATGTCTGAAGTAGAATAATTTGAGTCTATTGTTTGTACTTTAACTGAAAAATCTGGGTTGATTTGCTCAATAGTTTGTTTTATTTATTGTCCATGGTATTCTCAAACTTCAGGAGTCAAAATTCAAAAGTGCTAATACTCTTATTCTGCTTCTTCAAAGTCCATCTTTGTTTCCACAGAGTGCCACAGGGAAAACCAAGGCTTGTATGATTCTGATCTTATTGGATTATTGTTTTCTCATTAGAACCAGCATTGTAATGCTTTGTGCTGTTAGCTGCTTTGAGCTTTGGGCAGGTAGGTTATCATGAGCAAATGTCTTTGCTTTCAGATCTCAGTTGCCTTAATGCCTGCTTTCCTGTGATAGAATTTGATCTTAATGGTCCACCGTCCCCCCAGATTTCCCCAACGAATGCTTCAATAATCTCTATTCTTCATTGTAATGAAATCAAACAGCCTGAGTTTCATTTATTTATGGTGGCAGCGTTTATAACCTTACCTCCTTAGACCAAGCTCAGCTATCAAAATATTAGTTTTAGTTTTTTTCAATGGAAACAGATTCCTCTGTGCATGGAACCAGCTAAATCTGTAAAAGAATTTAAAAAAAGGAAAGCAGCTTCAGAGTGTTCTGATAAATCAAAAATAAAAAAACAAAACTTAACGCATTGTAAGCCGCCCTGAGTCTCCGGAGAAGGGTGGCATATAAATCAAATTAAAAATAAAATAAAAAATAAAAAATAAAAAAAAAACACCTTTCCTCAACCTCTCATTTCATCTGCTGATTCAAAGGACAGAAGTAAATATAATTTGAAGAAGCAGGCAGGGAAAATATATTTTGGATATTGTATGTAAATATATAAACATACTTGTGTATGGTTTGGTTCTGCAACCCAACAAGACAGACACAGACTTCAGAGGATAATTAGAACTGCAGAAAAAACAATTGCTACCAACCTGCCTTCCATTGAGGATGCACGAGTATGTATACTGCACGAGTCAAAAAGAGGGCTGTGAAAATATTTACAGACCTCTCGCATCCTGGACATAAACTGTTTCAACTCCTACCCTCAAAACGACGCTATAGAGCACTGCACACAAAGACAACTAGACTCAAGGACAGTTTTTCCCCGAAAGCCATCACTCTGCTAAATAAATAATTCCCTCAATACTGTCAAACTATTTACTAAGTCTGCATTACTATTAATCTTCTCATCATTCCTATCACCCACCTCCTCCCACTTATGACTGTATGACTGTAACCTTGTTGCTTGTATTCTTACCAGGGGTTCTACTTACCTTTACTGCCGGTTCGTAACGGTATGTAAGTAACCTAATATGTAAGTAGCCCAGGTTCAAATCCCAGAAAGGTATGGCTAGCTGACGAGAGCTAAATAGCTTGAAATATATCTATACTAGTCTCCTTTATTTCTGTTATGTTAAAAAGGATCAAGCCAAACAACTACATATAATTAGAATCAGAATCAACAATTTCTTTGTTGGTAAATATAAATTTAACACTAGAATAAGGCACTTACCAGCATCATTGCATTCTACTTAAAGATGGTACTGACATGGTGTAGGTATTGTTGCATATATCTCTGCATTATTAATATTTTTCAACTGTTGGCAATGTGTTGAAGAAGCCTGAGGGCAGATAAACATTCCCCCTTTCCCTCCCCCAAGTCAAGTTGGACTTTGAGCAGAACAAAGAAAATAAAAAAAAGTGGAAAAACCAGGAAGGCATGAAAGGAGATAGGAAATGGATGGGGCCTGAGAAATATAGAGGGATGGAAATGCTGTGGAGAAGAAACAAAAAAGTACAAGAAGCTAAAATCTACATCATAATATTGTGCTACGTTTATCTAAAATACTAGATGCCTCTCACAAACATTTGTCTTCAAACTAGGGATCCTTGAAGTGGTGGATTTCAAATTTTTTTACTACCGCTTCTGTGGGTGTGGCTTGGTGGGTGTGGCAGGGGAAGAATACTGTAAAATCTCCATTCCCACCCCATTTCAGGGGAAGGATACTGCAAAATCCCCATTCCCTCCCCAATCCAGGGGCAGGTATTGTAAAATCCCCATTTCCTCCTGATCAGCTGGGACTTGGGAGGCAGAGAATGGGGGCAGGGGCAGTCAAAATTTATACTACCGGTTCTCTGAACTACTCAAAATTTCCACCGGTTCTCCAGAACTGGTCAGTACCTGCTGAAACCCACCTCTGGATCCTTGTCTTCGATTCAGTGAGAACAAGGTGATCAAGGCAGATGATGGCTTCATCTTTCTTAAAAGGAATACTTTAAAAAGTTGTATTTGTATGTACAGTATTAGGATTATCAATTATTTTATAGGTCTTGTGTTTTTTTAGATATTCTGACAATTAAAAGAAATCAAGATAGATTATGAGCTAATCCAGGGAATGATAGCACTGCATAGAGTACTGTTGCCTATCCCCTCAAATAAAAGAAATCATGTCTCTTTCTAAACTTCAGCTCAATATTTTGGTGAGAAGGTACTTCACAATTGCAGATGTGCCATTGGCTCAGCTGTGGTTTGCTATTTTGACTTTATCTCTGAGATTCTGTCTCCTCCTGCTTCTTTCCTCCTTATTACATTTCAGCTGCCATTATCTTACAACCAGCCTTGACTACAATATAGGACCATGATGGCAAACCTATGGCATGTGTGCCAAAAGTGGCACACAGAACCATGTCGCCTGGCACACGTGGCATTGCCCGTTTCTCTTCTGGGTTTCTGTCACGCATTGCGACAATCAGCTGGCCTTTTTGTGTACGGCAGTGCTGGAAACTGGAAGAGCTGGTCTTCTGTTTTCCTGCATGAGCATGCACGCTGGCCAGCTGATTATCACACACGCATGTGCTCCAGAAACCTGGAAAACTAGCTGGCCAGTGCACGTGAGTGTGCCGGAAACCAGAAGGTCATTTTTGGGCATGCGCATGCCAGGGGTGGTTTCTACTTACCTTTATGTTCATAATGGGAACATGCATATGCGCTTGCTTTGCTTGCGCTTGCACTTCTGCGCATGCGCAGATCACCCTTGATGATGTTGGGGCGGCTGGGCAGAGCCTCCCACCAGTTTTGCTACCGGTTCTATAGAACCAGACAGAACCGGGAGCAACCCACCACTGGTGCATGCATTCTGGGCAGCTCCTCTTCCAGGTTGCAGCCCAGATGTGCGCGCACTCCCTTTTTGGCACTCGGTGCCAAAAAGGTTCACCATCACTGGTATAGGATAAGTACCATGGGAGTTGAAATCCTTGGGAAACCTCTGGGAAGTGAAGGGTGCCTTAGTCTACATAGATGTTAAGCTACTGAAATGTTACAAAGGAGAAGAGGATATGGAAGTTTACACAAGTCTGAAAGTTTCTTGCCTAGTATTGAAAAGGACACTTTTCTTCCCACATAAGTTAGCAAGCAATCATATGTTGATTTCTTCATCACCAATAATGAAAATCTTGCGCACGACACTCAAAGAGTGGGAAACCTGAAGAAAGCCCTACAATGCCAACAATATTTGTGCTGTAAATTCAGGTGAGCATTTTTGGCCCATGAGGACAAGGGGGCAACTGGCTATTTCTGGACATACGTTTAGGTGTCAATATTGGCACAAATTACATATCATGATTTAACTGACGTAACTTGCATGGTTTGAGCCAGTGATCTCTGAATAGTGAAATGAAGACAGCTGCGTCTGAGAAAAGCAGCAGAATCACATGTAAACCATTTTTGCATGGTTTCTGCTTGTATTATATGGCAGATCAATTTTCTTAAAAGCAACCATTAATTTTCTTAAAAGCAACAGTTAGTCGTAGTATTAAATGGCAGGAAGCACACAAACTCTCCTCTGTCTCTGGAAGGGTGGGAACAGCTGGCATATTATGGCAACACACATGTGTCAATACTTTTTGTCTCATAATTGCCTTTCTCCATGTGTGCGCCATTAGGTATCAGATTGTTTGGACATACTCCATTTCGATTGACTGGGACCACCATGTCTTTTCTTAAAACAAAAACCCTTGTCTCCTTTTCTTTTAAATTCAGAGCAGTACAATAACAATCTCCAGATGTCTTGAGAAAGGCAAGTGCACTGGGTCATTTAATGTCCTCCACCCTGCACTTGAATGAATTAAAAGGAAATATCCCAGCGGAAGAGAGCAAACATTAGCCTGATGTCTCTTCTAGTGCCATAAAAGCTGGCAATAATTTTGAGAGCCCGCCTCTGAAAGTGCTGCATGAGAAGTAATGCATGGGAACTGTCATAATACGAGACTGAAGGAATCTAAGTGATTTCATTCCATAGTTGTATAAGGAGTGTCACCTGTTTCAGAGATATAGAGCCATTATATATAGAAGCATTTGAAATGTGGATTTACAGTCGGCTGTTATATATAAGCTGGGTTGACAAAATCAGAAATGAGGAGGTGATAAGCTGCCTGGGAAAGCCAAGGGAAATCATCAAAACCATTAAAAAGCAAAAGTTAGAATATTTCGGACATGTGATGCGACACCCGGAAAAATACGGCATACTTCACTTAATCCTCCAAGGAAAGATTGAAGGCAAATGAGGTCCAGGCAGAAGAAGAACATCATGGCTTCAGAGTCTAAGGGACTGGTTTAGACAAAACTCAGCAGCACTTTTTCATGTGGCTGCTGATAAAAATAGGATCACTAACATGATCGCCGACGTCCGATGACGGATATGGCACAAGAAGAAAAAGCCGTTAAGGCAAACTCATCAAGCTTTTGTTAATTATGAATCCTCCTTCTCTTATAATTAATAAATAGTGCCTAAACTTCAGAATTCTCCATTGCTGCTACACCCTACATGTCTTTAGACGAGTAGTGAGTGGTCAAAGGCTATTGCCTTTTCTTCAACTGGATAAAGTATTAAATGGAGGATGCAGGAAATAAAATCCCCTTCAAGTTAAGCATAACTGGTGACTAGATAACTCTTCCTTGCCACTGTTTCCCCACCCCCCCTGGAATGTTTTCCAATCTCAAGTTTAACCTGAGCTTTGGGGCTTCCAAGTGATCTTACATTTCAGTATTAGACACTTAGTTTTTTCAAGATGTCCCAGGGTGAACAATGTGGCAGCATAGGGAAGGGCTTCTTAATAAAAGAGTCCCTTTACTAATTGTAGAACGGAAGGGATTCCAGTCAGCCTGTTGCCTGAAGTTTTGCAATATACCTCTACCCAACCTCTACTGCAGGGGTGTCAAACTCATGTCGTCACAGTGGCGTCATGTGACGTAGAGCAACTTTCCCCACCTTTGCTAAACCAGGAATTGGATGGCCAGCGCATGATGCAATCAGCCTGTGGGCCGCAAGTTTGGCAGCCCTGCTCTACTGGTTATGATTGTGGGACAACAAGGTCTTGTGTAGGGCAGTTTATCAAACACATGGCTTCCCATTCTTACAGCCACTCCATCCAGAAAGCATACAATAAAGGAGAAGAGACAAGTAACATTTTGGGAAGAAATAAAGAATGGGGCTTATAAGGGGTTTATAGAATTTCCTTCAACTCAAAATATCTTCACCTTATTTCTTCTGCTAATTCAAACTCTATAGCTTTTGGGCAAGCCACGTTTAAATATAGCTTTGTTGTTGTTAGTTGCGAAGTCATATCCGACCCATCATGACCCCATAGACAACATTCCTCCAGGCCTCCCTGTCCTCTACCATCCTTTGGAATCCATCTAAGCTCATGCCTACTGCCTTAGTGACTCCATCCAGCCACCACGTTCTCTGTCGTCCCCTTCTTCTTTTGCCCTCAATCTTTCCCAGTGTTAGGCTCTTCTCCAGTGAGTTGGCACTAAATATAGCTTAGTGGCAACCTATTCTAATATTCTAACAGATTATTTTTGTAATATAATACCAAAACACCAAGCACCTAGTCATTACATTTCATATGCTGCTTCAAACAATACAATTTTTTTAAATTTTTATTTAGCTTTATAAAGGAATATATTTTGGTTATCTGCTGGAAATAACCAACTCTTTTAGGAGTATAACTAGATTTGAGGCTAAATACTTTATTGGAACATCATTAAAGGAATGATAGTTGTGGGGTTTCCAAGTTCTCCAGGAAAGCACTATATATGAAATACGGTAAATCTTCAAATCTTTGTTTTACCAATCACAGCAAAAAATGCCTCTTCTATGCCTCTGTATGTTCAGAATATTTGAGGAAGCATTTTTCTAGAACTAATGTCAGCAGTATCTTAATGAAAATCTAATCTGTCTTGCTATTTTTTAAAAGCGATATTCTTTTTGATATGTTTTAATTATCAAATCTTGCTTGACCTCAAGATGCTACAAAAACCCAATTCATAATATTCCTTTTATGAAAATATTTGGAGATACCTAAAACAATGAAAAAGATCCCAAACACTTATGACCTCAGTTTCAATGCCCAATGTATTTAACATCTGATATAGAAAGTGAAACAGAGTGAGAGTTATATATTGGTTGTAAAAGGTTAGGCATTTGATGAAATGTACACCGGTTTCTGTTTCTAGAGTTCATGTTTCTTTCCTTTAAAAAAAGTGAAATAAAATACAAGTTTCTCCTTGTTATTTGTAAATGTCTAGCCAGGGGGAAAAAATTCCTCAGAGATTGTGCTTGTCTTTTTACATTTGTTTCTAGCTTTTAGTTATCAGCAAAGTATAAGAGCAGACAAAGTGATATATTGAATGTAGGGATAATCTCCTTTTCTGCCATAGAATGACAGAACCATTAGAGATTGTAAAATGAAGTCACTCCAGGGAGAATATCACTATTGCTTCCATTTATTTCATCTCTCTCTCTTTCTCTCTACCATGAGTTCATTTCTTCACTGATGGTTCTGATCTCAATCAGATATTTTTTCCCCGTAAACATAAACACATCAAGAAATGTTGGCCACCCTAATCAAAAGTAGGTGGAATATAGGCCAAAAAAATGAAGAACAGGTAGTCCTCAACTGAAAACCATTTGTTTAACTACTGTTTGAAGTTAGAATGACACTAAAAACAAAATGACTTACAACCAGCCCTCACACTTATGATCATTGCAGCATCCCTACAGTCATGTCATCAAAATTTGGACTCTTGGCAACTCAGATCATGTGATTGTCATTTGTAGCCTTCTCAGCTGGCTTCTAACAATGGGATAAGCTGGATTTGCTTAACGACTGCGTGACTCACTTAATAACTTCAGTGATTTGTTTAACAACCATGGCAGAAAAGGGTTGTAAAGTAGGGTGTGACTCACTTAACAACCTTAAGTTGTTTTGCTTAGCAATAGAAATTCTGGTCTCAATTGTAGTTGCAAGTCAAGGATTATTTTTAAGTGGAAAATTGCTGCTGGTTGAACTTTGCTGCTTTAAATGGGTCTGAATGGATAAGCCAAGTGGCTATTCCTATCAGCGTTTCAAGTAATACACCCGTAGAAAACAAACTCCGAGGCACTCGAGTTCTTCAAATAACATTTTATTGGATACATCATTTTGGCACAAACTGGTGAAAGCCGACTCTGAGATTTCCCATGGCTTTCACCTAATTAGAAGTTTTCCTCTTCCTCCAAAGTCACTAGTCATGCTGCCCAATCCAGGTGCTAACTGGCTGGTTGCTGGGTTACTGGCTCCTTCTCTGGCCAGCCATCTGTGAGAATGTCCTTGGTTCCCATAGGAAAACTTTATTGTTTTGGCTACAAAACCTCATCTATTTCCCCCCTCCTACTGCTGTGTGG
This sequence comes from Pantherophis guttatus, assembly GCF_059756535.1. NCBI lineage: Eukaryota > Metazoa > Chordata > Lepidosauria > Squamata > Colubridae > Pantherophis > Pantherophis guttatus. The sequence continues at coordinate 229,829,120 of NC_142064.1, forward strand.
CAACCCTGCAGTCTCCAAGATGGCTTCAGTCAGGCTCACTTCAGGGTTGACAATTCCATTGTTAGTGCTAGATTTTGCATAGTGTGTCATAATATAAATATGTTGTCTAGGTCAGATCCCGATAAGTGTATGATGGGTAAGATCTCTGCATAACACTCTGAAGTTTCAGAGTGAAAATCTAGAGTGGATTTTCAGTTGGAAGAGAAAACTTTAGCCAAAACAGAAAATCAATCTGGGTGTATGAAGATAAGTAGTAAGATCACCAGCTTGCTTCATGAATATATAAAAGAAAACAGTATCATTGGAATTTGATTATGCAAATACTTCTTAATTTTAGCAGTAGCTCATGAGCATGGCCCAGGAGAAATATATTTGGCTAATACATGTGAAAATTCTTACATTTCCAGAAATAATGTTGCAGCCATCTTTTTTTTCTAGCTGCTGAATTAAATAGATCACAACTGTGAATATGCCTAATTAACAGATTTTTTTTTTAAAAAAAACCCATTAAAACATCTTTATTTCCCAAATTAATATTTGTTTTCAAGAATCTTTGTTTTGGAATCTGCTCTAGACATGATTCCAGGTGATGGGATTTAGAAAAACGATGTTGGAAAACTTTGTATTAAGATACTACTCATAAAACAGGCTTTATAAAATATATTTAGGGTGTTCAAGAGCTGCTAGACAATAACAGATAACAGAATAATTTCATTCTAATCCATAAACTGTCTTGCCTGTGTTTTATGAGAATACAATGAAGGTTTTTAGTTTCTTTTTTCTCTTTGTATTTTTTCAGAAATATTCTTCGTTGCAACATAAACTTTCCTTTTCTAATAAAATACTTTGATTGGCACAATTAAAGAATTGGTATTTTTGAAATAATGCTTGCATGCCATACATGAAAATATGCAGCACATGTAGCTTCTGCTGTAATTGATCTGCAGAGCAAAATCATTCTTGGCTGACTACTAGAGCTTTAATATAGCCAGAAAATCTGGAAATACTTGCCATAAATTCAAAGAATGAAACAAGTGAGAATTAAGCTATATTTGCATATTCATCTATCAGACACAAGAAGACAATTCACATATTTTAATGTAATATCATTGCTCCAAATATTATTTTAAGAAACTGATCTGCTATCTTTGCTATGCAAAATCCCAAGGAGACATACAATATACAAAATATGTAAAATACATTGGAAACTTATGAGACATGAACCTAGAACACAAAAGGAGGTGGGGGGAATCAAATCATCTCACTTTGGTTCAGAATCACTCAAATACGTTTAGGGATAAAAGCTACTCCAAATGAAAACATGACAAAGGGTGGCATAAAAGATCAAAGAGAGCTACTTGTGTCATCCCGTATGTTTGTGCTATTACAACAACTTTAATTCTGAGCGAGAGGGAGTTGTGCGTCCAAGGGCCACATGGGGCTAGAGGTTCTGGCTTACTCAAAGCTTCTCCTATTCTTATCTTTAATCAGATTAGATTTCTCTAGCTCAGGGGTGTCAAACTCAATTTCATTGAGGGCCGCATCAGGGTTGTGTTTGACCTCGGGGTGGGCGTGGCTAGGATGGGCATGGACAGCTGGATGTAACTCATGTGATCAAATGCCATTTTTGCTAGTAGTTTGTTAGCACTTTGCCCATGAAAACAGAGCTTGGGAAAGCCACACACCGCTCTCCTGGGCTCTGTGTTTGCTGGCAGAGGCACGGCAGGCTGGTCCTTCGCTGTTTCCAGGGCGGCCCCTTGGGCCAGATTTAAGTACCCCGTAGGCCAGATCCGACCTGCAGGCCTTGAGCTTGACACCCCTGCTCTAGATAATACAAATAAGGCACCCCTGATTTTGCGCATTACCCAGTTTTGAAAGGGGACTACTTCATCCAAGATGCTCGTGTCCAAAGGGAGAATGGGTATTTCCTCATCAGGACCAATGGTTCTTATTACAAATTCCAAAAGGCAGCTTGGGATGAAACTTCAGTCTGCAGTGGTCAATATGAAACAGATGTAGTATTTATATCTTTGCTATTGATTGAATTCTACTATTAGTTAATTATTAGTTAATTTGGCCCAAGTACAATTTGCCCTGCAGGTTGCAGTTCTATGGAATAAATCTGTTGTTGGATTAGACCAGTGATGGCTAACCTTTTTGCCATTGCGTGCCAAAAGCGGGGGGAGCGTGGTGGGGTCACACGCATGTGTGCCCACATCCATAATTCTATGTGCCCTGCCCCCCCCACTTTTGGCATGTGATGACACAATGGGCTCCATTTTTTGCTCTCCCTAGGCTCCAGAGCCTTTCTAGGAGCCTGGGGAGGGCAAAAACAGCCTTCCCCACCCACCCACCTGAGGCCCTCTGGAGGCCAGAAACAGTGTGTTTCCTGACTTCTGGTGGGCCCAGAAGGCCCAAAAACCAGCTGGCTGGTGCATGCATGCGTGTCGGAGCTGAGCTTGCGTGCCCACCGATATGGCTCCGTGTGCCACCTGTGGCACCCGTGCCATAGGTTCGCCATCACGGGATTAGACTGTTTATTTAGTGTTTTCCTTCCATCTTGTGAAGAATTAAATTTCAGGAGGCTAAGAGCACTATTAAACGTCAGCTAAAACAATCCGAGTGTGTGATAAGTGGGCTGCGCTGACCTCGTGTGTACTGAATTACAAGCAGATGGCATGCTTTTAAGACTCTGCCTATCTCTAAAAGTCATGGATTTAAGAAGATAGGAAATTGCTTTCTATTAAGGTATCTTGGTTTACTGAGGTCAATATGGATTGGCAGTGGCATATCAGAGTTTGGGGCTGTTTGTTCCAGCCTTGGAATTGAACTTAGAACTTTTTGTTAAGTAAAAAATGTGTTCTGACACTGGGTTAGATATAGATGTCTTCCAAGTCACACAAGGCTTTTAGTGTAGAATGGGGAAAAAACCCTAATAATTGTTTGATGAGGTAGCAACAAGAGAGCATTTCTTCACACACTCTCATCCCATTTTCTATCATCATACACACAGCCCACCAGGTTTAAATGAGGAAAGGTTGACAGTGTAGAACTTCAACAATTGTAGCTTTCTCTCATCTCAAATATGACTGCAGCCATATATTGTACTAGATCTTAATATAGTTTAGCTATTAGTATATTATGTGAACCCATCTTCTGTTATGGCTTAACAATATCGTATTGTCTCAGTTGAGCCAACTGTAGCTTCTTCCAATCACAATTAAGAAAATTTGATTTACCACGAAACACAATCCAAATCAATAAGTTAGATGCTGTAACTCTTAATGTGCTGCCAACAGTGAGAATATGTGGGTGAAACTGAATTTTGCCACTTCTTCAGTTTGGTTTTTCAGATATTTTAACTCTCCAGCTGCTTTTGGAAAAGGGAAAAGGGAGAGAATTCACCCTGTTCAGGTACCAAGCACATTTTACAATATAAGAGAATATGTAAGGTAGCAAGGTAACATGCTATCTTCTTCATTATATGTACTCAGATTTATATACCGTATTTTTTGGAGTATAAGATACACTTCCCCCCATTAAGAGGCTGAAAATTTCGGTGCATCTTATACTCTGAATGTAGCCCCGCCCACCCACCACTCCCCACACTTTGGCCTCCGCGCATCTTCTTCCTGGCTGCAGAGATTGCCACAGAAAGTGGCTTGTTTTTGGGCTCCATGCCTTGCCTTGCGTTTTCAGCCTCCAAACACTCTGTTTGAGAACCGTTCAAGGCTGTGGGGATTGCCAAAGCACATCGCCAATTGCCTCCTGAGTGCACATTTTCAGCCTCTGCGCATCGTATCTTAGGCTTCTGCACGCTCCGTTTTTGGCCTCTGTGTGTCGCGTTTATGGGTGGCGATCAGAGGCGATGTGCTTTGGCGATCCCTGCAGTCTTCAGATGGAGCATTTGGAGGCTGAAAACGCGTGTCATGGAGCCCAAAATGGCAACCTGGAACAGCTGCTGCCTTGTCTTACCTGCTTCTGTGCTTTGCCTGCTTGATTCACTGGAGCTCCCTCTGATGATCAGCTGTGCTTTTGAAGCTGCTTATCAGCCCCAATGAGGCACACTCACAACCAGCGAACTAATGTGCTGAAGCTGACTAGGCTAAGGACTAGCTAGATAAATACCTGGTAGGCAGATTTTTCCCTCCTATTTTCCTCCCCAAAAACTAAGGTGTGTCTTATACTCCAGAGCGTCTTATACTCTGAAAAATATGGTAATTCAATAACAGATTATTGAACTGATATGTGTGTGCTTGCCTTTAAGTTCTCACTTAGTTTATGAATAACTCTTTGAATAAATATGTAAGGAATGCTTATGTTGATGTTGGATATATGATATATGATGGCTGGGGACCTGGATGTACAAGCACTTTTTTAAGACAGATGATGATGTGCTGATGGCTGAGATCATGAATGATTTGCAGGAAGTGTCAGGCCATATGATTCAGTGAAGGGTATGGATCATAACAATCTACCAGATCAAGGTGATTGCGACATGGAAATGAATGATTGCAAGTTATATATAAGTGTTGGAAAAAGTAGAACATGTAGATAAATTATTTGTTCACCTTGCTATAAAATTTATTAAATATGAAAAAATAGATGGAGAAATTTAAATTGTGCAAATATTGGTAGAACCAGTAGCATGTGAGAGGAATGAATCCTTGTTAAAAAGAGGAGAAAATGCATACAAGTGCATGCTTTTTCTAGGTAGTCTTCAACTTATAACCATTCATTTAATGATGGTTCATGATTGCTCAGAAAACATGACTTACAACTCATCCTCAAATTTACAACTATAGTACAACCCCTACAGTACCACCCCTGGAATGCTTCAAATCAATGGAGAAAGCCTAAAGAAGGTGGATATTTTTCAGTATCTGCCATCTCCAAGGCAATGGCGACATCAATGGCGAGGTGCGAGCAAGGGTGAATGCAGCCTGGATGCGTTGGTGAGAACTCATTGGTGTGTTATGTGACAGACGAATGCCAACCCATCTTAACTGAAAATCTAAGATTTACAAGACAATCATCCGCCCTGTTGCACCGTATGGTACTGAATGCTGGGCAGCAACAACAGAGATCTAAAGCTCTCTCCATGCCATGGAAATGCGAATGCTCCATTGGATATCGGGCATCTTCCTCCTTGACCACATCACAAATGACACCATTCGACAGCATTTTGGTGTGGCACCAATTATGAGAAGATGAGAGATGGCCGGCTCCACTGATATGGACATGTTCTGAGAGCTGCACCTTCCACTGTTGCCAAGACTGCCTACCAATTAGAAGTCAATGGCCGGTGACCTTGTGGGCATCCAAAACAGAGATGGCAACACACCATCAACAAAGATATGCAAGCTGCGGGCCTGCGCCCTGGAGACACAGCTGACCGTGCAAAGTGGCATTCAATTATCCAAAAGGCAGATCCTGCACCTGCAGGAATACACTAGAAGTACAACCCCTACAGTCATGTGTTCACAATTTGGGTGCTTGGCAACCAACCTGCATTTTCAATGGTTGCAGTATCTTGTGAACACATCATTGCAATTTGTGATCTTCCCAGCCAGCTTCCAACAAGCAAAGTCAATCAGGGAAGCCAGATTTACTTAACAATAATGTGATTCACTTAATGACCACATAAAATGGTCATCAAAATCAGGTCCAGTTATGACGAATTCGCTTAATGACTGCATCACTTACAGATCAACATTCTGGTCCCAATTGTGATTGTAAGTTGAGGACTTCCTGTACAGTAGTTTGTTACTTGAAATCTGGGGAAACATAAAGCTAAATTGAATGAAATGGGATTAGGGTTTTAAGTATGTTGAGTAAAACATGAATAGCAAGATTCAATAATTAATAGGTAATGAATGAATGTCAATTGAAAACAAAAGTGAGTGACTTTATGAACAAAAAATGTAACAATATTATCTAACATCAAAGTCAGAATGTAAAGGGGAATTTAAAGTACCTCACTCATTAAGACGTTACTTAATTATAATTTACTATATTCACTTCTGTCCTATCCACTGGAGCTTTCTTAAGGTAAAGATAAAGGTTCCCTTCGCACATATGTGCTAGTTGTTTCTGACTCTAGGGGGCGGTGCTCATCTCCATTTCAAAACCGAAGAGCCAGCGCTGTCCGAAAACGTCTCCATGGTCATGTGGCTGGCATGACTAAACGCCAAAGGCACACAGAACAACTGTTACCTTCCCACCAAAGGTGGTCCCTATTTTTCTACTTGCATTTTTTACATGCTTTCGAACTGCTAGGTTGGCAGAAGCTGGGACAAGTAACGGAAGCTCACCCCATTACGCGACACTAGGGATTCGAACCGCTGAACTGCCAACCTTTTGATCGACAAGCTCAGCATCTTAGCCACTGAGCCACTGCATCCCTTGGAGCTTTCTTAGGAATAATTTAAAGTTTGTTAATTAAATGGCAACATTTCAAACAATTTTCATTTTAATATTTTATTTATTGAACACTTTATATTGAAGCATTTAGATACATTTCCATGGCTTGTCAGTTCATCTCTTGGGAAAAATATTAGATACATTAAGCTCTACAATTTAAACAACACAAAGTATATATATATATAAATGCGGAGGCAAGAAGCCAACTCCGAGTCTCATTCCATCAATGAGAAAAAAAAAATAGAAGCGTTGTTTTGTAGGGAAACAAAGCTAAGCACACTCTATTCCATTACTGATAAGTTCCATGACTAGCAAAACTCCCAGGGAATCAGAACATATCAAAGAGGGATAATGAGATTGCTTCTGGAATCATGGACCTTAACATCTCTTGCATATAGGCACAATGTCACAGAGTGCAATTCCTAGAACATGATGCTGGAGCAACCTTTGTGATCTGTCTCGATCCACATTAGAAAAACCATTTATTTACCTTTAAAACCAGCAGTGATGCAAAAAGATTAGCAGATGGCCTTAATGAAGTTTCCTTGACATGAAGGTTGCAACCTGCTGGCCATAACACAGACAAGCATTGTGTGCTTCCTTATTCTCATTCAGACTTAAACAATGGCTTGCAAATTCTTTGTATTTGAACTGGTAGACCTTCCAAATCCATGAGAATCATGGACTGGAAAAATATTGCACAGTCATAAGGAGGAATGCTAGTCAGTGGAAACCAACAGCTGGGGGGGAAGGTAGAAATCCAATGAGTATTATACTAATCCGATTGATTCCCTTTGGAAATTAATCACAAATGTAGTTTCTGACCTGTGATTGAAGAAAAGCTTGCTCCTCCAAACATACACAGCTGCAAAGTTCCCCTGTCACAAATACTTAAACTTCTGAAAATTTATTATAGAACTTAAGTCTCATCAACATACAAAAGCTATTAGGCACAGTCCAGAATGCATTTAGTATTCCATCAAAATAAAATAAAAGCCACATATTGAATTATGCAGTTCCCAGCATCCCACTGACAATTAGATAAAAAAAATCCATAAAGTATAATAGCAATCTTTTCAACGGTGATATTTTCCAAATCCATTGGACTATTAATTCCTGTTATCCCCACTGACCTTGCTGGTTGGGGATGAGGAGAACTATAATTTTAGTACTTCCAGAGACATTAGATTGGAACAGATAAATTACAAACACTGTAACTAGGGGAATTGATAGTCTGGCTGATCCTTACAGTATGTAGGAAGGCAACCTGTTGTGGCCTCCACTCTCACAAATCACCACCATGATCAGAAGTAGAACAGCTGCATATCAACTACATATACATAAAGTTATCTAAAGTAAAACATAGAAGAAATAAAGAAGAATCATAATCAGACTCTCCTGTATCTTGAGAATCATTTTACCAGCCACTAATGGTGGTCAATGACTATTAATAATGCTCCATGATAAACAGCACCTCAAAAAAAAATGGTATGTACCTGAACGACTGCCTCCTTTGTAGGAAATGAAGGTCAAATTGGCCTAAGCTAGTTTTGATTTAGCATTCAGATTTTTTTACCTAAGCATTGACTTCTGCAGGAAGTTCTTTCAAATGCACACTACTCATAGGCCCTCTCTTCCAATTTACAAGAATACATTTAAGTTAACTTTTTTGTAGATGATCCTGCTACATTAACACCCATGTTAGTTAGTTACTGCCCCGAGTGTCAAATACAGACTTAAAAGACATTGAGATGCAGTTCTGTTAACATGTATGAGATGCCTACGTAACTGAACTGAACACACTTTCTTAAAGAAAGACACACTTCACAAATGCCCATGGAGTTCTGTTGTATATACTGTGTATTTTGAAAGATACAAGTTTTGTATCTGCAAGAGGTGTCTTTAGCACTGGATATTTGGAGATGCTTGTATTAGATGAACAGTATAGAACAAATGGGACAAATCTCTAATTCCCATAAAAGGTTAAGTTCTAATTTGTTTTCAAACACACACAAAAATGTTTAATACATGTTGCGTCTAAAACCAAAAAGATATTTTCCAGTTTCTGTTAAGGCAATACCTTTTATCGCATTAAAGATTTCTATAAATTGTCATTATTAATTGACCAAATCTAATGTTATTTAACAACAAATATTTTTCTATTTGCTAATGAAGTATCCATTATTTATAGTAAAGAGCCTTGGTATTAGTTGAAACAGCAAATCTAGCCAATATAAACCTTGCTGCTAATCCTAGCAGAATTAATTGGCTAGCTTTTAGAATTTCAAAGTACTCTTACCAAGAAAACCAATATCCTTTTGCAAGCACTCACTTGCTATAAACATAGCCCATTACTATTTTGTTTTCTTAAAATTTCTTACTGTTAAAGCCAAAAAAGCCCTATCACAAATGTTAAGAAGAATGAATTTTACTGCCCATTTCAAAATCTATGATGGGATGTAGCAATTGAGAATTTAATATTAATAGTCTCTATATACATGTTAAATTCTCTTGTCCTTGTATAAATACATTTATACAAACACATCTCCTCTCTTTGTTGAGCATTAGCTGGCTGGGGTGGCAAGAACAAAATCCAATCCCATCAGGAAGGTTTCAAGCACTATCAAACAGTCTTCTTTAGGGGCTACACAAAACCATGTGCTTAAAGGTCGCCTATGTGAATCAATCCTATTGCCATGACTGTTCAACAATGGGGTAGGGAGAAGTTATCAAGAATATCTAAGCTGATTTTATGTGATTACTTCTTCCTAGTCTGAAAGCAACGTTGTGTAAGCAGCGCCTCCAGAGATCAAGCACTAATGTGCTGAGATTTATTAGCCTTTACTCCCTCCATGTGGCTGTTGGCAAAAAGACCACTGCACATAGATTTCTAAATGCACTAAAATGAAGTATTTTCATCTGTTTGCTGCCCCCTCCTCATGCGAAAAAAAAAAAAAAGATGGGACAGAATAAAATCATCAAAACGTTGAATACATGTATAATCCAGAAAGCTCATCAGATATGTATTTTGCTTTAATTCTACTTCTAGATAGCATTTTTAAGAAGAAAAATCATCCATTGATTATAACCTGTATTTTTCCAGTGATCCTTCGCAAGCTACTCTGCTTTCAGGTTCTTTAAGCTGTCAAACCATTTCTTATGTAATCTGTTTTTCATACCATAATCATGTTTCTTGGAGGCAATGTGTTATAACACATAGGGGAAGGGGAACCGCCTTCTCTTGCAGATATTGGCAGTTTTGTTTTCCCACTATATCATTCTACATATATTTCTAAAACTACTCATTTGTGGGCAATGGCATTGTGATATTTAGTTTAGAAATATAGCCCTTTGGTTACCAAAAAAAAAAAAAAAAAAAAGCAGCAAAACCCAGCAGCACAATGATAATTGTATGCATATATTTCTAAACCTCCTGGAGTAGTTGTTTTTCTAATATGCCAAAGTTGAAATAATTTAACATAATGGGGCCTAGTTTTCAGTACATTTGGTTACGTTTAAAGTCTTTCCTGAAAGGCCTAGAACATTCCATTCCTCTATTCTTTTCCTACTGCGTTATCATTTCCCATCTCGTTTCCTGTAATTACTTGATTGCAAATAACTTTAGTGATCTAAATCCTTAGGATGCAACTTCTTTGGCTTAAAACTTCCCCACCAATGAGTCCGTTCCAAGTCAGAACACACAAAAACGTCAGCTTTGAAATGACACCGAGTTTAAGAGAGCTTGTTTTTACTGCAAGAGGTACACCGCAAGCTGGCTGCATCTAGGATGAAGGGTTTGCCAGCCAGCGAGCTCTCACATTCCAGGCAGGTGAAATGCTGTTTGTGCCAGGTAAGGCCTTCATTTTGCAGGTAGTCATCAGAAAATATGATCTGTGAAAGTAAACAAGTCCATTTATCATTCCTTTCCTGAATGTCTTCATTATGAAAACATCACACACACAGAGAGATACAAACACAATGCTGTTGACAAACCAAAAGTGTAAAGAGTGCATCCATGCTACTTAGCTTTGCACAGAAAATAAATATTTACACATTCCTATAAAGAACAGAGTTCTGGTCCAACCAAGCTGCAGAAGAAGTTTACATTTAGTTCTAAGCATTGTTTGAAAACAAATGCTTGAAAAATACCTTTGGTTAGGAGACTTTTTGAATACACTTTTTGAATACACTTTTTGAATACACTGAAATATATTATGTTTATATACAATACATGTATCTGAAGCAGGAGTTCCTTAAGTAATTTAAGTTCCAGGAAAACCTAGTCTCATATGTATTTTATGCCTTCTCTAAATTCTATTTCCTTCTCTTTACAGTAGTCTATACTCACTATACAGAGTTCCCTTCTTGAAATAGTAGCTAAGGTAAAGGTAAAGGTTCCCCTCGCACATATGTGCTAGTTGTTCCTGACTCTAGGGGGCAGTGCTCATTTCCGTTTCTAAGCCGAAGAGCCAGCGCTGTCCGAAGATGTCTCCATGGTCATGTGGCCGGCATGACTCAACGCCGAAGGCGCACGGAACGCTGTTACCTTCCCACCAAAGGTGGTCCCTATTTTTCTACTTGCATTTTTTACGTGCTTTCAAACTGCTAGGTTGGCAGAAGCTGGGACAAGTAACGGGAGCTCACCCCGTTATGTGGCACTAGGGATTCAAACTGCTGAACTGCCGATTTTTCGATTGACAAGCTCAGTGTCTTAAGCCAATGAGCCACCGCATACCTTAAAATAGTAGCTACTGTACTATGATTCAGTAAACTCAGTATGCTGTATATTGTTCTTCCTATAGACACCTATGAAGGAGCTGAAGCTGTTACTGAGCTTTATAGCATGGTCAGAACAGAGCTAAATCTCTCTGATCATGGTTAACACTAAATGTTATCCAGCCCTAACTATCGTAGTGCAATGGTTAACATGTAAGAAAAATGGCTAGTCTCATGCATATATGCTACACAGGTGTCAAGAAAGGAAATTATGTCCAAAGGAAAAGGAAACATCTTATCAGTTGCTATGAGGGGGAAAAAAACAATGAACAAACATAGCCAAGGACTGCTTATTGTACTGAGCAGATATTTCATTGATTTCCAAGATCTTTTCAACTCTGCAATGGGTCAATTGGCAGAGGAAATGGGATGCAGAAAGGATATTTTTTAAATTTTAATTAATTGTATTAATTGTACAATTAAAATTAATTGTATTAATTTTTGTATTAATACAAAATTTTATCTTTTTGTAATTAGTTTTTTAAAAAAAACATTTCCTACAATCTAGCCTGTGAAATTTAGCATTTATTGAGTAATACGAAAGATGTTCCATTTGTTTATTTTTGCTTATTTCCCATATCCCACTTTTCTTCATATAATTCTGGCTCTGAAAATATACACCATGATTGTGAGCTCTGGCAAAAATTAAGCTTGGATTCTGGATGGCTGTTCCTTTATAGAAAAGCAGGAATCCTCAGAGGTTTCCAAAGAATGAGAAACCGAGCCCTATTTGCAAGCCTAGATTTTGATAAATTGTTTAAAAAAGAAACACGGAGACGGAAGAACTATAAACTCAGCTGGGGCACTTTCTGAAGGATGCATTTATGTGCTAAATAACATTTATGATGACAAATCTGAGAGGTACAAGAATGCTTATTGGAAATATATTGCTGTAAAACATTTAACTGTATATGTACTTAATATCAGGCTCAAGGGACCAATTTGGAAGGAATAAAATATTTATCCCGGGAATGGTTTTAGTAAGATCAATACAAACTAAATAGCCTATGTGCCCATATTAGTTTTAAGGGGACGGGGGAGGAGAAAGTAAGCTAATTCTATCACAAGCTTAGAGCAGTTCTTTTAGAAATAGGATAAGACAAGGAATAGAAATCAAATGGCCTGGAGTTGTCTGTTTGCTACCTCTAACTTTGCTGCAGCTCCAGAGATAGCTTACTTCTGAACAGGGTGGATAAAAATCAATGATTTTTTTAAAAAAAATCAAAAAAATCGGATTTTTTTTATTTAAATCGGATTTTTTTGATTTTTATCGAATTTATTTTAATAAAAAACTTTTGGGGTAAAAATCTATCGTAAGATAGTTTTCTATTTAAGATACATAAATAATTTAGTTTATTCAGCATGAAATGGAGCTTAGTTATGTAGCATGAGGCTGTATATTCTGCAACACTGGGACTATCGGTGAGTCAACAGTGGGTCAAAGGAGTAGCAGAGATGACAGTTGCTCTTTAAAAATTATGATTTAAATCAAGTTGATTTAAATCAAGCCTTTTTACTAGTGATTTAAATCATGATTTAAATCAACTCCACCCTGCTTCTGAATGGCAGATTATAGAGTTTCTCCACCCTCCCTCCTTGTAAAAATGAAGTCTGTTTTAGCCTTTTTAAGCTTAAAGTTCAAACAAAAATATGTGTACTTAGGTTCATGGTATAAAATAAATGTGCAGTGTTCTCTGAAAAATTCACTTATAATTAAAAAAATTCCCAGAAGAAATGAACAAAAGATCGTCCCATTGATCGCCGTATATAAAAGCACTCTGCACATTTTGAATTCCTTTTTGGCAAGTCAACATGCTTAAAAGGGAAAAGAGAAGAAAGATGTTGGATAAACATCTTGACTTCTTGCAGCTGTTCAGACCATCTCACAATTGGGGTCCAATACAGACAAGAAAAGAATACTCATTTTCACAGTAACCGTACCTCATCACAAGCTGCACAGCGGGGCCTTATGCTGTCACAGTAATGGCGTCCACACCAGAGGGCTCCATTGCTCCAGAAGTAGATCAAGTCAACAAGTGGTTCAGAGCACTTAGAGCACATGAAGCATGCTGGATGCCACTGGTGATTGTAGCCGGCTCGGTCTGCATACACTACTGGAAACTCAGCAGGTAACACCTGCTTGCAGAAGTCACAACACTAGGAAAGAAATCAAAGTCACATATTAATGAATTTCTCTCAAGCAGCTTATAGCCAAAATGTTTACTCTTCTCCAGGGATTTCCCATTGAGATATATGTATGTATGTATGTATAGTATATATAAGGTTGCCCAACTAAAAAAAATCTACCATATATGATTAAAAAAATAGCCCGATATAGAAAATAGTGAATCAAATATAATAATTTACAAGAAAAGGGAACTCTGCAGAATTAGGCCCATACACTCAGGAAATGTTCTCTTCTAACTAACTTTTAGAGTTGAATACATTAAGGCACCCAAAGTGGAATACCCACAAGCAAGTCTCAGTATATAATTGTGCTGAATATGTCAGTTTAATATGTAAACCTGTCATCGGTTGCTAGGCATATTCAGTGCTCGGTGGTATTAAAAGTGATCAGCAGCAGTGCAGACATTGTATTGGAAAATTTTCATTTTCATTGATATAATCCCCAGCACCCGCAACAGCCATAGCTAATGGCAGAGGCTGCTTGGAGCGGTAATTCAGCAGCATGTGAAGAGCTACAGATCCTTCCTGTTATACATAGCATATTTTAAGTGATTTCCATAGTAGATGACAGCATGTTGGCCTGCCCCATGATAACAAGTCAATGCTCTCATTTTTTTTTGCCTTTTAGACCCAAATGAAACAAAATAAGTATCCATCCAATGAGATGGACTTCTCCCTCGAGTCATTTTTGTGGAAACATTCTGAAGGCACTGCAAAAACGTTACACTTCCAATGTTCAGAAATGAATTTCCTAAGTAAAAATAAAGTAGTCGTAAAACCATCTGTGTTAATTTTGGATTTAGCATTAAAGAAATCTAAATGGATGGCTACTTTGGAGCAGCATAATGAATGGTATTAAAACATACAGTAACTATAAAAAAAGCCTGAGAAAAACCTGGCAGTTACGGTAGCAAGAGGTTCACATTTCTTCCAATTCCAGAAGTAACAATAATTTTACTCTATTGGCTTCCTATACGTTGATTTAGGATTTTTGTAAAATACAGGAAACCATACATGCCAGATACTAAGTGAAGTGAGCCACATACCAATTTCTTACATAAATAAATATATAGATCTATATACACATATACATGCATTGTACAAATTGTAAAAGATCTGCTGTTCTATCAAAATACGATTCATTACACTGTCAAATTCCTTTTTAAAAACCCCTAATTATTACTAGGATTTCCACTTTTCTTCCTATTAAATGATTCAAAATTATTTTGAAATGAAAGGGAAATGAAAGATTATGTGTTTTTATTTCCTTTTGGACAGGGCTTATACAATGCACCACAGTTTTTAACTTCATATGTGCATTTTGCAGGCACTTTGTCTTGGTAATCTATAACTGTTCTATGACAGCCTAGAGATGCATTTAAAATTCAGTGCCCTAAATTCCCTGTAGTTTCTTACCTTTATCAATTTTAAGATACGTAGACTTCAACTCGCAGAATTCCCTAGCCAGCCATCCTTGGGAGGATTCTGGGAGTTGAAGTCCACAAGTCTTAACATTGATAAGTTTGAGAAACATTGAGCTACAGAGTGATTTTCTTACCAAGGCCATCTTTCAGCACAGATAAACCTTTGGGAGAAACACAACCATAGTTTACAATAGTTATGACAGGCAAATTTAGCGGCAGCACCTCATAGCTCTTCCATTTTCTCTCTGCTACTCCTTTTCTCCTTCATCCTCCATTCTGACATTGCCTTCTCATACTTGCCCTTTCTGTTCTCCAATGTCTGAATGGACTGGTTGAAGCAGCTTTTGGGAACAGTTGCATGAAGTTAGACTAAGGATCACAAATTGTTCTATATTTCACTCACTTTTTTTTTTTTAACCCAGGTCCAATCTGAACTTCCCATAAGGCCTCAAGAAAGGTCACACATTTTAAACCTTTTCATACAATTAAACTCTTTTGCTTTAGAACTGAGAATGTTTGCTAAAGGAGAAGAGACTAGATCAGATATTGTGAAGGACAAATACTTCCTTCGTAGGCAAAAAAAAATCAAGTCAAAGTAAGCTTGGATCAAAATTGTATAGGAAGGCTGTACTGTTCTCTCCACATGCCAACCCCTTAGTCAGTACTGACAAGACTTTCATTTTGTTTCAGGAGAAATGAAAATATTTTCCTCAGAAAAACCTTCTGCCCACATCATCCTTTTTTCAAAGGAAGTTAAACTTGGCCCATGATGGAATGTCTCGGTCAATTTGTTGTTCTTTTTGTTGTTAAAGCCCAGAGTAAATTTCTCCAGGAAAATACCAGGGTGGCCAATACATGTCTTTCCTTTATACCATTAG
Organism: Pantherophis guttatus; assembly: GCF_059756535.1. Classification (NCBI taxonomy): domain Eukaryota; kingdom Metazoa; phylum Chordata; class Lepidosauria; order Squamata; family Colubridae; genus Pantherophis; species Pantherophis guttatus. The sequence continues at coordinate 229,844,808 of NC_142064.1, forward strand.
AAGTCTGCAATTCACAGCAAGGCTTCTAGTAATGATTTGTATCATTATTACTTCAGAAAGAAAAACTTTGAAATAAATTAGAAAGATTTATCCAGTCAGTGAGCAGATGGTGACAAGAGATATAAAAGTTATTTGGGCATTTTATCTCCTTGTAGTGTTAAATCAAGATCCACATTCCAAGAAAATTAATGGAGTCATGTAGAGGCGCATAGCTTATGGTCCCAGACTCCATGTGCTCACCTCTGAGCTTTATCCCTAGAATCCCACTGACACTTTCCACTAAATTCTAATACTGAATACAAGAAAAGGGGAAAGTACAACAACAAAACAATTAGAAAAAAGAAAGAGAGACAGAGACAGAGACAGAGAGGGAAGGAGGGAGGGAGGGAGGGAGGGAGGGAGGGAGGGAGGGAGGGAGGGAGGAAGGAAGGAAGGAAGGAAGGAAGGAAGGAAGGAAGGAAGGAAGGAAGGAAAACAATATTATAGTTATAATGCAATTTAAATTTGGAGCACATAACTTCAGGTCATAATTACCAAAAAGTAGGCAATTGCTGGAGAGCCCTTCAATTATCTTTTTGTCACCTTAGACGGGAAATACTTGAACATTGTATTGTAAGTTATCGAATAGGCATAACCTGATTGACTAAGAAATACTTCAAAGCTTCCATTTTAAAGTCTATGGAAGACTGTGATTTGTTTTTTTTTTTTAAGAGACACAGAGAAGTACAACCTACGATTTCAAGATCTGGAATTAGGATTTGTATTTACTTTGTTATGCCAGGAAAACTTAAGACACTGTGGTTTAGCAAGTGCTGACATTTTTACAGTTACTTTTTACTGGATGGCTGCTGGCACTGCAGTAGAAAGCAACACCAGTTAATTGCTTAGTACTGAATATACTATTTAGTCAAGACAATAATGATTAAACTTTCATGTTTTTGCCAAACAACTGAATCAAGATAGTTTAATATCCAACTGATTGTATACTGATTTAAGGTTCCAGGCATACCCCACAATGCACTCTACATGGAAGCTTTTTGTCACCTTTAAGCCTTAAATGGCCTGGGGCCAGGTTATTTGAATTTAATTTAATAACTTTATTGTCATTGTACGTGTATACACAATATACCCATACAACAAAATTCACTTAACACCCAAAAACCAGGTCCAACACACATAACAATCCCCAAACACACTCCCACCCACAATTCCCCACCCCTAAACCACTCAAACATCCACACAACAGACCAAGTAATGCTATCCAACAGCTCACTGATGGTGGCCCTTTAGTTCATTGTTGAGTGCAATTATAGCTCTGGGATAAAAACTATTCAAAAAACGTGTGTATTTGGAAAAGGAGCATCTTTTCCAAATTATATCTATTTCACCCACCAGAGTGGGAAGGCAGGGTATGTTACTGGTTCCTTCTCTTAAGGAGGTCCATCTGGTAGGACCAAGAAGGGCCTTCTCCATAATGGCTCCCTCCCTGTGGAACATCATACCTGCAGAAATAAGATTGGACCCCATTTTAAGCTCTTTCAAAACTCTGAAAACATATTATAGTTTTGCCAATGGGCCTGAGGATCCCAGGGTGATATGGAGCCAAGTGGTTGCTTTGATTGTTGTTATCAGGGGAATGGGAATTTATTGGGGTTTCTATTGGGCTTTTATTCTTGTAAGTTGCCTGGAGTCCCTTTGACTTAGATGGCTATATACATTTTATAAACAAACAAACAAATCCAAGTAATTCAGATTATGTACAGGAAGCTTCAGGAGCTGTCTCCTCTTATATCAGTTTCCCTGCTCCCTAAGAATTGATGGGAAGTCCTTCTCTTGGGCTCATCATGTGTTTAGTACAAGAGAAAGAGCATTTTAGTATCCCCAGTTGGAACAGCCTTTTAAGTGTTGGCATTCAAAGCTGAATCTCCCTGAAGTAGGAGGCTACATTTACACCATCTGAATCACTTTTCTGCCAATGAGTGACTTTCCTCCACAAGCAACACAACTATTAGAAAATATAAATATGCTGCTTCTGACTGCTTTATAATTTGCATAAGGAATTTTTGTGTTAGTGTAAAGGTAAAGATTCCCCTCGCACATATGTGCTAGGTTCCCGACTCTAGGGGACGATGTTCATCTCCATTTCAAAACCGAAGAGCCAGCGCTGTTCGAAGATGTCTCCGTTGGTCATGTGGTCGGCATGACTCAACGCCAAAGGCGCACAGAATGCTGTCATCTCCCCACCAAAGGTGGTCCCTATTTTTCTATTTGCATTTTTTTTAACGTGCTTTTGAACTGTTAGGTTGCCAAAAGCTGGGACAAGTAATGGGAGCTCACCCCATGACACCGCACTATGGATTCAAACTGCTGAACTGCTGACCTTTCGATCGACAAGCTCAGCATCTTAGGCACTGAGCCACCCTGTCCCTCAGTTAGTTAGACCCTGTGTTAGTGTATTTTTTGTTTAATTTTGTTTTTATCTTTTATACATTTCAAAATTTGGGTATTATTTTAAATACTGGAAAGCTGCCCCGAGTAATCCTTAAAGCATTTGAGAGACAGAATATAAATCTTTTTAAATATGCCTGGAATGTATGTACGTATGTACGAATAAATAAACATAAATATGGCTTAGAAGCAACTACCTCAACTTATGCTCTAATAGTTATTGGAAATGTAGAGGAGATTGGCAAACAACTATCAAGTCCAGACTTGTAGGCTAGACTGGGGAGTTGAAAAAACATATTGGAACAAGAATAGCTAAATGCTTTTGTATTGTTGCCAAGAAAGTTACACTAATAAAGTCATCAAGAGTTGAGCTCAAATTGAAGAAGGCTTTACTTTTATCTTGCACATTACTGTATTGGAGCAGGACAGAAAAAGAGTTCCCTTGGCCAAACTGGAAAGCTGAGAATTGGGGGTTGCTTAAAATTGAAGCATTAGTAGGATACCATCTCTCTCTTCGGGAACCCAGTCTATTTTGCTCCTTCAGCAACAATAATTATTTGTTATTTACATACAGTACATAACCCATGGATTTTGACTAGGACCCGCCCAGAGTTGGTTATAAGATGGGTGGCTATATAAATGTTTTAAACAAATGAATGGATTAGAAATTCAGCTCTTACTGAAGCGTTACCCTTGAAATTCCTCATCTATCAGAAAAATGAGACACTGTGCAGAATTTATGCAGTGTCCTGCACTGGGGTTAAAATCCAGAAGATAGCATGGGCTTCATTAAGGATGTTTTGGAATTTAAAGCCCGTTTCATCAAAAACAAGAACTATGTTGTCTGTAGCTTTAGACAGTGACTGTACAGCAATAACAGAACTTTGTGCTATAAAATTTTGGCACCTTTCACAAAATTCCAACATTGTTCTGATAGATAAAGAGAAGTATAAACAAGGTTAAGAAAATAATGGAAAATTTAATACTGTGATGTTTTCTACTAAGAATCTTAAAAGGTTTAAATAATTACAAAAATATAAGTATCCTTGTAGAATTGTGCTGGAAATTATGAGCTATAGTAACAAAGATGAAATGACTGTCAATCAAAATACATGCAGCCTTAAAAGTCTAAATGAATGCATGAGACAAGTCTCAAAATGCTTAATGTTGTTTTCTTAGAATGCAAAAACCCTTCAGTGAAAGGATTTAGTTGTACAATTATTTTTTAAATGAAGTTAGGCTTTCTGCTGATGCTTGTTGAATAAAGTTTTAAATCTCCCAGAAAGTAAACACCACAAACACATATTTACTTGAGGGATGATCTTGTAGTCAAAATTATTTCACCATGCCATGATGGTATTCACAAACACCTTTAATAAAAGCCTCTGTCACAAGTAAGTTTTTATTTCCTGGGCTGACATAGCCTTTCTTAGACTGAGCTGCTGCTATAACAACATATAATGTAGACTAAGAAAAATATTTTTCTCCAAACCAACCAACAAGTAAGCAAAAACATCTCTTTGTGCTCTGGGGGAGCAACACCTATGCAGCAGATTACAGTCATGACTTTCCTATTAGTCTCTCTGCTCGTGGCTTTTAAATTGTGTTGGGAGAATTCTGGGAGACGAAGTTCACATATTTAAAGTTGCTGAGGTTGAAGCACTGATTTAAATGACAAGGGAAGAAAGAATCCTTTTACAGACTGCTGTTTTTGGACCTGGCTATTTTGAAAGTAGTATCTAACCTATACAGATTGCCAGTTATAATTTTAACAGCAACACTTCTAAAAGCAGTTCAGATGATCTCTGTATGATTTTCATCTACCAAAGTGCTTCAGGGCTAAAATCTGTCTGTCTGTCTGTCTGTCTGTCTGTCTGTCTGTCCATCTATCCAATCTATCATCTATCCAATCTATCATCTATCCATTCAATTTATACAGCTGCCCAAAATGTGACTCTAAGTGGGTACAATAACAATCATAAAATAGCAACACAAAACACCTATGATTAAAACATAAATATTAGCATTAGAAGGCTAGGAGAAAGAGATATTACAAACAATGGAGACTCATCAACATCTCACCATTCCCTTAAGTTTTGAGGGAGTACAGGAAGTTTAACAAGGATGAAGCCAATCTCACCCTGGAGGAGGGGGTGGGTTTATGTTCCACAGGGTGGGTTCAGGGCAGAAAAGGACCCACAACCTTCCATATTCTTTTCTGCCAGACCTGAGCAGGAAGAGGCAGTCTTCCAAGTAACTTGGCTCCATGCCAGGAAGGGATTTCATAGAATGTCTTTCCAAGGCATAACTCTATAATATTTTTGCTTTGTTTATTTCAGCACCTCCTCTGGCAATCATTTCACATCTAATACTTCTGCTGCTGGGTTTTTACCATTTGTATTGGCAGCATGAGTGTCTTCATTGTTCATGGCTATTATGTTTGTGAACTAATTATTAGGTTTAAACTGTGGGTGCAATTACATGTATCTAAAAGAATCTGGTAGCAGCTTTGTAGCATATCTGACTCCACATACCTTCCATATTCTCTATAGCTATTTGCAGTCTTTTCATCTTTCCAAATTCACCATCTTTCAAACAAATAAGATTTGATAGCATTGTGTGTTTTTCATATTTGAATATCCATGTTACATCCATTCATTATATACTTTAAAAAAAAAAAAAGCATTTCCCCCTACTCTGCAACACTGTGTTGAGAACTTACCAAGTCCTGCCCCTTTGATAGATGGCCCAACGTGCCATTGGTTGAGGCTGCTTCTTTACTTGCTGGAGTGTTTTTATCAGATTGCTTTCCTTCCTCTTTAGCAGCTCCCCCTTGACCCAGCAGTGCAACTTCTCCGACTCCAAGAGCATTGTCTTTATATTGTTTTATAAACTCTTCCATCAGCTTGATTTCATTCTCCGAAAGGCCCCGACATTGGGAAGGGTCCTGATCATACAGAGGAAGTTGTCTCATCAACCTTCTACGACGGTAATAAGCACCTTCTGTGCCAGCCACGGGTTGCATTTCCTTTGAAATCAAACTCATATACTGGGTCGCCTGAAGAAATGGGGAGAAATACAAATTCAGCATAAAGAGGCACACAATCACAGCCTTGAAAAAGCACAGCAAGTCTTCACCCTCTCAAGTTGAGGGCATAAAACGCTGTGGTTTGAGCAGGCATTTTCTGTTCAGTAGCCCAAATACCTGGGGTTTCTTCCCTGCTGTCCAACCACAGGACATTACTCTAACAATAAGTACTCTGTTCATGATTATTCAGAACAGAAACAATATCAGGATTGGTATTTTTTTTTTTATGAAGACAACCGTATTAACAATGCAGTTGATACTTTCAGCATAAATATTCTAATATCTACCATAGGTAAAGGTAAAGGTTCCCCTCGCACATATGTGCTAGGTTCCTGACTCTAGGGGGCGGTGTTCATCTCCGTTTCAAAGCTGAAGAGCCAGTGCTGTCTGTAGACGTCTCCATGGTCATGTGGCCAGCATGACTAAACGCCAAAGGTGCATGGAAAGCTGTTACCTTCCCACCAAAGGTGGTCCCTATTTTTCTACTTGCATTTTTTACGTGCTTTCGAACTGCTAGGTTGGCAGAAGCTGGGACAAGTAACGGGAGCTCATCCCGTTACGCGGCACTAGGGATTTAAACCACTGCACTGCTGACCTTTCGATCGACAAACTCAGCATCTTAGCCACTGAGCCACTGTGTCCCTATATCTACCATATACATAATAAAACAGTATAGTACAGGTAGTCCTTGACTTAGGACCACAATTGAGCCCTAAATTTCCACTGCTAAGTAAGACAGTTATGAAGTGAATTTTGCTCCATTTTACAACCTTTCTTGTCACAGTTGCTAGATGAATCACTGCAGTTGTTAAGTTAGCATCACGGTTGTTACAGTAAGTGAATCTGGCTTCTCCGTTGACTTTGCTTGTGAGAAGGTCACAAAAGGTGACCCTGGGACATTGCAACTGTCATATAAATATTATATATTGAGTCTTGGTATTCGGGTAAGTGAAGATAAAGGAAGGCTTGGCATATCCTTTGTTACCTCGCCACAAGGAACCAAATACTTTGATACAGGATCATGTTAGGGAAATGTTGAATAAAACCTTCCCTCTTTTCAACTAAAGCAGAGATAGAATCATGGAATGAGTTGGATTCAGATGCAGGGACCACTAAATCTGGGAAACCAAACTTTGGCTACCAGAAAGCTTAAGCTAAATGCTTCCATGAGAATGAATTTTATATTCATAATTACACTCAAATATTTAAAATGGCAATAAGCTTTTTAGTGGCTGTTTACCAAAAGCAACCAAAACCTGCATGTGTGATATAGTCTGCATGTGATATTTTTTCTGGAACAGAATAGAAACATGGACCACGATCACTTTAGGCTACTTCCCTTGCTAGTCTCCATCTGAGGGTAACATACCATTCTCCTTGCCAGTTGTTGAAAATGCAAATAGTTTGGCTCTGCCTTGTTCAGTCTCAATTTGCATGACATTCTAGAAACACAACACATTTTTGAATGCCCCAGCACTACAAAAATGGAGGGGGGGAAAATCAGTAAAAATCTCAGCCTCTTTTACTTTTTTGGAATCTCTAGTGTCTAGCAAATATTAATTATGAGCCTGGGGATATGCTTCCTATTTATGATAGATTACTTTCAAGTGGTTGCCAACATTTAGCTGGCTAAAAGCCATTAAAAAAGCAAGCTTGCTGTAATAGTTAATCACCAGCTGCTATGCCTTATAAATTCCCCGTGGTGCACAAATAATACTGGTGAGATATTAATGGTTCTCACTTAATACTTAAGGAAAAACAGAAACAGTATCGGGCTTGTACAGTGTCTAAAATGCTTCTTGTTCTGCCTTCTATTAAGGGCAGGATAGAAAAAGAGCCAATATATACCAACTTGGCCTCCCTTGAAGCCGAATAATTCTGGGGAATGAAGTCCCAGCACATCTAAAGAGGGCTAAATTAGAAAAGGCTGCTTCATCTTTGCTTCTCGAGCACAACTTCCTTTTTTTAATGCAAATTAATGGAAAAACTTGAAGTGGAGGATGGTTACCAACAATAAAGGACAATTAAAAAAAAATAAAAATCAAGCAATCAAGTCAAATGCTACAAGAAAAAAGGATAACATTAATATTTTATTTGGATACTCTTTTTCTATCACCACAAGACAGTTTATCAGTAAACATGATTTATTTAGTTGGTTATTTATATCGCCACCCATCTTACCTAAGTGACTTTGGATGGCTTACATAATTAAAACAACAATTAGGAATAAAGCAAGATAAATGCCATTTAAACCAATTAAAGCAGTTAATTAAAATAAATTACTAACAGTGCAACCAACCAGCAGGCTTGACACCATCACTGGATCTCCAAGTCTTAAGAACAACATTTAGATTAATCTAAACTCATGTGCATATGCGGTGTATGCGTGCAAGTCTGAAAACGGACTGAAAGGCATCCAAATAATCTGCTTCATCTAAGATCCTTTGAAGCTGTTGCATGGCCACCTTCTCAATAACTTCCCTCAAAGGGGAAGGTTGGATATTGGATCAGAGTTATTGAGTACAGCTAGAGCAATGAGGGTTTCTGGAGGGTATGTGAACCACTGCTTCCTTGAGAGGCAGGGGAACAATTCCATCTCCTCAAAAGAACTTAACACTGCCAGAATTCAACTGAATGTCATATTCTGGGAGGCCTTTATCAATTAGGAGGGGCATGGATCTCAACAACATAAACAGATGGCTAAGCAGACATGAGGACTGATCCACTTTATCAGGCCCAACAGACCTCCCAGAGAACAAACAAGGCAATGCTCCATGAACATGTATCGGACCTGCATCAAGGCTGATGTCCAACTGAGAGTGAATCCAACAGGTGCCCTGCATTTTCTTCTGTGTGAAGCTATAGATGGATTTCAGTGTTCTCTCTATCCAACTGAAATAACGGTGAAGAGATATTGATGTTTTGCCACCCTTACCGCCACAAAGTAGACCTTAATAGCAGCTCTAACCTTATTTAGTAAAGTTCACTCCTTGTTGACCTTAGAACATTATTCTAAGTGTCTTAAATAACTCTTTTCATTTCCTGGGAATTGTTGGATCCATGGGAAAGAAAAAGCTGCAACTAATAAACTAAAAGCTTAGTTTATTGGCATAAACTAATCCAAAGCACCGGCTACTCTCCCATTCCAGAGTGGGTATCAACTAACCTTGGCTGAACAATCTCCACTTCCCTTGGAATCCAACTGTGTCCATCAGTTGCTGTGGGTGGAGCAATTGAAAAGTTCCCACCTCTCTGTAGTGCGGTGCAGTGCAAGACAATCTCATGGTTACCAGAGAGTAGTTTGACTGTGTTAGCAAAGCACAAAGAGCTGCCCCAATTCTATATTATCTTACCATCGCTTGAACAAGAGAACCAGATCAGGTGTGTGACCATTGTCATGAGTCAGACCTTAGATGACCTAGGATAAGTCCATGGTGGTCATAAACTCCTGAGTAGCTTTAGACCAACAGAAGTCAGACTGAATGCCGGAACCATAAGCCTGAGAAACTCTATGGGCAACCCAGAAGTTGAGTTAAGGAGCTCAGTCTGAGAAGTCACTATAGGCACAGGGAGGCTACCAGGACCAATCTCAACTGATCCCTAGAGTCCAGCTTAATAAACTGTGTCTCACATCTGGTAACCTGTGGAATTTCTCTTGAGAACCATTAGAGATTCCTAGATGGTAACCCTACTGTTAATCTGGAATCTTGATTGATGCCACACTTGAAACCCAGTTGGATACATTTATAAGAGGAGAACATCCCTTTCTGAACCCAGTAATACATGCCAAGACAGCCCTCATCCATGATGAAATTACAAATGAGAGAAGCCTTATTATAGTGTGACCTGGCATTCAGTAGCAACAACTGAATGACACTGCAGATTAATTTACAGAGATAACAGGGTGATTAATTCTAAACTAACATTTAAAGGAGAAGCTGTTGTTGGCACAGCTGATGGATCAGGATTGAAAAAACAGGAACATTTCTGAAATGAAAATTCTTCAGAGGCAGCCAGTTGGCCAACCAGTGTTTTTAGAAGAAAGGCTTCCAGCTATATTAATTCAATTTATTTCCATCTTGGTCAGCAAATTGTCAATGAACTGTAGAAAGATTTTTAATATATACTGAGGTTTCACTATATGTGAAGTTCAAGCCTTGAAATCAGAGATCTGCTGCCCAAATATCAGTACAATAGGCAAAGTATATAGCTGCATCAACAAAAATAATTGTGGAAGGGTTCAATATGGATAAGGAAGCAAGTTTTGTTCACTATGCTGGGTAAGAGTTAATAGGAAAGCGTGATGGATTTAAATGTAGAAAAGGTGAATCAACCCAGCTTAGAGATGGGGTGGGCAATTAATTTTCTTACGGGGCCACCTCAACTCCTCAAGCTGCTCCAGAAGAGAGGTGAGCACTGCATAGGTGCAGAAAAATGCCTTTTCTCATTGCCTTCCTGCAGCCACTGGTGACTGAAGGAGTGCACAGCAACTGTGTACAGGTGGACCTAATTCATCTTCTTCTCTTGCCCCTGGGGTGAACTTATTTGCATTTGATTTCTAATTTCCAATTAGCCTCAGGTGAGGCAAAGACGGAGGGCCAAAGGGTCACATATGGCCAGGTCTTGCTTAGAGAGAAGTTAAGGCACCAGGCTGGAAACAAGGAGACTGTGAAGGTCTATGGAGGTTCTCAGTCATCCATGGTTATGGTTGTCCCAAAGGTGCTTTTTCAAGAGGCAATTGGACTTTCTGGTTTTTCTTTGAAGACGTTTCGCTTCTCATCCATTCTTCAGCTCTGACTGGATGGTGGGGAATGGAAGGATTTAGATGTATACCAGCTGTCTGCAAGGAATATAAATCCTTCCATTCGCCACCATCTAGTCAGAGCTGAAGAAGCTTCTTGGATGAGAAGCAAAACGTCTTCAAAGAAAAACCAGAAAGTCCAGTTGCCTCTTGAAAAAGCATCTTTGGGACAAGAAGACTGTGAATTCTAGTCCTTAGGTATAAAATGAACTGGGTGACTTTGAGACAATCACTAGCTCTCGGCCCTAGAGGACGGAAGCAATGGGAAGCCACTTCTGAACAATATTGCTAGGAAAATTTCAGGAACTGGTCCAGGCAGTTATCGGAATCAACACTGAATGGAAGAGGCCACATACAGAGAGAATAACTTAAAGCATGGCTGGAGCAGGGGTGAAATGTAAAATTTGTACCGGTTCTGTGGGTGTGGCTTGGGGGGGGGTTAATGTGACTGTGTGGGCATGGCCAACTTTTTTTTTTTTTTTAACTTTTCAAAGCATTTTTTCTAATGCTTTGAAAAGCCTCTGCTGATCAGGCAACTCAGCTGGGATCGTCAGAGAGGCTTTTTAAAAAATGCCTCTCTGCCAATCAGGCAACTCAGCTGGGAGCTGCCAGAAACTTTTCAAAGCATTTTTTTTAACCACCTCTTCAGCCAAGAGGTTGCAGAAAAAAATGCTTTGAAAAGCCTCTGACGATCCCAGCTGAGCTGCGTGATCGTCAGAGGCTTTTTTTTTAACTTTAAAAAGCAGTTTTTCGTCGGAAGAGGTTGTAGAAAAAAATGCTTTAAAAAAAAGCGGCTCAGCTGGGCATGGTGGTGGTGGGGGGACGCAGGGATGTCTGCTACCGGATCGGGCGATCCGGTCCGAACCGGGAGCATTTCACCCCTGGGCTGGAGGCCTTTGATAAATACTCCTTCAGAGTAGGAACACAGGGAGCACTTTTAGGGCCACACTCGGCATAGAGATGAAAGAAAGCCAGATTAGGGAGATTACCCCCACCCCCACTTGTGGTGTCTGACCTTGATGCTGACAATAAAATTGATGGACATGTCCCTGTTTGGCACAGCATCTATCACAAGCTTAGAAGAAACACTTTTTCTGACATACAGCAGGGGTTATATCCAAGATAGTACCAGTGTGCCATTCACTGCCTGCATGATACACATAGATACCTCTTAGATGAGGCATGCTATTCAGCTTTAAAACAATATTGTAATACAAACCTCACAATTTTTAGCGCTTTTGATGCAATGTTTAAAAAGTGTTCCCATGCAACTCCGTACTACCTGTGCATAAACACTGAGTGGTTCTTCTAGCAGGTTTTTTTTTTTTTTTTTTTTGGTTCTGCCTGGAATTGTATGAAACAAAGCTTTTGAAGTTGATTATGAAAAGGATATGCCTGACTCCACTATAATTCCCCCATAAATGAAGGATCTAACATATTAAAAAAAAATACCACTATGGTTAGATTTAGTTTAAAAATTTTGAAATGTCTGAGAAAGTGCATACATACTTAGACTGGGTTCGCAGAAAATGTAAACCATGATGACGAGTATTTTCAGTTTAGCAAGGTTTGCATGGTACTTTATAAACCATGGTTTGGACTCAGCAGGCTTTGTACATCTGCCCAGTTACATACCAGAGCTTAGTGTGATAGTGACTATAGGCAACAACTTTTCAGCTCTTGTTTAATCAGAAGATTATAGTAATGAAAAGTTATTTTTAATGACTATTTGACCCTTACTAGCTCTGTGGCTTTACATTGTGCACTACAGCAAGGTAGAAAGCCGACTGCCTGTTAGCTAGCTTGGTTAGCATAGCTCATGAAGATGTTGGGCGCTGTAGTTTAGCAACATCTGGATATTTTCACCCCTGCCCTACCGTTTTGGGAGACGTGGTAAAGTTCACAGGGGTTGATAGCTTCATAGGAACTGTGCTGATGCAAGTGGGACAATCTGCCAGAATATTGTGCAATAATTAGAAGTTCTGAAAGTAGTCAAGTCAATCTGGATAAGGTCTCCCCCAATCTGGATAAAGTTTTCCCTAAACTAGGAAGACCACAAACAACTGATCACATTGTTTTAGCTGTTAATTGCATCGGTAGGAAAGTTTTAAACAGATGTTGGCACACCAAACATACCATTCCTGAATGAAACTCACTACAACCAATTATAATCTAGCCATTTTAGTTGTGTGAAATAGTGGGTCTTTCACCAGCACGCAAATAAACACACATGAACACACACACACACACACCATTTCCATTGAAGCTCCATCTTCCTATCAATATTTAACACTGACTAATACAAATCATTCTTAGCAGGTTCATCATGCCGTTTGGTACTTTTACCAATGAGGAATGAGGAATAAACACTCACTGGGATAATAAATATTCTATCTGTTTCCTTCAATAGAGGAAGCAATCAACATACCAAGCAAAATATTTAGTCTTTCTTTTCTTCAATATTTCGTCAAACTTAATATTCTATAATCCATATTTGGATAGTGAATGTCTGCTTTCTGACAATTGGAAAATGTTATAAACACATTTTAATTGGAATACTTCAGTCTTATAAAGCATGTTTCATTAAAATGCTGCTTAGCAAGTTTTCTTTATGTAAGATTTCTATGTAACCAAGTGTTAAATAGGCTAAGATCAGAATTTTTCACACTTTTTTTTTCAAGCCATGGAATCTTTTAGCGAAAAGAGAAAAATTCCTGAATCGCCTCATCAAGACACAAAGTCTTAGCAATTGAAAATTGGAAAGGTTTGAGCAAACTTTTTAAATGTTTGTCCTCAGTTTCTCATAGAATCCTATTAAGTTCTTGCAGTACTCAGAATTCCATGAAACAATTTGAAAAACCCTGGGCTATATGACAAAAACAACATAGTACTATAACTCCTAAGACCAATTATTTGATCCAAGTACAGTAGCTACAACTTGGAAGATGGATGTGATGTCTGTTGATTTTTATACTAAGTTGCACCGCAGTTGAATCCTACTGAAAATATGGAACATAAAACATATTTTTCTTCTTAAATATTGGCTTCCTCATGCATGAACAAACAGTTCTCTCTTTATTTTATTGAACATATTTTTCTTCAGCTACTCTTGGAATATCAATTACTTGACTTGTAACACAGTTCATACAGAAACCTTATAGTTCATCTACTCTTGTCGCTTTCATTTTGGCTGTACAATATATTACAGATCTTGTACAGATTTTTATTTCCAAGTATTATACTTGCAGATATATTTGCAAATGTATTCTAACACTGATTTATTACCTTTAAATCTATGTGCTCTAGGCTGAATTTCTACACAGGTTTTGTTGGCTTTGTGCGCCATAAAATATAGGACTTACTTTTGAATATACTCATGTTGCACTGCTTTGTTAGATACTCAAACCAAGATCTACTTTACAAGTCATAAAATCATTCTATGGCAAAAACAAATTTCTGTGCAATACTAATTCAAATCCAGGTATTACACAATGCCTTTCACTAAAAGATTGTAGGCAAAAATGACAAAAAGGCAAAAATAATACCTGAAAGGTAAACTATTTTGGTCACTTTTTGGTTTGTTTGTTTTAATGTCCCTGTTCCCCAACCTTTCCGGTTTGGCGGCCTGGAGCAGGGGAAGTGTGGAAAGAGGGCATGATTTTGTGGGAGGGGCAGGTTTATGTGCACAAGTGGTGTCACAAGCACCTGCAATGAGGCTCATACCATTACCGCCCACGATGATGCTCGCACGAGTGATGTCACAATTTCCCACAAGGCTTGCGTGACTGTGATCGCAAGCACCTGCAACAAGGATTGCATGAGTAAGGCAGTGACTGCCCGCAATGCTCACGGCGAAACTTGAATGGGTCCACAAGCCCTGAGCCTCGCGTAAATGGGACTGCAAGCAACCACTTGCAATCTCACACAAGTGGGGCAGCACGGACATGCATGCACCAGCCAGTCACTTACATAGCCCAGTGGCAATTAGGCCGTGGCCTGGTAATGGGCCACGGCCCACAGGTTGGGAACCCCTGATTTAGACAGTAATTTTATAAATACAACCTTTGTTTTCTAATTTATTTTATGTTTACATTGTCAATACTGCCTTCCTTAGACATATATTAATTATTACTTCGGACAGTCTTTCCCATCCTGGTGCCTTCCAGTTGTTGGACTACATTCCCATATTTCCTAGCCAGAATATTTATGAGACAGAACTTATAAGAGTCATGGTCCAATACATCTGGAGAATATTCAGCAGAAGGCAGCTTCTCTCTTAATCATTAAAAAGGGATTTCCAGTAAACTGACTTATGACTTGGAAAAGAATACTTGTCCTATTAAGCTCCTGTTTGATGGTATGAAAGACAAAGAGCTTCCCTGCCTGATGCTCTTCAAACGAGTCAGATGTTAATTCCCAAGGTCCCAAGCCATGAATTAAACTCCAAAATAACTGAAAGACACCAGGTTGAGAATACTGGAAAAAGAGTATCTTTCTCCCACCTCCATTTTTCATTGCCATGAAATAAAAATGTTATATGTTGCTCTGTTAAGTACCAAGACAACTGTATGCTACTTTCTTATGAAATATTACTGTCAGGTAATGTAATTCAATGAATGTTAACTGCGGTGTTACTTGATTGTTGAAGTTCACTCACATGAGATTCGCAACATAAAAACCAATCCCCCCCAAATCACCTTATTCAACAATTTACCTACTATTATAAGGGCAGAAAGATATGAAAACGTTTATAATAAATATGAGCCAATTAAAATTCTCACAAAATACTGATGCAGGGAAATGCATTCTACAGATACAGAAACTTTATGGAAGTCTTTAAAAAACCATTTCAATAATTTTGGTCCAGATTGTATGGGTTTATCTAAAATGAATACTATATCATCTGCAAAGGCTTGCAGTTTATATTCTTGATTTTTTATTTTTAGTCCAGTTATTTCTGTATCTTTCCTGATTTCTTCTAGTAATATTTCCAATGTTAATATAAACAATATAGGAGATAATGGGCATCCTTGTCTCACTCCTTTCTTTATATCAAATTGTTCATTAATTAATAAATTAATGATAAAAGTACAACAATATGGAGAAGTAGCGGGATTGAAAATTAATAAACAAAAAACTAAAATTATAACAAAGAATCTTAACAAGTATCAAAAAGAAGAATTGGAAAATATATTAGGGATACAAATAGCAAAGAAAGTTAAATACTTAGGAATATGGATTACAAACAAAATATCAACTTTGAAGGAAGACAATTATATTAAATTGGCTAAACAAATAGAAAAGGATTTGGAAAAATGGGCAAAACTCTAATTGTCTCTTTTAGGCAAAATTGCTACCATTAAAATGAATATTCTGCCAAGAGTGTTATACTTATTTAGGGTAATACCAGTAAACCCAGGAAGAACATATTTTAAAGATTTAGACAGAATGATATTAAAATTTGTTTGGCAGGGAAAAAAAGCAAGAATCAAATTAAAACATCTACAAGACAAAAGAGAGAGGGGGGGAATGGGACTCCCTGATTGGCAGAGTTATTACAAAGCCTCAGCGTTAATATGGATAAAAGATTGGATCGAACTCAAAAACATAAGAACATTAATATTGGAAGGTTTTGACTTAACAAGAGGTTGGCATGCATATCTTTGGGGAGAGAAAATTACAAAACAAGAACAATTTCGCAAACATATTGTAAGAGATAATTTGCTTAAAATATGGAATGAAATCAGAAAATATCACTATGATAGGATTCCTAGGTGGACTTCCATAATGGAAGCACATATTTATCCAAATACAATAGATACAAATAAATTAAAAACATATAAGGACATCTTAAATGAAGAAGGAAAACTAAAAACAAGAGAAGAATTGAGAATGCAAAATGTGGAAATAGAGTGGTGGTCATATTTGCAATTAAAATCCAGATATAAATCTGATATGGAAAAAACTGGAATTCAAATGGAACCAAATCAGTTGGATAAAATTTTATTAGGCCCCAATGAGAAATTAATAACCAAAATTTATAATTTTCTATTGGAATATAAACTAGCAGAGGAAGTAGTTAAAGAGAATATGATCACATGGGCGACGAATTTTGGGTATGCAATAGAATTAAATAAGTGGGAAAATTTGTGGAAAAATATT
The DNA here is from genome assembly GCF_059756535.1 of Pantherophis guttatus. NCBI lineage: Eukaryota > Metazoa > Chordata > Lepidosauria > Squamata > Colubridae > Pantherophis > Pantherophis guttatus. The sequence continues at coordinate 229,861,307 of NC_142064.1, forward strand.
AATAAATTAACATTATCTGTACCATACAAAGAAAATGCTTATAAATTGTTCTATAGGTGGCATCTACCACCGGCGCGAATTTCTAAAATGTTTCCCGGCACATCTCCACTCTGTTGGAAATGTAAAGCGCATAAAGGGACATATTATCATATATGGTGGTCATGTTCCAAAGCTAAAAAATTCTGGAACAATATAAAAATGCAACTAGAACAAATAATAACTCAAAAGGTGCCATTAAAGCCAGAAACTTATTTATTAGGAATACCTACAAGCAAATATGAAAAAGAAATAATATATTTAATAACACACATTTTGACTGCAGCAAGAATTATATACGCACAAAATTGGAAACAAGAAGAGGTCCCGACTCAAGAGAAATTAGTATCCAAAATTATGGAATGCGCTGAGATGGATAAACTTACCAAGGAGATGCAAGGAAAAGAAGAATCTGAATATTATCTGGTCTGGCAAAAATGGTATAAATGGTTAGAGGGAAGTGAAAAAAGAAGAGAAGAAGAAAGAAAGAAAAATTGAATAAAAGAAAAGATATCAATAGAGTAAAATAAAGTTTTAAATCAAATGAAATTTAAGAAAGAGACACGAGATATCAATAAAATAATATCATTATATAAGGTGAGAGAAATATTGTATATTGAAGAATATAGGATATTGATATTGTAACAATTCAGATATTATAGGTAGATGTTATAAAGATGATGTTTGTTGTAAATTGTTTTACTTGCATTTATAAATGTATTATGTGGTTTCTTAAATTAATAAAAAATTTTTTAAAAAAAACAAAAACCATTTCAATAGCTACTGGGAATACTCTGTTCCAAGTGGACAGAAATCTGGGAGGTTGAATTTAGGCTTGGTAGTGAAGAATGAAAACTAAGGAGGTCTTGTTAGTAAATGGATAGGAGAACACCAAGAAATATAAAGGCAGCAACCTATAGGATTTGAAAAAAAACCCCACACATTTGTTTGCTACCAGAAAGAAGGAAGTGAACGAAGCAGTAATTGAATATTGCTGCTTTAGCATTGTGTAGTGGCCAATGTATGTAATGCTGCTTTGGCACTCTATAGTGCCCAATGTAGCATTTTGAAAAGTTATGGTTCCCAATAGTACATATAAATCAGTTTCCAATGAATTCTAAGTTCTCTGTTTTAAATCCAAAAGGAAGCCTTGTTGCTAATCCTCATTAATATAAATAATTAGCTTTTGTGCTGGACATCAACTTTTTTGCTTTTTAATTTTATTCTGAATCAGATACAAGTTCTTACACTTTTTAGGAAACAGATATAATCAGATCTGAAGATGCACACCAGAATTATGCCAGTCAATATTTCAAGTAGATAACAAAAGCTGAAGTTTTACATTAAATTTTCTTTAAATTTCTTAAATTTCCTAGTTATCTCCAATTGTATCACCACTACTCTATTTAAATCGGATGCCCACAAATAAGTGTACGGGCATTTAAGAACTTTACTCCCAGGCACAAAGAACTGTTTTCTGTTGCATTGTATCAACATTGTACATATATTCAGGTTCGCCTGATACGCCAGTTGCGTCCCTTTCTGGATCGGGACTCCCTACGCATGGTCACTCAAGCACTCGTCACTTCCCGTCTGGACTACTGCAATGCTCTCTACATGGGGCTCCCCTTGGGGTGCACCCGGAGGCTGCAGTTGGTCCAGAACGCGGCCGCGCGGGGGATTATGGGAGCGACGGGGCGCTCACATATAACACCTCTCCTGCGTGAGCTGCACTGGCTTCCTGTGGTCTTCCAGGTGCGCTTCAAGGTGTTGGTGACCACCTTTAAAGAGCTCCATGGCTTAGGGCCGGGGTATTTGCGAGACAGCCTTCTGCCGCCGATAGCCTCCCACCGACGGTTCGCTCACACAAAGAGGGCCTCCTCAGTGTGCCGTCGGCCAGGCAGTGCCGTCGGGCAACCCCCAGGGGAAGAGCCTTCTCTGTGGCAGCACCTGCCCTCTGGAATGACCTGTCCCCTGAGATACGCACAATATCAGACCTCCGGACTTTTCGTCGGGCCCTGAAGACACACTTGTTCCATCTAGCTGGGCTGGCTTGATCCCATCCTCTTAGTTTTTAATCGAAATTCGGTTTTAATTGGGTTGTTTTAAATTCGGGCCAAAATTATTTAATTGTTTTTTAAAATGTTTTTTAAATTTTATATACTATGTTTTATCCTGCCTGTACACCGCCCTGAGTCTCGCAGGAGAAGGGCAGTATAGAAATATAATAAAATAAATAAATAAATAAATAAAACAAACAAACAAAAAATAAATAAATATTGTAGTTTCACGACCTGTGGTGTGAATAAGATCAATAGTATTAACTAGGCAGTAGGACAATCATGAATGTTCTATTGTTGAATGACTTAATATCCATATATTTCAACTATTTCATGTAGCACAGAGTCCCTGAATTATATTACTTAAATCTTGGACTAATTTCACAATGCAATCCCATCTTTTTTTCCCCCAAGTGTAGTGGAAATACTTGGGATGAGGACATGCTACCAGAGGCCGACAGGTATCTCAAGAATCCCAGTTTCATTCCTTTCAAGTGACAATGAACATGCAGAGTTGAGATGAACTGTAATTGTATAAGGTCATCCAAAGCAACTCTAGAATAATCTTTCTTATATAAGGTGTTGTTCAGTGATCACCATGTCTGTATATTGATACTACAGCCCCTTGACATTACCCACATAAGAAAATTGGTCATGGATAAGTATTGTGTCCCCTGACCTCAAATTGATGTATGAACATATTACATGAGAGAAGAGCAGTGATTAAAAACTTAGGTCTAAAGAAGTTTATAAAACCCTAGATTAACTATCAAACAGCAATGAAACAGAAGATGTATGATTTTTACCATTGTGTGACTTCAACATAAAATGATAAATTTAATAATCAGTTGGAACTGTTTTTCTTAAAGTCATTTTAATGATTAATGAAGAACATCAAAAAGGAAGGTAATGCTTTTAATAAATGGCAGGACAATCTAATAGACACAGAAACTATGATAAATGATCAATCACGTCTTATGCCCTGCTGTTCTTAAAGGGAAATTGGAGGTTTCTTTTTCTTTTTTATAAGACATTTTACTTTCATTCATCCCAATGGGAAGGAAGGATTCTGTCAGCTCATGGGGCAATTTTTTAGCCTCTCCCATTTGAAAGTGTATATCAAGGAATGAGAAGACTTTGGAGGAGTATATAAGAGAATAGAGATTTGCAATAGGCTAATTTGCTCATTTACAAGAGGTAGAAGTCACTCTTACCAAATAGGTGATTAAACAAAATATCAAACTTTAGTCCTAAATCACATTGTTCATTCAAATGAAAATCATAAAAATCACAGCTGTCTTAAGAACCCAAGGAAGCTAAGATCCCATTTCTCCTTATCCTTTAAGATAGGGCATTTTGAAATGCAAAATACATTTAAAATTGGCCAATTCATGTAGTTTGCTAGATTTGAATTTTAGACTTCACTCTTTTTATTGTTTAAAGCAGCTGTTTGATATAGTTCTCATTTAAGTTCAGGATGCATGTATACCATTGGTTCACACATTCATGATTTCTAAGTGAATATAGTTGGTAGTTACCCTATTGTTACATGCTGCCGAGATAATAAACTCAGTTTCTTGGTTTAAAATCAACATCATCATTAAATTGGGTATCTAGGATTAGGAGTCCCTGAATGATCCAATAGACCTGCTTTGAAATGGGTGTATACACTGGGTGTATCAGCTTCCTCTTGTAGGAAACAAGAATCAGTCATGAGTCTCTTCTTATAGTGGTCAATTTAAAGATATAAAGATGCTGTTATACAAATATGCTGTATAACTTTTTAGAGAACTATGGAAAGAGTTTTGGGATTTAGTAAACATAGCTCTACAGCTAAAATGGCTGGTATTTCACCCTAATAATAATAATTGGGAGAAAAGTTATCAGCCTTAGCATAATTTCCATTTTGTGGGTTTAATTCTCCATTGAAGAGAACATAAAGGTGATCAGGCTTGCACTGTTCTGTCTAATTTACAGACTATAAACACAACACTAAGCATTTTCTTTGTTCTACAGATTACAAGGCACTGGTTACTTGATATCACTGCAGTAGGCTTGTTCCAGTCTATTGCTGCTTACTGTGAGCACAATGGGCACTGTAATAATAGAAGCCAAGTACTGCCATTTTAGAGTTATTAATCTAGTCAGCACAATATGATGTGTAATATAATCCCTCTTTTAGTTCCTTAAGTAGACTTTAGTTTCTTAAGAACACTTTAGAAAGATGTAAGAACAAGTTCAGACTTAATTGGCATCAACACAAGGATCAGATCTTAAAAATCTATGGTTAAATTTATTTGTGTGAAAGTGGAGGAAAAAGAGTTTTTGTACCTTTTGGTATTTGTATTTGGATGAATGAAGAAAATAAACAGAGTGAAGCAAAGGACCACGGACTCCAGTTTTCATATAAATATAATCTCTGTTACTAAACAGAGAATACAGATTAATCGGTGTTTTTAAACAGGTGAACAATCTGGATTAATCATTTTTCTTTGCAAAACTATGTTGCCAACTATTTTTACTTTTTTTATTTTTAGCATTATTCTTCAATAACAAGTTTATTTTACTGTAAGTTTATATTGTCTAAAGAAGCTTTCCAAAAGAATAGGGATATTTACCACATTCAAATAGGTTTGGCTTTACTTGGTTTTAGTGATATTTAAATAATGCATTCCTTTGGAAAAACTATTTAATTTCAATGCAAACATATTTGGGTCTTTGAAAAGTCCTAATTATATGATACTAAATATCACATTTCTTCCAAAATGGCTATGTTTGCATAACAAGTTTAGCTTGGTTATTGAATTAACCCAATTCCTAGGCTTGTTTAATATACTGGATCTTAATAATCAAGCTGGATTCACTTAACATTCCAAGCAAAAGGAACCAAGGAAAAAGAACAAAAAGAACTAAGGTTTAGCATATAGCACAAATGCAGCTGCTAGGCATTCAATTAACTTTTGATTTAGCTGGTTAAGGATGTCATGTGAATGAAACTTTACCAACCATACTGATTTAGCTTGTTGGGAAAGGCAGAGCCAATGTTAAGCTTTTCTTTTTTTGTGGCCTTCCCAAATATGGTGGAGAAATAGAAAAATGGAGGGAGGTCTTTGATGGCAATGAAGGCCAGTGACTCCCTATCTGCCTTCTGGCACTATCTCTTTGAAATATATGTACTACCTAATGGCTATGCAACCTTGTTCTCTGCTAACCCATCATTACTCCATCTGAAAGGCATCACATTCTCTTCCCAGCCATTGGACACATTTCCTTACCAGTTTCTGAGTCAATCCAGGTGGAGCCCATTCATATGTAACGGTGTCAAAAGTTGGATCTTTCCGAGATACTATAGGATTAGTGATAATCATGCGGTTCCTTTTATAGATGCGGATTCCATCGCCTCCTTTTACCCGAGCAGTGAGGGAAGAATATTTTGAATCAGCAAGCAAGCGGCCAATTTTCCGATCATCTTCTGCATCAGAGCTCAGGCTGTGATCCTCCTGGCTGCATTTGCATGACTTGCATATTTTCCTGTGGGAGACAAATGAGGTCATATTTTGATATAAGCTTGGGCCCTCATAGGTATGTGCTCTTTTGGTGGCTCAAGGGTGAACCTTAGAATAAACAGCCAAGGTTATAAATCAAAGTGGATTATGACATAGAACAAAAGATCTTTTTGGTCAAATGCTATCCAGAGAGAAAAATCTGTAACGAGGATTAACAGAATTTGCAGTGGTGTAGAACATAAGACTATAAAAAGCCACACTGTCAAAACCCTGGAGGAAAGCCTTCAATGACCGAAGCTCTGAGATTTAAATACTGGAAAACATTCAAATGATTAAACTTCAATATCTGTATTAATCATTCAGTGGCACACAGGCAATATGGAAATGCAGAATTTTGTAGCAGTCTAATTAAATAAACAAAATGGGGGAGTTTCTTGTTCTGTTTCCAATTATAAAAACAGATTGGTATAAATGGGCCCTTTTTTAGTCTTAATGCCTACACCAGAGTACGCCAGCTGGGGAATCCTGGGAGTTGAAGTCCAAACATCTTAAAATTGCTAAGCATAGGCCTACACAGAAGCCTATAGTTTCAGCTAACATTGATAAAGGCAAATGGGGCTTAAATGGAGCGTTCACATAGTAAACATTCCAGTATTAAAATGCTGTAATGAAACTACAGGCTTTTAGGAAAATATATATCCTAAACCGCAGTGGCGCAGTGGTTAGAGAGCAGTACTGCAAGCTATTTCTGCTGATCACCAGCTGTTGGGGGGTACTATGCTGACTCTGTAAACCGCTTAGAGAGGGCTGTAAAGCACTATGAAGTGGTATATAAGTCTAAGTACTATTGCTATAGTGCTATATATAAAATAATATTTGTTCCAACTGGATTTGCCAAACCTCAATCCAGAATGAGTGCTAGTATTACAAAAGAAGTGCAAGGACTTCTTTTTTTAGATTTCTTTTCTCCTGTGCACTTCCAAAGTACATCAAGTCGGGGTGATTACATTTCATTTATGAGGTAAAAATAGTATACAGAGATTTTTGGGAAAACACTGTTGAGGACCAAGAAATCATTTCAGTGTCATTTCACGAATTCCATTGTACAAATCAGTTCCTCATCCTAAATGGAAATGTGAAAAATAAAAAAGGGATAGAATTATATTCATAATAAAGCAGCAGGATATGTATTTTTGTTTTCTGCAGCTGCCATGGTAAGGCACTATTCCTAGTCCCTAAAACTGGCTGCAAAGGATTGCCCAAGTAATAAGGTAGGGCTATTTCCAGGATCTGTTTTGGCTTAGAAGAATACCTGGCAAAGATGCATTCACTCAAGTTGTCAGAGGTTAAATTTTTCAATTGTATGAGCAAGATTTCCAAATCCTAACAGGTTAATGGCAAACCCTAAATAAAGCCAAAGAAAAGGGCTTGATGCTGATTTATGTTCTAAAATAGGGAAGGTCACTCTGGGCCACAGCTAAAAATTTGGAGGCAAAACACAGTAATTCAGCACTGATTTTTTTCATTGAGGGAAATAAAGTATGTACACTGAGCTTCTGCTAGGTTCATCGCAGGTTATTTCATTAACCACCCATCCCCAAATTAAATTTTATCTTTGCATTTCACTGTCACACCCTCTGCAGTTCTCAGAAATCAGTTTTTATTTTTATTTTTTAATATAGCTAGCAGCTGCAAAAGGTTGCCTGTATCAAAGCTCAAACTTCAAAGAAAATGTCTGACAAATCTGACCAGACTAGTCCTGGTAAGAAATAGATATATACTCAAACAATACAGAATATTGTGCAGTGTGGAAAATAATTTGTGATGCAACAAATGGGATGCCAGCTAGGAATGAGAAAAAGAAGCATTAATTAAAAAATAAACCTCATTTAAGTTGTATAAACCAAGCCCCAACTCTTTAATTTTTCATGTTTTTTACTTCCTTAATAATTAAATCTGCTGCTTTCAACCTGAATTTTTAATGTCAGAGATGGCTAATGCCTCATAAAGAAGCAATGTGATGTCTATGTGCCACAGTGGCGCAGTGGTTAGAGTGCAGCACTGCAGGCTACTTCTGTTGACTGCCGGCTGACTGCAATTTGGCAGTTCAAATCTCACCAGGCTCAAGGTTGACTCAGCCTTCCATCCTTCCGAGGTGGGTAAAATGAGGAACCAGATTGTTGGGGGCAATAGGCTGACTGTAAACCACTTACCGAGGGCTGTAAAGCACTGTGAAGTGGTATGTAAGTCTAAGTGCTATTGCTATGCTTCTAAAAGAACCACGATTTCATTCATTAATACCTTATCTCAATTTCAGATTACATGAACAATTATTATCATCAAACATTTTATTAATTCTTTATGTAAATAAGGGAATGATGGAACTGTTAAGATATGGAATGATGCCACAGCTCTAAATAGTTCTGGATTTAGATCTATATCACAATACAGACCTAACTTGAGAACATTCATGTTAAATATTTTATAGCAAGTGGCAGGATCTGGCTGATTTCTGTTTGAACTTGGAAGCTAAATAGCCTGGCTGGGGGAATTCTTGAACCAAAATTTACACATATCTCATAGAAGATCTACACAAAAGTTGTTGAAATTGAGAAATACCTATCCAGAGAATTCCTAATTTGTTAATTTGGCTTATATACTGCTAAATCAGCATGTGCTCCCAAATGTTTACAACTATGAACAACTAGGGATCCTACCAATAACCCTACAGCAGAAATAAAAATGAGGATGAAACGCTTAACATAACAGCAGCAATGTTTCTCAAAGACCTAACAAAAAACTTTAGTCTTAACCATCTTCTGAAAATCAGCAATGATGGTGATGATCTAATTTTAGGGTCGAAGCTACTCCATAGGTGTGGGCCACCATAGAAATCATTGCCTCTGGGCACTATTCCACTAAACTTGCATAAACTATGGATTTGAAGTACATTACAGAGAGGACATGGGTTGATTTTATGTGAAAAAGATAGTCCTGGAATTAGACTAGTCTGAAATAATCTGGTTTCCCCCTCTAATTTTTGAGACCCAGAAGAAATAGCATCTTATTTTGTTTAGCCTGGTGTGCTGTTATGAACCCCACCACTGTTTCAAAGGAACTTGGACAATTACAGCATACTCAGTAAACTAGAATTCTAAAAAAACCCACATAGTTTAGCAGAATGCATTAACCCCAAAAATATCAGTGATAACAGTTTCCTGGTTGTGTTAGTGGTTGCTGTATTTCCTTAACTGCCGTGTACTTTTATTTGTTGTATTTATGATTGTAACTATGTTAACTTTTACTTTAAATATTGTTCATTGCCCAGATGAGATGGGCAGCTAGATACATAAATTGAATGAATGAATGAATGAATGAATGAATATACTTTAGAATGGAAAGGCTATTTGTCCATTTTAGTTCTTGTTTTGTCTACTATGGCTCTCCAGGAAAGCTAGTTGTAGACTATAGACCATCCCCAAAAATAGTTAAGAAGCTATTAATTCAAAGAGCTATTCTATCTTGAGTCTGGGGCAAAGTTATTTGCAACTCTAATTATCAGATACAATTATCATATATACCAGTGGTGAAATCCAAATTTTTTCACTACTGGTTCTGTGGGCATGGCTCGGTGGGCGTGGTGTGGCTTGGTGGGCGTGGCAGAAGGATACTGAAAAATTTCCATTCCCACCCCACTCCAGGGGAAGGATACTGCAAAATCTCCATTCCCTCCCCACTCCGGGAGCCAACCAAAGGTGTTATTTGCCGGTTCTCCAAACAACTCAAAATTTCCACTATCGGTTCTCCAGAACCTGTCAGAACCTGCTGGATTTCACCCGATATATACCATAGTAATCATTGACTACCCAGAGTTACCCTGTAGTAAGATGGGTGGCCATAAATTAGACTGATAGACAGATAGACAGGCAGTTAAAATTCTTTTAGAAAGAAGGACTGACTCTAAATCTGGATGCTGAACGTTATGTTCTACTCTGAGCTATGATTATCTCAAAATAAAGTGTTTGAGAGGAAAATATTTTAAGCAGCAGCAAATTTACAGAAAACAGAGATCCACACAGTCTATGTTTTGTATTTTTTGCAAAATCATAAAGAAAAGTGCATAACGTTTTAGATTTTATACCTGGCAGTTCATTTGATTAACAGATGGCAATACCATTAAAAATTATTTTGGGTTCATTATAACCATAACATTGGTGCTGCTGAACATGTGTGGGAAGAATAATGTATTGGCCGTATAAGCTAGATGCAAATGGAATCAACATGTCCAATTATTCTAATCTAGATTTTAGTTTCCTTAGAAGCTTTACTGAAACCATATTTCAGTCTCGTCCACAGAATGGGAATAATTTTATATGAAATGAAGCTCATATTTTTTAAATGATGAGCTCAACATGGAAGAAATCCAAATTTTAGGGTGCTATTTTTTCATGATTTCTTATTGGTTACAACTGAAATCTGGAGGAATCTGTATCCAAATAACTCACACTGATAAACAATCATGATTCAAAGTGGATGAAAAGGTTTTCCCCCCAATAATTTTATTGAAGATTACATTAGACAGATCAAAGTTATTAAATTGCATGATACAGAAAAACTACAAAAAAAAAAAAGATTCACACTCAATTTGAATCCTTCCTTTAATACTTAATATTTATATTTCCATTTCTGTTTAAAGAGATTCCCCCCCCCAATTTATTTTTTTCAAATAGTTAAAGTTCAGTCCCAATTTAAAAAAAAAATCACTGGAAATACCAATTCATTATTTTAACCTTGATCAAATAAACCAATTCTGTAATCTTTCTTCTTCTTTCTTCAAATGATCTCTAAATTCATTTTTGAAATGTTTGAAATAAACCTGGAAGTTGAAATACAAGTTTTATCACACCACTCACATATAGAGAGAGTAAAAAGGAGCTGATAAGTCTTAAAAATGAGGCATGAAATCTGGGGCAAGCATTACCAGAAATCTTGAGGAAGTATGGGGAGGGGGAAGAGCCTTTCATTTTCTTTTAGTCTGAGGCAGCAACATGTGCTCAGAACATAAGAATCAGTTAATAGAATGGAAAGTAGGAGGAAGCTGGCATTTAGCAAGAACAGCATGTTAACAAAGATCATGACGATAAAATGCAGAGGAAGGATTATTTGAGCAGTTCTTAGAAAGCTACAAAGATATCATTATTGTGGAAGAAATCCCATTGTAAGATTAAAATATAGGTAGGAATGGTGCTGTACTTTATGTGTATTATGGCTCACTCTTCTTAAAATGTTTTTTCCATTGAAACCAAAGCAGATTGAAATCACAACATGCCCAACAGCATAACAGCATTCACACGAAGTAAGTGAATCAATATAACCAAAAGGTTCAAATATTTGTATTCAACCAAGCCACTAGCATATTTCTAAATTATTCCCGTGGGAGTGAAGGCTACATACAGGGAATGTGACATTTTTAAAGATGACATCACTGCTGAAAGCCTGGCATCCTTTGACAGAACTATCTGAGCTGCTACCCACTATTGGAAATGCCAGAAGTCAGAGATACGCAATTATATAAGATGGCCTTTTAACAAAGAACGTTAACAACTCAAATGCAGTGAATGAAAAATTAGCAGCATAATGTTACTGATCTGGAAAATTGACAAAGAGCACAATGCAGTTTTGTAGCCCTGCTACATTGATCTAGAGTTCAATTTTCTGAAGGAACAAAAAAAAAAATAACTATACTAGTTCCAGTCTGGTCTATAGTGTATTAAAGTTAATAAGTTTCTTTCCATTATCTGAATGGTGAAAGTGAAAGAAGATTTCAAGGCAAATTTGCATCTTGAATAGGGGCTGCTTTATTCTGTTTCAGCGACTGAGAATAAAGAGAGACGGTGGATTATTGCCAGTTATACAAGGAAGTTTAAACATATACTGTCTACACTGCTTCTAATAGGATTTTTAAAAAGCTAGCGATTCCACTAAGCACTTATTGGTAATATGCATCTAGTATATTGTTTTAGTTTTGACTTAATGGAAGTGAAATCCACTAGATTTGAATGTGGGCATGTATGATCTGAACTACAGACATGGTGAATTCAAGCATCCAATTCAAAATTTTAGAAAAGTAATGAATTAACCAGCCAAACTTTGACACCACTATTTTTACATTGTAACTCCTTCTACATACAAAAGCATTGAGATGGGAATTACTAAAGCAAATTTGATAGAAAAGGCAAAGGCAAATCAACAACACTCCCTTTCTCTGATGGATTAGACTAGTATACCTTCTCACCTATAATCAGGAGTCACCTTTTCTAACTTTTAAATATTATCATAAAACATGCAGCTCACTTTATCAGATGCACAACCTTCGACAGTTTCTACCCTAAAGAACAATTGATATTGATTGATTGATTGATTGGTTCGATTTATATGCCGCCCTTCTCCAGAGACTCAGGGTGGCTTACAATGCATTAAGCAATAGCCTTCATACTTTTGTATATACCTGCTTAGTAGGGCTTTGCCTGCCCCCCCCCCCCCCCCGTTCATTTAGCAATAGGACTTAGACTTATATACCACTTCACAGCCCTCTCTAAGTGGTTTACAGAGTCAGCATATTGCCCCCAACAATCTGGCTCCTCATTTTACTGACCTCAGAAGGATGGAAACTGAGTCAACCTTGAGCCGGTCAAAATCAAACTTCTGGCAGGGAGCAGAGTTAGCCTGCAATACTGCATTCTAACTTCTGTGCCACCACAGCTCTTAGTAATTGCCCTGAATACAAACTGAATGAGAGCAGAAAATAAGAACAAAAGGAATAGTAAAACGTTTACCTCCAAGAATGTGGTTCAAAACCAGCACACTTTTCTCTGCATTTCAAACAAGGCACACCTCTTCCTGATGGTTGATGGGTAATTGAGACCTAAAGAGAAGAATATTTTTTAAAAATCTATTTTTATTCACTTATACTAGACTTAATTAGTACACATTACGACTAGGATACACAATATTAAAAACATAACGAGAAAAAGCAGCTGTAACTGATCCAGCGAAGAACAAGTTTAACTCAACATAGTTAATCAGAGGTATACAAACTGTTGCTACACGCCCCTTAGTCTTATTTCAAAATACTCTGTAAATGATGAATTCAAGTCTCTTGTAAAAACTATATTCTCCATCCATGAAACCTGCTGGGTACATCTGGACAACAAATTTTGCTGCTCTGGCTGCTTAATGTCAACTTGAACACCACTTTATCCTTGCAGTTTTCGATTCCTTAACCATGATGTCTATGGTTGTGTGAACCCAAGGGGATATCATAGTTGGTGAACATGAACCATGATCTGATTTCCATCACCTTTTCTAAATAGAACTTTCACTGTAAGATACTCAAGGAAAGTATCGTTCAAGGAAACTTTCCAATTCTTCAGGAAGAAAAAGATATATATCTTTTTGGCTTAAACAAGAGTAAACGATAGGGAGGGAATTCATTCAGATACTAATACAACATCCCTTACCCTGAACTTTTTTTAAAACCATTCCGTGCTTTAACTATAAAGGTATAGGATGACTCTTGCACCTGGAACTTGTTGATTTTGGGTTTCAGATACATAGTATAAACCCAGCAACCCTAAAATATTCCTACTCTTTACCCAAAGCAACTGTTTAGTTTTTGCTACATTTTAATAAATCCTCCTATGTGCTCTGTATATGGCCCATTAAGAAAGACATTTTCTGAAATATAATTTGAATGGAACAATTGTTCTGTAGCTGTTGTTTTTTAAACTACTAATCAGATTTTCTTGCAATTCATGGAAAATACCCAGTGATCTACCCAGAATCTAAATACCCAGAATCTAAATCTACCTAATGCTCACCCTATCCCTTGATTATTCCCATAAGTTGTATCCGGAAATAGCAAAAACATGGGATATGCTCTAGCTTCCAGTAGTATCCCATACATTTTATAAAATTGCATCTAGAAAAAAGCAGACAGCTCAAAAATCTAAATGTTAAATGTCCTATCAATGGTTATGGAATATTTTCATTTTTAATGTTTGAAACACATGAATGAAAATCCAAAAACCACACCATGGTTTATATTAATTTGAGTTATAAAAGTAGCAGTGTCTAGCCTTGGAAACCACACATAACAGATCCACAATATAACAAGTGCAAAGTTAGAAATTTAATAAATGTCAAGTGTTCACATCCATACCCTGATTTCCCAATCGTTTAAGATGTCCTAAAAGTTAGTTTTATAACACTGTTCTGGTTTTTCTTGATGGGACGATAGGTGATTTGTCCTATAAATAAACCTATAAAAGCAGTTTGTGTTGAAATTAATTTTAATGTGTTGAAGAACAGAGGCTGCTTTGAGTTTATTTGGAGCAAGTGTTTTGACCATTGTCTCTAAATTGGAAGGCATTCTTGCCTTTGATCATTTTCTGCAGATTAAATGTGACAGTGGAGTCAAAGAAAGGAAAAAAATGTACTGGAAGAGCCAAAAGTTAAGCTGTACCAAAAGGAAACATTGTAGAGAAAAGGATAGCATGGAATGATCCCATAATCATCAGCCTTGTCATTCCCCAGCCCAAGGAATTTTTGTAGAGGCCAAAAATCTAAAGATCAAATCTTCAGATCTGGCAAGTAACTCTGCTTGTTCAAGATCCTAACCAGAAAGGTGCCAGTTTGGTTTTTCTTTCTTTCTTTCCTTTCTTTATTTTTTGCTGTATCTATTTTTTTAAAAGAAAACTAGCAAAATAAATATTATGCATTTATGTTTCTGTAGAGATTGCCAATATACATACCAGTCAGCATACACACCAAATACTCAACTCCCATTCCGGTATTACTAGCTCATTGTGGTGGAGACTCAGCCAATATCCACAATCCCAAGGGAGATTGTTTTCTGTATGGCTTTTGAATCTTAATTATGTATGGTTCTAAATAACTTGCCATAAGATCACATTCTTCAGACCTTTCACTTTGTGCTCAGAAGATGCAGCCCAGGATTTACAATTACTGGTAAATGGTTTTGCGTGTAGAGCTAAGCCAAGACTTATTTAACAACAGTTTGTCAAATAAGTCACAGGGAGCCTGGTTCATCCATTGTGGCTTAGCATAACATGGTTTATGTGCTTTTGATGAAGCACAAAAAGAGCAAAAGCAACCATCTAGTTGCAGATGCAAGTTGGCATTGTTCAAGACAATACTCTGATAACATTAGGAGGACAGGCCTTAAAAATCTGTAGAACAATTCAACTATCTTGGTAGAAGCATCATGAATACAGATGGGGGAACAGAAGCAGATGTGAAATGCTGAACAGGCAAAGCAACTGCTGTCTTCCAACCTAAAAACATTAATCTTAAATGGAAGGATGCAGACATTGTAGCTGCGGACTGACAACTGTAGAGTATGCTTGTAGTCCAATGTGCTTAGCATAGGATGTAATTAAAAAAAAATATAGCTTGATGACATTCGGGCAGAAGAACGAAACTGAATGGAATTCTCATTACTGTATGAATGTTAGCTGAATGCTCTGTTATTTTTAATTTTCCATCATTACACAAAAATGAAGTGTCCACAGGAATGTTAATATACACAAAGTTCAGTGTAAGTGTCAATCTAGTAATCATCTTGTTCCTTTCTAAGGATTTGGTCAGTAAATTCCTCCTTATTTTAAAGTAGACATTTCCTGATCACAAGAGCTTATTAAGTTGTGGAGGAGTTTCCTGGAGACATGGGTGCATATCACTGGAGGTTTTCACACAAAGTGAGGACAACTATTTGTCTGGCATAGGATGAAAATACCTGGCCTGGACAGGAAGTTGGACTAGAAGACTTCTAAGGTCCCTTCCAAACTTTTTTTTTAAATTTGATTTATATGCCACCCTTCTCTGGAGACTCAAGGCGGCTTACAATGTGTTAAGCAATAGCCTTCATACTTTTGTATATTTATACAAAGTCAGCTTATTGCCCCCACAAACTGGGGCCTCAATTTACCTACCTTAGAAAGGATGGAAGGCTGAGTCAACCTTGAGCCTGGTGAGATTCGAACTTACAGTAATTGCAGACAGCTGGTGTTAATCACAATGCTATCAGTCTGCTGAGCCACCAGGCCCATTTTATGATTATGATTCTTTCTTCTGCTTCCAATGAAGAATCCTAAACATTTGTAACATATTTGATAAAAATTGGGTAAACTAAAGATCAAACCTATTTTGCTTTCAGATTATGGTTATGATTATGGTTCTTTCTTCATTATGGTTCATTCTACTGATATATTCTTTTTAATATTGTAGCTGTACATGGACCTTCTGAAACATGTGTACAATGTAGGTAAAGTAGACACTACTTTTCAGAAAATATTCCTTTGCTATAACTTTTGAGAGCAGAGACATCACCCTGTTGACAAAGGTCTATATAGTCAAATCTATGGTTTTCCCAGTAGTAATGCATAGCTATGAAAGTTGGACCATAAGGAAGACTGAGCACCAAAGAATTCATGCTTGAGAATTGTGAGAGTCCCTTGGATTGAAAGAAGATCATATTAGTCAATCCTAAAGGAACTCAACCCCGACTGATCTCTGTAAGGAGAGATATTGAAGCTGAAGCTCAAATATTTTGGCCATCAAATGAGAAGAAAGGACTCATTATAAAACACCCTGATATTTGGAAAGATTGAAGGCAAAAGGAAAAGTGGATGGATGAGATGGTTTGATAGTGTCATCAACACAGTATGTTTGGGTTTGGGCAGGCTCTGGGAGATAGTGGAAGACAGGGGAGCCCTGGCATGCTGTGATCCATGGGGTCGTGAAGAATCAGACAT
The DNA here is from genome assembly GCF_059756535.1 of Pantherophis guttatus. Classification (NCBI taxonomy): domain Eukaryota; kingdom Metazoa; phylum Chordata; class Lepidosauria; order Squamata; family Colubridae; genus Pantherophis; species Pantherophis guttatus. The sequence goes on from NC_142064.1 coordinate 229,877,744, forward strand.
GTCTTGACAACTGAAGAACAACAAAATATCTTTTGACATAGTGTAGGACTCACTATAATAGACAAAATCATGTTCTTCCTTAGTATCTTGAATATGAATTTCAGAAAATATTTTTCCACAGATGATAAATATTATCTTAATTGAATGCTTGCACACCAAATACAGCAGAGAGGATGGTTTAAAGAATTGGCAGAGATTGCAAAACCTGGATTTAAAACCAACCCCTGCTGTCAATGCTATCTGCCAAATATTCTCTTTGAAAAACAAGGCCTTGTCTACATTTAGAGTGTTTTATAAAAACCTGCTGTGCAGATATACAGATCTTTAAATTGTGTTCTGAAGTCTCATAATTGTTGTTGGCAAACTTTAAGGAAATGAGGGAGTAACTGAAAAGATAAATTTGACCCATGGAAAACACAATTCAGAAGACAAATAAAGAAGAAATGGAGATTCTTATCCTTTGAGTTTTGCCAGTTCTGCCAACGTAAAAGTACCCATTGAAGTCTAACTGAATGAAATATCAAGTTCAGTTTTACACACAAACTAAAAATGAAAAATCCTGCAGATATCTGGTATCTGTAGGATGAGAGGAAGACAAACAAATTGGAACATGTATTTTCCTTATTTTACAAATCAATATTTCATGTGCTATTTCTGACAATATAGTAGAGACCAGATACACAAATATAGGCCAAGCTAAAACTACAGGCTATGTTGAATGTTCACATTAAAACCTAGGAAAGAACTTAAAAGGATAGCTCAGTGGTACACATCAATGGCATTGGATGACTCTCACCCTAGTCATCACTTCTTTACCCTTCTACCATCGGGAAGGAGATATAGAAGTATAGCCAGCCGTATAAACAGGCTGAAGAAGAGTTTTTATCTGTGGGCTGTCAGACTCCTGAATGAGAAATAACATCAAAACTATGTAGTATGATGGACTGCAGGGCCGGCGCAATGTGTAACATGTTCACACTGGTGCAATAGGACTGGGTGTTTTGTTAATATGATTTATTGGGTTAGGGATTTTCTGTCTTCACTGTGAGTTGTATTGTGTTTGGGGGGTGAGTGCACTGAGGGAGCTCAACCAATCTCATTGCACATATGTTGTGCACTGATAATAAATAATTGAATTGAATTGAATTGCATGCATAGAACATGAAACCTACACATTCAGGTATAGATTAAGATCCTCGTTGGTCAGAATTTGAACCCCTAGAGGTGAAATCAATGACAATAGCTAGAGGGACATTGGTGTGGCAGAGATGGCTGGTACTGGCTCATAAGAGTCAACTGTTAAATTTTCTGGAATTTTGCTGGTTTGTTGAGAGCAAAACTGAGCCACATTGTTGGGATGCCAATCAGTTGTTCAGCTAATCATGCTAGCAGCACAGCATGGTGAGAATAATGGAGTCAGCAGTGATAGTGAGATAGGGAATGACTGCAATATGGGGTTTGGTTTTGGTGGTGTGTTGATAAATTATTATTAAACATTTACCAGCACATCACTGGTGTAGCGAGACCACCACTGTAGCAGGCTATATTGCTATAATACAGCTTCCCCTTAGCAAATAGTTACTCCTTTCAGCCATTGTTGCTTCTAATCATACCAGTTTTGCTGGCTTTCTAATCTCTTAAAAGTGCAATCAGCACCCAGACAAAATGCTTTTGACAGAAGTGTTCATTTATCTGTAGCTCACAAGTACAAAAAAAAAAGAAAGAAAGAAAGAAAAAGATTATGGTTGGGAATAAGATGATGAGTAAGTCGGGACATTATAAAAATGTCAAATTAGGCATGATGCAAAGCAAATGGAAAAGGAAATAAAACGTATTGCTTCTTCATTATATTTGAACCCGGAGTTACCCAATGAAACTGAATGGTGGGAGAATCAGAACGAAAAGGGAATGCATTTTCGCACAACACATGTGGAATGTGTTGTTTGTGGTTCCAACTTGGCTGGCTCTTAAAAATGTACCAGACAAAGTCCTGGAGGAGGGAAATTAATGAAGGATGAGGCTATCAGTGGCTATTAGCCAAGATGGCTGTATATTTCTGGGAGGGAACGCAAGCAAGAAACTTGTCCTCATGTAGTAATTATGTACATGAACACAGTTCATTGTGAATGTATTTCATTGGTCACTGGCAGTTGTTTCTTATTTTCAATTTATTTAATTGTACATCAGAAGTGCAATATAGAAGAAACATCCTCGATCTACTTTCCAATTGTTTGAGGATTGCAACTTCCAGACTTTTATGCCATTCTGGCCAGGAATTCTTGGAACTGTCTCAATATACATAACTGTCTCAATAGTTTCAATATATCTGGATAACATCAGACAGATAAGACTGCACAAGTCAATTTAAATAGTTCATTTGCAAATAAAAAAATACAAGAGAAGGGAGGAAAAGCTGATTTAAACATTGCTTTCAAAACGATCTTAGAAAGAATAAGATTAAATTTCTTATGGTTTTATTTTTGGGGTAAATAGTTTGATTGGACTATGAACAAATATGTTGGTTTGTGCTGCTAAATTGACATGCAGCTGTCAGGACTTCCATTCCTTAGAACTTAATTGCTACCATAACAAATTGGACTCACAATGTCAAAAGCAATGTAATAGTAGATGTTTTTGCAGAATAAAGGATTTTTTTTCCACGCTTTTCAAAGAGTTACAGAGAGGTCTGAACTCTATCATCTCCCAACTGCTGAACACATTAGCAGAAACCAACAAAGACCCTCCACAGACAAAGTTACTCCACCCCTGTGGTAGTTTGAATGAATCAATAAACTATTCCTAACACGAAGCAATTGACATGAAACAGATTCAGAACTTGTTGTTATTATAATCATGATTTTCTAGAATCTCTAAATCCAGTTGGGAGTTTCTTTTGATGAACGGCTTGCCATGTTCAATCGCTAATCCTCTCGACTGAAAGGATTCCCAAGGCACGTATCTCAGGGAGGTGAATTTGTTCCAATGTTCACCATTACGCAGAGCAAGTCCATCAAAATCCTGCTGACAGGCTAAAGCAACTCAGGCATAAAATACAAGGGCAATAAAAGGAAAGGGTAATCATTCATACAAGTTTGTGTGCTGTAGCTTTTCATAGCACAAGGAAAGCCTTGGAAACATGTTTTTTTTTCTTCCCCCCCTTTGGCAACTTGGACCATGGACATTTGTTTCAAGAGAATACTCAATAAAATTCCATTTTATTTTTATGCGTAGCACTATTTGAAACTTGGGTGCTCTCTATTGAACCTTAAATGGGTTAAGTTAAAGAAAGTTAAATTAAAGATTGGGGGGGGCACATTAAAGATGTTGAGCTTGATAGCCTAGATTTGAGACCCGAGGAACAGGGTGAACTCCTGTTCCTTGCCCCAACTCCTGCCCAGATAGCAGTTTGAAAGCATGCAAATAAAAGTAGATTAATAGATACCACTGCAATGGGAAGGTAGCAGCATTCTGTGTTTCTTTGGTGTATAGCTAATGCTGGCCACATGACCATGGAACTGTCTTCAGACAATGTGGCAAGAAACGGAGATGAGCACAGCTGGTCCAGCACTCATGCACATGCCGGACCCGGAAGAGCAGCTGGCAATGGCGCACGTGCCCACAGAGAGGGCTTGCGTGCCACCTGTGGCACACGTGCCATAGATTTGCCATCACGGCCCTAGAGTGAGACACAACTGGACAGGAAAAACTTTACCTTTAAAGGTACTTTTTCAAAAGACAACTGGACTTGTTTTTCCTTGAAGACATTTTGCATCCATCCTTCTATCCTCCACCATTCAGTCAGAACTGAAGAAGCTTCTTAGATGAGAAGCAAAACATTTTCAAGGAAAAACAAAGTCCAGTTGCCTTTTCAAAAAGCACTTTTGGGACAACCATGACCTAGATGACTGAGAATCTCCATAGACTCTACATTTAAAGATGGATCTTCCATCCAACATAAATACCAGCATTTCTGCTCGTGCTGCATCTATTGACATTTTGGTGTTAATGCAAGGATTAAAACATAGTTTGGTGAAGCGGTGAAGGTGCTATCCTAGAAACCAGGAGACGGTGAGTTCTAGTCCTGCCTTAGCAATAGCACTTAGACTTATATACCGCTTCATAGTACTTTACAGCCCTCTCTAAGCGGTTTACAGAGTCAGCATATTGCTGACAATCTGTGTCCTCATTTTACCCACCTCGGAAGGATGAAAGGCTGAGTCAACCTTGAGCCTGGTGAGATTTGATCTGCCAAACTGCTGGCAGCTGGTGATCAGCAGAAGTAGCCTGCAGTACTGCACTCTAACCACTGCGCTACCACGGCTCTTAGGCATGAAAGTTGGCTGAGTGACTATTGGTCCAACTCACCTCACAGGATTGTTGTGGGGAAAATGAGGAAGCCTGAGGTATGTTCACAGCCTTGAGTTACTTATAAAGCAATAAAGGCAGGGGGGAAAAAACTAGTAAATAAACACAATTAAATAAAAACAAGTAGTTTATCCCCTTATTGTGCTCTTTATAGCAACTTGCTACATGTAAATAAAGAGGCTTCTTGATTAACAAAACTCCAATAGATTACAATTGGTTTTTTTATAGACTAAACTGTGTTATCCAGCCTATTTCAGTAGATCAGTTATACCAATAAAAAATATCAGTGATGAGCTGGCAGGATTAGGAAGCTCACAAAATCAAATCCCTTAAGCAAAAGAAAAGTTACTTGACTTTTAAGGTCTCCATGGCAAATTAGGACATTCCTGAAACAGCTACGTCTGTTGTCCTATACTAGAAACAGGAGAGCTTTGTCTACAATCTATCCTTGCTTGAACTTCTCCTTGTATTAATGAATACAGGGCCCAGTGTTCTAAAGTTTACTTTGATTCCAAGGTGAAAAACATGGCAGACAAAATCAGGATAAAAAGTCAACAGCTTGCTCAAAGCTTTACTCACTGGGAGGAACAAAACCAGAGCAAATATTGGAGGTGCAAACAGTTTCCAACATACAATAATTTCATTCACTCCTAGAGCTTCATCCTGGCAAAGACAGAAGAGAATATTGTGAATAGAGCTGAAAACGCTGTGGGAATACTGGAGGAAAGAAAACCCTCTTATATATATAAGGTATAACCCTCCTCTCTTTTTTTCAACCCAGGAGAAAAATGTGTAGAATTTTTACAGAAGAAAGATTTGCAAACAGAATTTTAAAATGCCATTCTATTGATAGGTATACGCAGCAGATGGTACTAATGACAGAGAGGAAGGGAGGAAGGCAATCCTTAGACAAATGTTTGGAATTAATGTATACTAAAAGATAGTCCCAAAGGTGCTTTTTCAGGAGGCAACCGGACTTTCTTGTTTTTCTTTGAAGATGTTTCGCTTCTTATCCAAGAAGCTTCTTCAGATCTTACTGGATGGTGGGGAACGGAAGTCAGAGCTGAAGAAGCTTCTTGGATGAGAAGCGGAACATCTTCAAAGAGAAACAAAGGAAGTCCGGTTGCCTCCTGAAAAAGCACCTTTGAGACAACCATGACCTGGATGACTGAGAATCTCTATAGACATGCTAAAAGAGAGCACAGTAAAAATGGGCTGGTAATCTATAAAGGTATCATTTTATAGACATACTGATTATTGATACTTCTTCTCCAGTGTGTGAGACAACAAATCCCACACTGACAAGTTTAACAACTGAAGGTTCTACCCTGATATCTCTATCTCACTATGTTTTGAAATACTATATTTATCAATCACATTGTGCTGAATGATTGACACTTCTTCCAAGTTATTTCACAAATATGTATACAAATAGTATGATTTATGCATACTATTTACTAAGTAGTTGCCTTATTCTGAATATCAAATACCTAGTTTGCTCAGCATAAAGTTTACAGGTATGATATAATAAAATATTTCTCTCTCCATGGTAGGATAGTATTAAGAGAACATTTCAAGTAACGAATTTTCTTTTGTCCACAATAATCTGTATTCCATAAGTATTGTCAATGCTAGGAGTGAACAATTTTTAAATTATTAAAATTAACTTAATTAACTTAAAAAAATTAAATTACATTTAATTCCTAAAGCCCCGAAAACCAGCTGAAAAATTTTTGGTTCATCATGGTTCTTCTTGCAATCCTTTGAAAATCTACTATTTACAGTATTATCTCAAGCCACTAAAAACCGTGATGGTGAACCTATGGCACATGTGCCAGAGGTGGCACGTAGCGCCCACTCTGTAGGCACGTGAACCGTTGCCCCAGCTCAACTCCGCTGGGCATGCACGTGCGCCTTCCGCCAGCCAGCTGGTCTTCAGGTCTCTGCTGTACATGCGCAAGGGGTGGGGCACATGCACAGGAGCCGTGCGTGCATTTGCGCGTGCGTGCTTTGGGCATTCAGTCCGGAAAAGGTTAGCCATCACTGCACTAAAACTTCCCCCTGTCTTTGCTAATCCTATCCAAGGGAAAAAAAATGATTTGATTCAATTATTTATTTTAAACTAAATCTTTTTGTTTTGTTTAATACTCTCTATTCTGTTAATAACACTTAATAGTCCCATTACCAGAAACATTTTAATTTTGACACCAGAAGCATTTTATTTTTAATAAAGTCAAATTCTTGCTATCTGCACTAATCAAATATCTTGTAAAATTCAACAGATTGGTAAATTGAAATCTGTTAAATATAATTAAGCAAATTCAAATCTTCGGACCTCTAGATATTAAAAGAAAATTGGACAAAAATTATGAAATCACATTTTAGCTCTACAGTATGTGATATAAAACAGGCCAACACAAGTGAAACGAACCAACTTCTGCCATGATTCCCTAATGACTATTTGGTATGTTATAGCAATATTTACCCTGTACAATCCTCAATAATTCTTTATGTATTGCTGATAAGGCAGTTCATTCCCAAGAATTAAAATATAACATTTTCTTTTTCTCTGTGTATACCTGCACAAGTACAAAATCATAGCAAATTGTTCCACAGCCTATTTTTGCTGTTTTTAGAACTGCATACTGCACACAAAAGCTGTTTAAAACTGAAAGGATAACGATAAACTCCAATGAATCTTAAACATTTACACGAGTACCATAAATTTTCAGTATTGGTTCTTTTATTCTTAATGTTAATCTGTTCATTTCTGCGCAATCTAAAATCTTCTTTATTACTTCACCTTCTGATGGGATTTTTTCTACCTTCCAATTTTGTGCAACTACAATTCTTGCTGCTGTTATTATGTGTATAGTTAAATACGTATCTTCTTTACTATACCTCTCTGGTAAAATACCCAATAGAAAAACCTCTGGTTTTAATTCTATACACTGGTGTAATATTTCCTCTAACCATGTCTGTATTCTAATCCAATAATTTTTTGCTTCTATACATAACCACCACATATGATAATATGATCCTGGCAAGTGCAAACATTTCCAACATTTAGCTGATTTATCCTTAAACATTTTTCAGAAAAAAAAAAAATCAATATTAGTTCCTATAATTTTGTGGAGAATATATGAATGTTTAGAATCACTTCTAGTCCAGATTAATTTTTAGCCTGTTAAATCCTCCAGATAAATGTTTATGCACTGGTTACACTAATTTTCCTCATCATGAACAACTGTAAATGAAATTCACAACTGATTTCTTAATGACGAATAAATATAATGTGCTGATATGATAGCTATGGTGCAGCAAACACTACAGGATACAAAAGCAGGTACTCCAACTGGAACAATTTTGGATAGAAACACAAAATACGGTTTACAGGTAGTCCTCAATTTATGACAATTGAGCCCAAATGTTGTTGAGTGAGAAATTTGTTAAGTGAGTTTTGCCCCATTTTACGATTTTTCTCACCACATTTGTTAAGTGAATCACTGCAGTTCTTACATTTGTAACATGATTAAGTGAATCTGGCTTCCCTAATGGCTTTGCTTATCAGAATGTCGCAAAGGGGGAATCACATCACTCTGGGACACTGCAACCGTCATAAATGTGAACCACTTGCCAAACATTTGAATGTAAATCACGTGACCATGGGGCTGCTGCAATGGTCACGAATGGTCATAAATTACTTTTTTTTCACTGCTGTTGTAACTTCGAACGGTCACTAAATGAAGTCGAGGACTACCTGTACTGCCATAAATATTGTTTAGGAGCATTTGATTGGTTAACAGTACTAGGAAGCAAAACAAATTACAATTTGGTCACCACAGTAATTCTGGCCCCTCATACTCATTGCTGCCACAAGAAAACCAAAGCTCAGATAGCTGCCAAATGTCCTCCTGTGTGACAAAGTCATAACAACGCAAGAATCTCTGCAAATACTGTACTCTTCTAAGTGCAAATACTTGGCAGGATGCCCTTTCCAACTACAATGTGTGAATTCACGATAAGGGAGAAAAGCAGCTTTTAAAAATAGAGCTGGAAGAATTTTCCAGTAACTGGATTTAAATGGATATTTTGAAAAAGGATCCCAGGCACTAAACAGAAAACAGAAACTTAATACAGGATAAATTTCAACTTGCTGGTAGCGATTCATTTCTCAAGTTAGATGTGTTTTTTTGAAAAACTCACCAGTTTTTTCTGTGAACACTGCATTCGGTTTTGCTTTTTTTTAATACACTTCAGTGATGCGGGCATTGTTACTGTTAGGAATTCTAATTGGACAGAGTGAATTCTTTCTTTTTCTTGGTTGATAGCTGTAATTGCATTAGCTAGTATTAGGAAATTCTACACTAATAACTTCTTTTGTTGCTGTATGAAGTATTTCAGGCCAGGGGACACATTTGGAATTTTGAAAACATTTTCTGGCTTGTGATATAAGATAGTAAAACAGTCAGATCGCTCACAATACCTCTTCTACCTTCCCAAAGTGATTTTATCTCCCTTGAGCGTATACTGGACCAAATTGTGTCTGTAATAATTATTTAACAATGCCTAATTTACTAAAGCTAACATATAACTAATAAATGCCATAAAATGGTTGTTTTTAAAAATCTGGCTGTGAAAGTTTCTTCTCACAAGTTCAACTTATGTACCAGACGTTTGGAGCAGGATATTATCATTATCATAGTTCAGCCTTCAACAAATTGCTTTTCCTTGAATTTTGAATAACTCACCTGCATATAATAAAAAATTCAGCTATTGAATACATCTTTTAATAAGAAGTTTTGTTTTGCTGTTAACTATTAAGTTCAATATAGCATTTGCCAACATGGTTTCCAGATGTATTAGATCTGTAACTTCCAGAACTTCAAGTGAACATGTTGCCTGGGAATTCTAAGAGTTGAACTTCAGAACAGCTGGAAAGCATCAGGCCATTTTTAATATAATGGTCCATGAAGGAGCTTATACACCCTATCTGAAACCTCAGTTTACCATTCCACAGAAACTAGTATTTGGGGTGATTACCCATCCTTCAATAAAAGCATAGCTACTATTATCATTTCAAGTGATAAGCAAGTCTAAACATTTAATAGCTGGCCTTTAACTTTGTTTAAAAACTTAGCCCAATCCACTTTATTGAAAAGGCGGAAAGAAAAGCTCTATTTATGCATTTTTCAGCAATGTTTGTTGTTACAAATGCCCTTTATATATTTGTCATACCTTCAGGTGCCTTGGAGAATAGCTTGACTCCCTCTTCTTTATGGCAATTCCTGAGATATTGGAACACTGCTATCATGTCACCCCTAGTGCTTCTTTTCATTAAACTAGACATACTCAATCCCAGCAACTCTTCTTTATATATTTTAGCTTCCAGTCCCCTAATCATCTATATAGGTCTCCCACCTAGCAGGAAGAGCTTGCTAGCTGTTAGAAAAGAAAAAAGCCCAGAATCGAGTGGATGTGATTCTACTGAGCTGGTTACGTAGGGAAAACCTGGCTAGAGGAAAAAACACACATAAACCCTACAAAGAAGTAAGAAAATAGATACTATACCTTTACAGGGAGAATACATAAGATATGGGTGTGGCCTACTGATGAAAGCAAATGAGCTAGAAATAGATCTATATAGGTCTCCCACCTAGCAGGAAGAGCTTGCTAGCTGTTAGAAAAGAAAAAAGCCAGAATCGAGTGGATGTGATTCTACTGAGCTGGTGCTGCAGAAAAACCTTGGTTACGTAGGGAAAACCTGGCTAAAGGAAAAACACACATAAACCCTACGAAGAAGTAAGAATATATATATATATATATATGAGAAAGTGAAAAAAAAAAGATAAAGGAGTCCCTGCAGGCGGGGCCGTGAGTTTGACAGCCCTGCTCTAGAAAGAGCGCAGTGAAGAGCAACAAAGATAATAAGGGGACCTGAGGCTAAAACATATAAAGAACCGTTGCTGGGATTGGGTATTTCTAATTTAATGAAAAGAAGGACTAGGGGCGACATGATAGCAGTGTTCCAATATCTCAGGGGTTGCCACAAAGAAGAGGGAGTCAAACTATTTTCCAAATACGGGAAGGCAGGACAAGAAGCAATGGGTGGAAACTAATCAAGGAGAGAAGCAACTTAGAACTAAGGAGAAATTTCCTGACAGTTAGAACAATTAATCAGTGGAACAACTTGCCTCCAGAAGTTGTGAATGTTCCAACACTGGAAATTTTTAAGAAGAGATTGGACAGCCATTTGTCTGAAACAGTATAGGGTTTCCTGTCTGAGCAGGGGTTGGACTAGAAGACCTCCAAGGTCCCTTCCAACTCGGTCATTCTATTCTATTCTATTCTATTCTATTCTATTCTATTCTATTCTATTCTATTCTACTCTACTCTACTCTACTCTATTCTATTCAACTATATTTTTACTAATAAATATTATGCATTACACTGCCATTTAGCAGCTATGTACTTTAGCAATTTAACTCTTTAGAATTACAGTTTGTTCAATTGTGTACACTTGAAGGAAAAAAGGCAACATTTTACTTTTTTAAACTCCAGTTTTGAAACCAACTGTCTTGAGTTTTGCTTAAGAAAAAAAAATACTCCCCCTGAAGAAGCCAACAAATTTTGAATTCTGCTTTATATCTCATTTTTAAATCAGATCAGTCTAGTATTAAGAATCCTAGTCTATCCACTCGTTTTGTTTTACTTACAGAATATTCTTCCCGCTTAAACATCAACAATGTTTAAGCCTAAAAATGAACAAACAGTGGAAACGTGAGGACCCTGAAAATAGCCTTAATGAATTCCAGATTCTGCATGCGCATGTTTGCCCAAACGCCTGTGTGGCACTGCTAAGCAAAATTTCAAACTGCTATCTGGCTCATTAACTGGCTGCAATCAAGGTCGCATATAAACAAATTTATTGAGCTAGAATTCTTTTCTGAAATGCTTTTATCAGGGTAAGAACATGTAGATTTCACATTCTAAGAAAAATAGCATATATGACTTTAGGTTCCCACAGTCTCTGGGAAACCCAATGTATTTCAGAAACAAAAGTGAACAAAACAAAAACAAACTGACAAAAGAAGAAATAAGAAATTCACTTAAAGCTGGTGGACTAGGAAAGATTTGCAGCCTCACAATATTCTCAAGTCTACTGAAGCAGGAAGATACGAATAGAGAAGACAATGCTGTTCCCTTTTCACCATTAAGGAAGATCAGATCTTGTGTCTCAATGATATTTTCTTTCATAATATAGTTAGAGGAAAAAATAGATCATATTATTTGTTCTATTATTCTGGAATGCATAGGCATGCACATAAACACTACCTTTATTTTTGCCCAGAAATAATAGATAAAAATATTACATTATGATACCACTATCTCTTCTTTGCTTCACGCATTAGTATTCTTCCCTTCCCCCAAATTTTGGTTTCAAAACAAACCAATGTGAGAAGAGGATGATCAGCAAATCACCCTGTATACATAATCTTTGACGTAGGAAGGATGATTAAGTTTTCCCCTCAAATTATTACTTGCAAATTTGAACAAGTAGGAGGTTGTCTTTCGTTTGTTGAGACTACTAGAGTAACAGGAAGATGGAATTGAAAGGAAGCAAACGGGCAGGGATTGCAAATAATGAAAGCAAACAGAAAGCAGACCGCTGAGATGGATAAAACAGTGGTTTAAACATTCTAGCCTTCCTTTTATGTTGCCTTTCATTAGAAGTAGATGATTATTTGCATGGCTAGTCTCTGATCAATGGAAATTCTACATATGTATAGAAAATCAGAATCCCTGATCATGGAGAATCTCAGGGATGATGGGAGAGGGAAAGAAGAAACAGCTTGGTTCCCTGGAGATTTCTTTCCTGGTTTCCAGCCAATTTACATTTGAGGAAGCAGCCATCTCCTAGCCAAATTAATCATAGGTACCTGGGATATGAAGCATGGACTACATTAGACCTTACTATAAAAAGGTAAAAGAAAAGGTTCCCCTCACACATATGTGCTAGTCATTCCCGACTCTAGGGGGTGGTGCTCATCTCCGTTTCAAAGCCGAAGAGCCAGCACTGTCCGAAGACATCTCCGTGGTTATGGGGCCGGCATGAGTAAACGTCAAAAGTGCATGGAACACAGTTACCTTCCCACCAAAGGTAGTCCCTATTTTTCTACTTGCATTTTTTTACGTGCTTTCGAACTGCTAGGTTGGCAGAAGCTGGGACAAGTAACGGGAACTCAACCCATTACGCGGCACTATGGATTTGAACTGTTGAACTGCCGACCTTTCGATTGACAAGCTCAGCGTCTTAGCTACTGAGCCACCACATCCCACAGGCCTTACTATAGAATGAGTATATATAAGTGCACACTTGCTGAATACAGATTCCTACAACCCTAAGTTACACATTACAACTATTAATTATTTTATTCCTTCCAAGCCAACAGAATGTTGGAAAGAAATAATGTAGACTTTGTCCGTAGTCTGGATGTAACTCTTTGAAAACTGAAGAGAACAAAATTTATTACAGGAGGGAAGAAACATTGACTTGAAAAATGGGCCAGATGTGCCTAGAGTCTGCAGATGCAAAAAAAAAAAATCAATGCATTCCTATGGGAGAGACAGACGTAGAGTTCCTTATTTCTTTGGTCCTGTTGGGTTGTTTTTTTAATATGGCCCCTAATCTGTACATTTATCTATAACATAAATATGCATAAATGCACACAATTCTATCTTGCATACATTTGAGTGGCAGTAGACAACCCCTAGATGAGAAAGCAGGGAAGTTGGCAGCATAAGGGAATGTTGTGTTTATGATCTTGTTTGATCTTGTTCTTTTGGAGAGGAGAAGTGGTGTCAAAATTCAAAGCTGACTTCTTTTTAGTAGCAGATACTGAAAGAATCGCTCAGATTTTTATCAGGGATTGGACTTTCATAATTAAAACTAAACTAAACAAAACAAACACTTGCCTTAAGCAGAAGTCAACCAGTAAGGGGATTTTCCCTTCCCCAAATGTAATACAAAAGTTGGGAATTGCTCTACTTCACTGAATGCTCAAAGGTAATTTAAAATTTTCTCATTGAGGTGGGTGTTTTTGAAGTAGTCAGGCAGCAATCTCATAAGCACTAAGGAAAGCGACAAATGGTTCCTGTAACAGCACTTCAAGCCTTTTAAAAACTGAGGGACAGGACAACAAACTGCTGCAAAATATTTTGGAGTTATTTAGTACAGCTGACCTGGGCATTACACAAGAATAAACTTCACCTAAACTAAGAAATATTTTTCCATACTTAAAAAAACAAAATCCTTAGAAATGTACTAAGCCTGAAAACTGCTTGGCCTATACGAGCATTGACATAAAACATACCTTCTTGGCCTCTGCGCATCTTTAACACCTACCCAAACCCCATTTGCCTGTAGGTTTAAGACACATAAGGTCAAATATTTTGCCTCCAAATTTCAATATTTTCTTGCCGGATTAGCTAAATTTAAACATTGCTACGTAACTTGATAAAGGGGCCGTTACACATGAATTTCAAATTGTGTTTGTTTTACTCCCATATGGAGAAAATAGCCTACAAGTGGGGGGGGGAAGGCAATGAGTATCTCATGGGGACAAAGGAAATCCCAAATGTCTTTGAAATAATACAGTTCCATCAACCAATCTGGAATTGGGCATCATGTTTATTCAGATGACACTAACCCCAACTTTATTCCTGAAGGTAGCTATAACCATAATTGCCAGTACTCAATATATCTATGCAAGAACTATTATGTTTGATGAACATTTACTTGAAAGGAATATCACCTTCCTCAATTTAAGAACCTTCCCTCTCAAGAATAGTAAGCCAAAAAAAGAAAGAAAGAAAAAAGTTCTAAGACTAGAATAGGATGGTACTGGTGGAAGTGGAGGAAGCAGACAGAATTTAAAAGTCTCTTGAAGGCTGAAGAGATCTGTTATTTTTCTTCCTTCTCATAATCCAGCTCTTAGATATGACATTTCTCTTAAACCTCTCTACAGAGATGACAGGTGTCATATTGACTATGGAACTCCCATAACAACTTTATATGCTATCTATGTGTCTCATTCACTGTGGTCCATATTATTTCACTCTCTCCTGTCATATAAAACTTATAGTGCTTAATGTTCTTCAGATTTCTAAAAAAAAGATAAAAACACTCTCAAGTTAAGCTTGACTCCTGCAAGTGAGAAGTCAAAAAATCATGAAATATTCTTAGAAGTATTAAAGAAGTGGTTTGCACTGTCTTCATCCAGAATGTGTATTTGACTTTCCAGCCTTGGAATTTCCTCAGCTAATAATCACATACATATTACGAGACGAAACACCCAATTTTGACAATTAAACTAACCACTCCATACAGCTTTATTCCATGGCATTAGCAGCAAAGGCAACTTTTATTACATCTGATTCATATAGAAAATTTCACCATTAAATTTGGCATGTCTCTCAGTACCTTCTTTAACAGACTATATCACTGGAACTTGCCATTGATAGCATTCCTCTGTGGCTGTTCCTGCAGTAACAATTTAAGAAGCCCCAATCTCTTGGTACTGAATAACAGAACAACAGAATAACAGAGTTGGAAGGTCCTTGGAGGTCCAATCCCCTGCTCAAGCAGGACATTCTATAGCAGTGTTGGTGAACCTTTTCGGCACCAACTGCTGAAACGGGACGGCGCGTTTGCACCGTTCGCAGGGGAGCACCGGAAATCGGAAGAGCAGTTTCCCGGCACACATGCACGCGCCGGAAAGCTGAGCTTCCAGTTTCCGGCATGCACATGCACGCTGGTCATCTGGTCTTCTGGTTTCTGGTGCACATGTGCGCGTGAAGACCAGCTGACCGGCATGCATGTGCGCACCAGAAACCAGAAGCTCAGCTTCCCGGAGCATGCATGCGTGCCAGGGAGCTGCTCTTCCAGTTTCTGGTGCACCCATGTGCATGAAAACCAGCTGGTCTTCACGCATGCATGTGCGCCAGAAACCAGAAGAGCAATGGGCGACATTGCTGGCATGCCTGAAGAGATGAGTGCTACTTCCGGCACGCGTGCCATAGATTCGCCATCATGTCCCTATAGCCGTGATGGCGAACCTATGGCACGCGTGCTACAGGTGGCATGCGTAGCCATATCAGTGGGCAAACCAGCTCAGCTCCGGCACGCACGTGCGCACCGGCCAGCTGATTTTCGGGCCTTTTGGGCCCACCAGAAGTAGGGAAACTGCTTGTTTCTTGCCTCCAGAGGGCCTGGTGGGGGTGGGGAAGGCTCGTTTTCCTTTCTCACCTGGCTCCAGATCCTCTCTATGCATCTGGGGAGGGCAAAAACAGCCTTCCCCACCCTCTCAGAGACCCTCCATAGGCCTGAAATGGCCCATTTCCCAACTCCTGGTTGGACAGGAAGTAACTTTTTTGCTGTCCCCAGCCTCCAGAGACTCCTAGAGAGGCTCTGGAGGTTGGGGACAGCAAAAAAACATCACTTCCTGTCCAACCGGGAGTTGGGAAATGGGCCGTTTCAGGCCTCCGGAGGGCCTCCGTGGGGGTGGGGAAGGCTGTTTTCGCCCTCCCCAGATGCATAGATAAGTTCTGGAGCCAGGTGAGAAAGAAAAACCGGCCTACTGGGCCATCACCGAGTGGGGGAGAGGGGGGTTGCATGTACATGCGCAGAGCGCATAGATTTATTGGTGTGGGCATGCACGCATGTGAACCTCCCCCGCCCCCCCTCCTGGCACGCGATGGCAAAAAGGTTAGCCATCACTGCTCTATAGCATTGCAGACAAGTAGAATCAGTCTCTATTGATTCACACCAATTCTGTTTTAAGATGTGAATAGTGTCCATTTGAAGATGCAAGCTATTTTATATTCCTAGGCAAGCAAATTTGATAGTGGTGTAATAATTGGCATTATAATAAAATGGAAGGATTGGGAGGGAAGATGAGCATCTGATTTCTACTCCCTAGGACATACATATTAATGCTCCTATGCTGGAATAGACCAACCTTTCCTGCACTGAATGTACCGATGAAGTTATGCTGACATGAAGAACAGCCACATAATTAGCCTATTCCAAAAGCTAGCTGCATAGATAACACATCACATTATCCTTGAAAGTATTACAGTTTGCAGGTTAAAGCTCATAAACTGAGTTCAAAATTCTCTTTGCACAGCAGGCTAATCGGGGTTACCTACTCCTGGTTCACTGAATTACCCAAATTGCTGGGTTCTGTACAACACACTGAGTCACAAACTGGCCGTTTTAGCCCAGCATGTTATACAAACCCAGCCACAACCTGAATTTATGAGTCCAAGATGCAGCACAAGGCCAGTGGAACTGATCTTACGGCATAATCATTCCAAGCCTGACTATTAGGATAGTGGCCTTAAGAACTCCCTATGACAAGTTTATTGAGCCAACTCTCACCATGCTCCTCATTCCATTATGGTGGAGTCCAGTTTATTTTAAGCCAACACTAATAGTACTCCCATTACTGTTTTCTAGCCATTTGATGTTTAGGATGCCTCTCATTTTATTTGGATAAGGCAGGTTCTACACTCCTATTACATTTACATTCTAGACAGTATTTTACAGCATCATCACCCTCTCTTTGGAAGCAAAATTCCAACTTAGCTTCCACTTTGGTTACATTAGTTCTATTTTCCACACGGATGACCTTGTATTGTCCTCCTCTAAATATCAGATGTATAAGATGCCCACTTTCCAAAACAGTACTAGGCAAATGTAAAAAGCTCTATTAATGGAAGAAATATGAAATTATTTTGTTAAAACCAAGGACTTAAACCCTTCCTGTATAGTCTCTATATCAGAGGTCTTCAAACTTGGCAGCTTTAAGACTTGAGGTCCACAAGTCTTAAAGCTGTCAAGTTTGAAGATCTCTGCTCTATATAAATACGCACTCTAAGTATCAACACTGTTTTATAATCTTTATGTAAATTTGCTATCTAAATTACATAATGTCCAAACATCAATGCTTGACAGTTACACAATGATCATTTGAAGTTATGATGGGCTGAAAAAAAAAAGTTACAGCCTGCCCTCAAAAGTTACAACTACCACACCACCCTCAAGATCATGTGACTGCTTTTTGGACACTTGACAACTGGATTACATTTATGACTATGCCTCAAGATCATGTGATCATGTTTTGTGCCTATTTTGTTGTTTGCTGGAAAAAATACCCATTGGATAAGATGGATTTGGACTTACGACTATCTGATTCACTTAAAAATCATTGTAACAATGGCTGTAGAATAGAGTTCAGGCATAGGGTAATTTGGTGTACAACCACAAGGACTTATGACCAAAATTCCAGGTTCTGTTGTGATCATAAGTAGAGATCTTCCTGTATAAAAGAGCAGGTTCCAAGGATAAAACCAGTTTTGAAGGCTTTGAGGGAGAATGAAAGAGAGCCTTGGGAGGGGAGAAGAAGAAGAAATGGAACAGGGTACCTACATTTTGAATCCCTGAACTTAAGATTCATGTTGCTGTTTCCCTTTCTTGTTCAGCCACTTCCAATGTCAAGTGAAGCCACTTTCTATGTGAAGTTGGAACTTCACTTCTTTGTTGCGAGTGCTGGGAGGAAATATCACAAAGTTCATTTTCTTATCCAGACCAATGACCTTTTCGCTGCCTGAGTGAACTCCTTTTAATTCGAGGCCAGAACTCCCTGTCACAAGTCCATAGCCAATCAGATGAGTAGGTCTAACTTTTTCAGCCAATGACAAGCAAATCATTCTCTCAAGTCTTTAGACTTTCTTTAACCTTCTGAGCAGCTGGTGGGGTCATGCGGTGTTCCAGATGGGGAACGCATTTATCACATCTACTATCTAAAGTTATTTTATCAATGAGATGGGTAGCATATACATTTAATAAATAAATAAAATCTGTTTCACGTGGTATCTGAAAATGGAGGCCGAAACTCCCACATCCCTATTTCACCTTTCATGGCTTGGCTGATAAACATGCTGAACCAGCCAAGTTCATTCATTAAGATTAAGGGGAAGGGGGTGGATGGGGAGCCGGAAACATTATTAGACCTTTAATTCCAAAAATAAATTACTATCTGGGTGGAACAGATGAAGTCATTGCTTTAATCAAATGTTTTATGTAATTAAAAAAAATGAAGCCATGGTAACATTTGTTTGGTTTCCTCCAGAAGAAAAGAAAAAGAGAAGAAAAGAACAAGAGATGGGAACTGGAGGAACTAGCATGGCTAAGGATGATTTATGATTTGGGGACATCATTAAAATACTTGGCCAAAATTATGCCATAAGTGTAGCTAGGCTGAGACAGTTGCACCAAAAATAAAAAAGATCCTTTGGTCACCGAAGGATTCACAGACCTTGCAATACAGAGTTCAGTAAATTATCAGGTGCAATCCTAGCAATTATTATTACACTAAGGAAAATACAATTTCTGTATCTTGAAAAAAAAATGGTAAATATTCATGTATATATTAAATAGCCATTTTTTTCTCCTTTTGTTTTATAAATAAATTTCCTACCAACTTTCTATGGGAGAAAAAGTGATCAGATTTTGTAGGGAAAACAGTCCAAATGGTTTGTTTTTGCTTTTTACAACAAGCCTAAAGGAAATATGTATGCAAGCTCTAAAGTTTATGATTTGATAATGTCCCGGTTCAAGACGATTATATTGTTTTGTTTTTCTTCCATTGTTTAATCCTTTTTTAGACATTTAAGTATGTAAAACATTCAGTGTTGATTTCAATGGGAGTGACGTATAAGGCTAGTAAAATAAATAAAAGATACAATAAATATGAAACCACACTGAGAAAACAATAAAGCAGAACTCAATTCAAACAATAAAGAATAAGACTTTCTATTTTAAAATATATTTTTCAAAGACCTTTAAAGGTAGATCATGATAATGACCCTATTTTTCCTTTTCTCTAGCCTATGAATTAATCATGTTTATATGAAAAAGCTTAAACCAAACCAGCTATTTTCAGTTTAATACATGGTTTTGTCTTTCTCAAATTTCTTTCACATGTTGATGAGAAAAATGTAAGAAACCAATTTTGTGCCTACAAAAGTGTAAACTACTACTTAAAATCACTTCATGAGTTTATTCCTTTTAATACAGGGGGGTAGTTTGGACATCAGTCTTCTCATCCTCTCTCTGTGTTTCTTTTTCCTGCCTCTTTTCAGCTATTCTGGTCATTAATTCAGTTGTTTTTATTACAGGAGTTTCTTTCCACTTAGCAACTTCCAGCAGGCTATGAAGTCAGTTATTTATTACTACAGTAAATTCCCAGGGAGTTTGGATAGTTCTGTTCTCTGCCTTGAACCATTACCTCTGCTGTGGCCTTTATTGGTTAAGGGCTCCTTCCCTAGAAGAGTGCCTCTTTCCCTGCCTGAGGACAAAGGAACATCTCTATAGTCCCTCGGCCCAAAAGTAATTTCACCTCCTCCACATTGTCACATATTACACTATACCAGCAGTGGTTTTCACATTTTGCTGCTACTAGTTCTCCGTGCATGCGCCTTCTGTGCATGCGCCCGGCCTTCCACGCATGAGCTTTGCTCGCGTGTGCATCTTCTACTCATGAGCCCAGCCTCAAAAGCCTGCCTAAATAGGACAGTATAGAGCTGGGGCGGGTGGGCAGGCCACTACCGGTTTGCCTGAACTGGTACGAACCAGCTGAATACCATCGCTACACTATATTCTCTTCCACACTGATGGTTTCAGGAGAACCACTGAAAAATGACCTTGGGGAATTTCAGATTTCACCAGGTGGTGACAAATCTAGATGTTGCTGTCCCTGGTAGGGATTCTTTTTCTACATCTTCCACCCATGGCTTTTCTTTGTCTGATATTTCTAGAGTACTCCCTTTTGGTTTCATTAGAATTTTTGACCTCCACCATTTATACCTGCTTAGCTTTCCTGGCAGTAAATCATCCTCAGTTATTGTAAGGAAACTACTGGAAACTATTTTTGTATCTGTTTCGGGGTGATGTTTTTGCATACAAAAATATATTGGACCTGGCAGGATTTCCATAAACTATTTTTCTGCAACCTTCTCCTGAGTGCCTTCACCTAGCTTCAGCCATTTTTTTCTTAGGTCCGAGAGTTCAATCTCCTTCCCAAGAGTTGTAGATACAATCTTGAAATGGCTGTGGATTGAATCTTTTATTCTTTCATAATGGTATAGCACGCTCTCTGCTGGCACGCGCACCGTTGCCCCAGGTCAGATCTCCATGGCGTTTCTTTTGTGAGCTTCTGTTTCCTTGCAAACGATGAAACAGAAGCTCATGAAAGAAAAAGATCTTATCTCTTGCTGCGCTGCCGGTGTTGGAATGACCTGCCTCCCACAGGCCAGTTGGTCTTCAGGTCTCTGCTGTGCATGCCCGTGCATGCGCATGTTTGCACATGTCCGTGCATGTGCATGTTTGTGCATGTCAGCACATGTGCATGTTCACACACATTTGCGCATTCACGCACACACATTCACATGTTCATGCACGAACACATCTTTCAGTTTGGGCACTTGGTGTCTAAAAGGTTCACCATCACTGGTATAACATAATGGTATAACTATGGATAACAAGTGCAATACTCTCATCTTTCTGCATACTCTCATCCTTCTGGTGATCAAACAGGGAGTTAACCCTGGCCATGCAAGTATATTTTATCCAGTTACAGGATGAAACCATCCTTTTGATTATTATCAATAATAATAAGCTTGTGGATTTCTGGGAAGAAATAGAAGAATGAAGACAATTCATTCTTCTATTTCTTCTATTATTCTGCAATCATTGACAGAGCCAATGATTGCAGAATAAAGAGCTGACAAGTAGACCAGCTCTCTGATAACTCTTCTCAGGATAAGGAGTGAACTCCTGTGAGATTGCCCACAAATGCTCCGTACAGCTGCTTGTGAGGTGACTGCAAAATAATGGTCTTTGGGTTATCTTATAATTAAAACTTTTGATTTTAGAAAGTTACAAATTGACCGAGTCCAAATAAATTTGAAATAAGATTTTGAAATTACTTATAAAGAATAATTCCTGTGGGAAAATGCTTTTTAAAAAAAGCACCATAAGATTTTAACAATTAGGTCACTAGAAGGAACTAAAGATTAAAATTAAAAAGAACAATTGCATTCAATTTACAATAACATGTAGTTTACAATAACATATCCAGTTTAGGACCTGGGTATGTACGAGATCGCCTTCTGCCACCGATAGCCTCCCACCGGCCAATACGCTCCCACAGAAAGGGACTCCTCAGGGTGCCGTCGGCCAAACAATGTCGACTGGCGACACCCAGGGGGAGAGCCTTCTCTGTGGGGGCACCTGCCCTCTGGAATGAACTCCCCCCGGAGATTCGCATGATCCCCGACCTACGTACCTTTTGCCGTGCCCTTAAGACCCTTTTGTTTCAACAGGCTGGTCTGGCTTAGAAAATGAATTTTAATTGGGTGTTTGTAGTTTTTAATATAAGGGCCACATTTTAATATATTTTAAATTGTTTTTAAATTTTATGGGTATATGTTTGTTTTAATATGGCTGTACACCACCCTGAGTCCTTTGGGAGAAGGGCAGTATAAAAATTTAAATAAATAAATAAATAAACATGAGATAAAATATTTTAATATTGGACTCATTAAAGGATATTTTTAAACAATGGATTCTGAAATTAATTTTAAAAATGCCTGCCTTTATAGATACCCAGTGTCTAAAACAGGGCTGTGAAACTCACGGCCCATAGGCTGGATGTGTCATGTGCTGGCCACGCCCATGTCTGGTTTAGCAAGGGGGAAAAAGTCGCAATACATTATGTGACAATGTAAGTTTCACACTCCTGGTCTAAAAGATGTTACGAAAGAGAAGAAAATCTTTCTCACAAGACTGGGACCAAGTTGACAGTGTTTTGCCTCATGAATGATAAAGAAAAAGGTGTTGGATATAAAAAAGAAAAGTGGCTGTTTTAACAATTAAAAGAGATAATTTAAATAACAAACCAAAAGAGTGGCCTGGATAATTTTTCTATATTGTATTTACAAATGCAGCTGGTTAAAGTTTTAAAGAATTATGTGAGGTCAAAGAAAAAATGGAAAGAGCTCAAGTTATATAACATTATTTGAAGTGACTAAAAATTAACAGTAAAAAGAATATAACATTGGTTTATAATCTGTAATTATAATCAATAAAAATATCATAAATAGTGCCTATACATCATATATTTTACTATTTTAGGTAACTTTATTCTGTAATTTTTTCCTAACTAAAATAAGGAAATGCTACTTCTCCTGGAGACAGCTTTTTTTTCATGCATACATTCCTATTCCTAATACTAACACCATTTGCAAGAATTCTGTTGAGTTGGCACAAACCCCAGAGATTTTATTGCATTTTGCTCCACTGCAGGAGTCTTGGGTTTAGCAAGCAAACCTGTTTATGTTGTCTAGTTCTATCTTTATTCACATCTATCATTATAATCCTAAACTTAACTCTACATTGTTATTTACTTTACCTTCACAATTTTGTATCCCTGGATTTCCATTACTACCCTTTGAGTGCAAGCCTTAGACTTTTGGACTGAGATCAGGGCAAAAATTATTTGCAATGGCTTTCAAAGTTGGAGCTCCTTTGAGTACTAAATTCACTCTCCTATTATATTTTTATTTTCTCCATTGGAGCCATGGTAAAAGTTAGGAGGCTTCTTCCCAGTCTCTGCTTTGGGAATACGTTTTTAGAAAGCACACTTACTTGGAAGCAAATTCCTTTTTTACAGTTACTTTTTAACTCCTAAGAGAAAAGTGTTCAGCTGAATTGGCTTTTACAATCTGCTTGAGAAAATCAAGTTACAGTTCATTCTCATTTTGGTCTATTTAGTGCCAGCTTCTGTGTGCTCAAGCACCTTATCCTATTGTCTATTTGGGGAACAGAGTTGGGCTGTTCACTAGACTCTCACATTACCATCTCTTACCACCCAGTTGATATTTCTCGCACCACATAACCCTATTCTACTACTGGATTTGACCCCACACCTGTCACACCACTGTTCCAATTCAACCTCAACTTTCTTTCATCAGCCATCACTTCACTTTCTCCCATTCCCACACTCTTATATCCCTCTTATACAGCTTCATATTGGGTGTGGTTACAAAAAGTGAACTGTGGGGTCAAGGCCCTCTCACTCCGCATATCTGCAGCTGTATTAAATAAAGTTTATCAGGAAAAGGAAATAGGAAACCCAGCAGTGGAGCTGCAAAGCCTTTCATATATTCATTTCAAATGATCCTGTGTGAAACTTCCACCCCCTCTTCCCATTTCCTAGAAATGAAGCCCTAATAAGCATAGTAAGACTCAAAGGTTTAAGATTGTACTTAAAAGGTGTACAAGATTGTAGCCCATTCCTGCAGAATTTCCCTACAGATGATTTATTTGCATAAAGAGGAAAGTTAATATATGGGTGCATATAATTGTGCCATGTTTAAATTCATGTGATCCTATTCCCCATATAAGTAGTAAAGGAAAACAGACTAAGGTGTTGAAATAATCCAAAATCCTTGTTTGCATGATACAGTTTGTAACCTTGAATCACATTCTACATGCACCCGGAGAGTCCAGAAACCAAGTCAAAAGTCTAGAACTAAGCAGACTAGCAAGCTTCCATCTACTCATGGGTTACTATTTTATATTAACGAACTCAGGTAGTTGCTTTAAAGATTTAACTCGAAGACTGGCAGCTGCTACGGTTACCTATGTTGAATCTCCCGTATAAAATCTAAGGCAGTGCATTTATAAGCTACCTACAAGATTATCCAAAACAGAAAAGATTCTTTAGACATCTCGCTTCTCAGGTAACAACGGCAGCTCCCCAAGAAAGATCAGCTGCGCCGTTTTACAGATGTTGGCTCAAAAAGCTCATTCAGCGCAATGAGGTTTTCCTGCAAATAAACAGGTTCGCACACACACACACACATATATATATATGTGCGAACCTTTTGAGGGAGAACGAAGGAGAAACTAAGGCACCCCGGAGAAGAAACGGGGCAAGCAAGGTACCTACTTTTTGAATCCCTGAACTCAGATCCATGGTTCCGTTTGCTTCCCTCCTTTCCTTCCTTCTTCGATCTGAATCGGGCCGCCGCCAGCAAAAGCGCCTCGCTGCAGCGATTAACAGGCGACTTGTCTGTTGCGGGGTTGTCAGGAGGAATCCGGATTCGGCAAGTACCACGAATTCCACTTTCTGATCCGGAGCGCTAATCTCCTCGCCGCCAGAGCGAAGTCCCTTTTATAATTGGAGCCCACAACTCCCTCTTACAGCGCCGCAGCCAATCGGGAGAGCGGCTCTAACTTTTCCAGCCAATGGGAAGCGAATCATTCGCCTCAGGTCCTTAAGGCTTTTGCTTTAAAACCCTCGCTTGAGCAAAGGGCGGGGTGGTGCTGCGTTCCAGCTGGGGAAGGCGTCTGCCACATCTGTTTCACGTGGTGTCTGAACACGGAGGCCGAAAGTCCCCGCATCCCTATTTCGCCTTTCACAAGGGAGGCCGGGAGACGTTGTGCTAAAGCAGCCAAGTTCATTCATTCAGAGCAAAGGGGCTGGGGGCGGAGCGGACCTGGCGATATTATTAGCTCTTTAAATCCAAAAATAAATTCCTATCTCGACGGAACTAATGAAGTCATTGCATTAATCAAACGTTTTATCTAATCCAAAAATATTTTTAAGCCATGGTAACATTTTTTGGGGGGGGGGGGGGGTTAAACAAAATGCAAAAGGAAAAGAAAACGTCAGAAGTGGGAACTGGAGGAACCAGCCTGGGGAAAGCTTGTTTGGGTAAGGATGATCTATGATTTGGAGAAATCATTAAAATATTTGGTCAGGAATTATGCCATAAGTGGAGCTATTGCTTGGACTGTTGCAGCAAAAAATAGAAAGGGGGCCTTTGGCCCCTGAAGGATTAAGAGATACTGTGGTAGGAGGTACAGATTATACATCCTATTTCATCTTGTGTGAAATAGCATGGTGTGATTTTCATTTGGTAAATCTGTACATGGTTACAGATAAAATATTTAGACTAAAATATAAATATTTTCAAATATTTCAGCCAAGTGAATTTGGCATAGAAGTTATCATTCAGATAAAATTTCCTTGTGCTGCAGTTAGGTTTTATGTAATGATTCCTGTACTTAGGGCAGCTGAGGCAAGGGAGACTAATAGTAATAAACCACCATTTCTATTGAGAATAAAGGTCCAATTTATTTAACAGCTGCCCTTTTCACAGAACAAATTAATACTTACAATTTAACACTTAAAATGTCATTTAACAATTAAAACATCAAAAAGTAGTCCTCAACTTATGATCACAGTTGAGCCCAAAATGTATGATTTTAAGCAAGACATTTGCTAACTTTTTTGCTAACCATTTTACAACTTTTCTTGCCAGAGTTGTTAAGTGAATCTCTGCAATTGTTAAATTAGCAATGTAGTTGTTAAGTGAATCTGGCTTCTTCATTGATTTTTCTTGTCAGAACGTCGCAAAAGGTATTCACGTGACTCCAGGATACTGCAACCATTCAAATGGGGATGCTGCAATCAGTGGTGAAATGTAAAATTTGTTACTACCGGTCCTGTGGGTGTGGCTTGGTGGTGGCGGGGTAATGTGACTGGGTGGGCGTGGCCAACATTTTTTTTTTAACTTTTAAAAGCATTTTTTCTACAACCTCTTCTGCCGAAGAGGTTGTAAAAAAATGCTTTTAAAGGGCTCTGACGATCTCAGCTGAGGCGTGTGATCATCAGAGGCTTTTTTTTTAACTTTTAAAAGAATTTTTTCGGCTGAAGAAAAAATGCTTTTAAAAGTTAAAAAAAAAGCCTCTGATGATTGCGTGGCTCAGCTGGGCATGGGGGGGGCAGGGATTTTTGCTACCGGTTCTCCGAACCACCGGCCGCCATCGCTACCGGATCGGGCGATCCGGTCCGAACCGGGAGCATTTCACCCCTGGCTGCAATGGTCATAAGTGTGACAAATGGTCATAAGTCACTTTTTTCAGTGCCTTTGTAACTTTGAACGGTTACTAAATGAACTTGTTGAGCACTAGCTGTATTAAAAACTGAGCTAAACTAAACAGAAGGTGAAGATATGTTAATATAGCAGAGCCACTTCACCGATCATCTGGGGTATCCAGGTCTACTGACAGAACTGGGTCTTGAGAGACTTTCAGAAGCTTGGAAGTGATGAAGCCAACCTCCATTTAGTAGAGAAGAAATTCCACCACTCTACCACTGCAGAGAAGGCCTGCCACCAAGGATCTGCTTAAGATGGAACTTGCATCATGCCTGCTTAGCTGGATCTGGTGGAACAAGCAGATGAATTTGGGAAAATGCAGTCCTTCAATATCTCAGTCCCATGCCATGAAGGCATTTAAAAGTCAATACCAAGACCTTGAATTTAACCTAGAAGCAAATTGGTAAATGTAGCTTGAAAACCAGATGTATACAGTGTGTTTATAGAATAGTTTAATAAATAAATCTACAGGATCATATGCCACAGAGATTTAGTGCAGTTCACTAATGGGGATGAAGAGGAGGAGCCTGCTTTCAAAGTTTCTAGAACTTTCCGTGAGCCAAGAATGGGAAATGAGGTGGATACTGATGATCAGAGTTCTTAAGGTAGAATTGGAAGGAGATAGTACAGTAGACTTTCAAATTAGGGTTTGCTGAGTGATCTAATAGTTTCAGACTGCAATCAGGATCACCTCAGGGAGTGTTGGATAAAGAAGCAAAGAAGCTGTGAATACGTAATCATCTCCAGACTGTGAATTCAAACCCACATACAAACCCTTGGGGAAATAAAGTACAGTAGTCATTTGGTAGGTTGAAAATGTAATGGAAGTTAGCCAGTCTGCCTGTATACTTAACAAAGCTGTAATTGATTTCAGTGATCAATGTAAGATTTTGAAAAGGGTTAGGAAAATCACTGGAAATCAAACTTCATAGCTTTTGCTGAGAATAAAGTCTCAACTTTAAAAGGATTCTCTTTTTTCTTTGCAGAGCAGCCATTTTTAAATATTTTCAGATATCTCCCTGCCCCCAAGTAGCTCTGTGGATTATAAGAAAAATCTGTCTGTCTATCTTGATGTTATCCATTCAGTCAGGTCCAACTCTTAGCTATTTTATGGGTCAGGTCTCTCCACATCTTTTGAACTTGCACTGCTTGAGTTTCTCTGCTCTGGCTGATGTCAGCTTTGATAATGTGTTCCATTGTGTTCTTTGGTGGTCTGGATTCCTTTTACCGCTATTTCTTCCCAACAAAAATGGCTTTTTCCAGTGAATTCCCCTGCATGACATGGCCAAAATAAGTGAGGGTTTGGTCCTTCCAGTGACCTGTCTAAGGTAATGCGCTCCAGTGCTTACTTATTAGTCATTAGTTACTGTCCAAGCAATCTGTCTCTATCTATATCACATAGAAATAAAAACAATTAAAAACATAATTTAAAGAACAGCCATGGTGGTGCAGTGGTTAGAATGCAGTATTGTAGGCTACTACTTCTGACTGCTGGCTGCCGGCAGTTAGATTCTCACCGGCTCAAGGTTGATTTAGCCTTCGATCCATCCGAGGTCAATAAAATGAGCACCCAGATTGTTGAGGGCAATATGCTGTCTCTGTAAACTGCTTAGAGAGGGCTATAATGCACTATGAAGCAATATATAAGTCTAAATGCTATTGCTATTAAATAAGATAAAATATTTAAAAAGCTATATGGCAGGAACACATACAAGAGAGTGTGTTCAATTAACTATCCTAAAGCCATCTACTCAAACTCAGTTTCATTGAGGGCTGCATTAGGGTTGTGTTTGACCTGGGGTGGGGGAGCAGGGGGAAGAATCAGAGGTAGTATTCAGCAGGTTCTGACCAGTTCTGGAGAACTGGTAGTGGAAATTTTGAGTAGTTCAGAGAACCGGTAAATATCACCTCTGACTGGTCCCGCCCCCATCTATTCTCTGCTTCCTGAGTCCCAGCTGATCAGGAGGAAATGGGGATTTTGCAGCAACCTTCCCCTGGATTGAGGAGGGAATGGAGATTTTACAATATTCTTCCCCTGCCATGCCCACCAAGCCATGCCATGCCCACCAAGCCACGCCCACAGAACCGGTAGTAAAAATTTTTGAATCATACCACTGGTGGGAATGGCCAGGATGGGCATGGCCAGCTCAATGTCATTTGTCAAAAGTGATCAAATGCCACTTTTGCTAGTAGTTTGTTTTGCTAGCACTCTGTCAGCAAAAACAGAGCTCAGGGCACGCGTGGACGTCCTTACCTTCATTTTCACTGGCAGAGGCACTGCAGGCTGGCCTTTGCTGTTTCCAGGCTGGCCCTGCAGGCCAGATCTAAGCATCTGTGGGCTGGGCCCCATGCCTTGAGTTTGACAGTCCTACTCTACTCCATCAAGGGTTCCTCAAACCAGTTATAGAACCATGTTTAAAGGATCATCTGTTGCCAACCTTATTGCATTAGAGTGTGTATTGACAGAATTCAAACATGTAAAGTTGTCCATATTGTTGATTTGAATATTACAAAGAGGAAGAATTGAAAAAAAAAGATCTGACTTTAAAATCATTAATTTGTATAGTTGTGATCTTAAAATGGAAAGTCAGAGGAAACTGTAGATATTTATATTAACTTTCATTGAGTGATGTTTTAATGTTGTAACCAAGACCACAAATTGACTTGTTTCTTTTTGTTTAAATAAACATTTCTCCATCCCAATTATCTCTGGTGGAAAAAAGTCAAAATACATTTTTCTAAGAATTTTAAAGGTGGAATACAATCCAGAGGAACAAATTTATTTTCCTAATCTCTAGCCTATGTATTAACATTTTTAAGGAAAGGCCCTAACTCAAACCCCACTATTTTCTCTTTTTAATACATGGTTTGGTCGTTCTCAAATTTCTTTCACATGTTGATGAGAAAAACATAAGAGACCAATTTTGGGCCTAGCTCTTTTTTTTTTTCCATTTGTTTAAATAGCTTCATAAAAGGTAGCATTTTGTTCCTCAGCCTGTTTTAAATAAGTTTCTAGGAAACAGTCCAAGAGATATAGATTCTAATGAAGTATATATAAAATTGCCTTACCTAGTTTTGTGGAAATGATTTTTGTTTTATCTGATCTAGCAACAACCTAGCAAGGCACAGGATGTTTTGGCAGGGTTTAGTTAGACCTGGGGAGGGTCTAGCCAGATCAATCCAGAAAGTTGTGAAAATGGGATGCAGTAATGTTGGCTGCCCCCTAAGAGAGGATTGTGATGGCAGTAGCAGAGTTTCCCTCCATTCATAAATTTACAGTAATTATAGATTGGTTGTACATATGAGGGATCCTAGATGCTCTCCAAGTTTGGTTGTTTTCTTGTAGACATTTCATTACCCAAACTAGGTAACAAACTAGCTAACTCCTCTAATGACAAGGAGTTTGGAAGGGTAGCAGCAGCATAGCTGTGAATGATCTCAAGTGATTAAACCCATTTCAGTTTAGCATTTGAGCCTTAGCTTTGATACAGAATCATTCACTATGATAGCAAATCTTAATTTGGAGCAAGAGATGACTAATGTGTTATTAAAAAAAAAACCATAGATTTGGAAGGAATTTTAGAAGTCATCTTGCCCATCTCGGCTATGGCAAATCTAGACAACACACTAAAAAGCAGAGACATCACCCTGCCAACAAAAGTGTGTATAGGAAAGGCTATGGTGTTCCCAGTTGCAATGTATGACTGTGGAAGTTGGACTATAAGAAAGGCTGAGTGCCAAAGAATTAAGACCTTTGAACTATGGTGCTGGAGAAGACTCCTGCGAGTCCCTTGGACTGCAAGGCAATCAAACCAGTGAGTCCTAGAGGAGATCAACTGTGACTGCTCTTTAGAAGGCCAGGTCCTGAAGATGAAACTCAAATACTTTGGCCACCTAATGAGAAGGAAGGACTCACTGGAGAAGAGCCTAATGCTGGGAAAGATCGAGGGCAAAAGAAGAAGGGGACGACAGAGAACGAGGTGGCTTGATGGAGTCACTGAAGCAGTCTGTGTGAGCTTAAATAGTCTCCGGGGGATGGTAGAGGACAGGAAGGCCTGGAGGAACGTTGTCCATGGGGTTGCGATGGGTCAGACAAAACTTTGCAACTAACAACAAAGCCCATCTCACTGCTTAATGAAAGATTCACTAAATCATTTTTGACTGATGACCTCTGGTTGAAGATCTCAGTGAAGGGAAATGTATTATTTCATGTGGCAGTGTATTCCATTGACTGACAGCTAATATAACCAGGAAGTTCCTCCTGATGTCAACTTCTTTGCTTATAGTTTCAGTCCAATGGTTCTGATCCTCCTTTGGGGCAATAGAAAATAACCCCATTCCCTCTTCTTTGTAACAGCCTTTTAGATAATTATAATTGAAGGTTTCTATCTCATTTCCCCTCAATTGTGTTAATCTCTACCTAAACACTTTTGAGTTGAGTGAAACTTGTTAAGTAATCTCTATCTAAACTTTTTCAACAAACAATTCTTTCTGGGTTTATTAAGAAGAAAGGGCTGAAGTTATAAGGATTAAAGCAACTGAAATATTTCCAAACATATGGCCAATATATCCAAACATTCATTAGAGATTTTCTCATTTTCTTTCTTTTTTTTCTTTTCCTTTTCTGTTCTCTGAACCAGCAAAATGACAGGTCTTTTCATTGATAACAAAGATACGCGCATATGGCTATTTATAAAACAATCTCCTGGGACTCCCTCATTCTGGGAATGGACTAAAAGATCTGCACTTGGTCAGTATAATAGGAAGCATGTTATTTCCAATATCTCCAGTGCTATTCAATAGTGGAATGAATAGCTTCAGCAATACAGGTTGTGTTTTATTAATATGCTTCAGAAGTTTTAATCCTCTCCTAACTACTAGATACTGAGTTTAAAGTATCTTTGGGTTCCTGAGGATAGGAGGCATTTTTGCTTGCTTAGCCTTGTTCTTGTAACATGATTGAGGGGGAAAAGAAGATAGTGACAGCAAAAACTAGCTCAAATTCTCTTTGGGTGAGGCAAACCAATGTAGAGTTTTAATACCTATGTAAAGCCTTTATGTGCTCTTTGGAAAAGATGGAAGAATTGCTCACAATGCACTGATGGAACTCAGTTCGCTCAGATATGAGTGAACATGGTTAGGATCAGTGCAAAAAACAGTAGCACATTGAATGAAGATAGTTACATTGAAGTGGAACATTGGTGAAGACTACAGTTCTGAAGACTACAATTCCTGGAATCTGGGAATCAGATAACAGCATTTTACATGTGTTATGAATAAGTGTGCAACCTGGAGATATTGACAAGACTCTTTACTAGATGCCTTAGGGACCTTTGGAGGTTAGAATAGAATAATAGAGTTGGAAGGGACCTTGGCGGTCTTCTAGTCCAACACCCTGCTCAAGCAAGAGACCCTATATCTTTTCAGACAAATGCTTGTCCAGTCTCTTTTTGACAGCCTTCAGTGATGGAGCACCCACAACTTCTGAAAGCAAATTATCCCACTGGTTAATTGCTCTCACCATTAGGAAATTTCTCCTTAGTTCTAGGTTGCTTCTCTCCTTCGTTGGTTTCCATTGTTTCTTGACTTGCCTGCTGGTACTTTGGAAAATAGTTTGACCCCCTCATCTCTGTAGGAGCCCCTCAAATATTGAAATTGTGCTATCATTTTCCAATGTTTGAGGGGCTCCTACAAAGTCGAGGGGGTCAAACTATTTTCGAAAACAGGTTAGGATAGGTACAGTAATTATTTTAAATGGGGATTGCCTTTCCAGAATGATCTATGCATTGGAAACCTAAAGGCTGGTAAACTGTAGGATGATTTGAACACTGCTGCTTTACAGAATAACTCAGATATTATAGCTATCAAAAGATGAAGCATTTGGATTGCTCAGTGATGCACACACAATACCTATATTGCAATGTCTAATTAGCTACTGAACCATGTTCAAGATATTGTGGTTGGTTTATGAAGCTATAAGCAGTATGGAACAAATTTTTCTGAGAAAATGTAATTTTTTCTATACAGATCTATTGAATCTTTGTGGAGAGGACCAGCTTGCTTCTCATGCTAGGAGCTTCTGATGTTTTGTGTATTACACAAAAGTAACACAGAGGGGGACCTTTCCATTATGACATCTACACTTTCAATGGGATGATTTTGTTTTAGATTACTGTATTAATTCCTACTGTGCAGCGTTGCCACTAAGAATTAAAGAGTTGATCATTTGTTAATTCTCTGACTGTTATATAGCCAGCTACCTCCAAAATGCTCCTTCCTAAAAAAAAAAAGTTTGCTTAAAAATATTTTTTTAAAAGCAATTATACTCTTATACAGTTGACAGTTTTATTGTAAGCAATTTAACAATGGGGAAAGCACTAAATCAATGTTTTAATAAATAAGCTATGATCATAAACATACAGCGAAGTACATTTTGTACGGCTCATTGTGATCTGTTTCCAAGAAACATGGCAATGGATTGTGCTAAGTGTCTCATTGAAATTAGAAGACTTTAGTTTTCAGTAAACATAATTAAACTGCAATTTCCTACTCTGCACAGTCTTCAGCTGGTTGTGGTTTCTTTATTGGTTTGAAAGACAGATCCAGAAGATCTTTCACTTATGAGTGTGAAGCACCTTTTAAAATAATTTATGCAATCCTAATCTCCAATCACTGAAAGAGTCAATTTATGGTCCAGTGCTAAGAAATATTCATCCATCCATCCATCCATCCATCCATCCATCCATCCATCCATCCATCCCTTTAAATGATTTAAGGTCACTTCATTCTAGATTGGGTCTGAACAGTTTAGAGGAAAACATAATGCATTTTTAAAAAGGGAGAACAAAAATTATATTTTATAATAATAATTATAAAAAATTGCTCAATTCCAAACACACCGTACATTTTAAGCAAAATTTAAATGGTGTTTGCTGGGAAGACTGAGTACTTTGATTTGATGATAACATATTTCAATTAGTTAAATATTTGTAATCCAAATATAGATTTTAGCTCAACATGGCTATCAAGTTTGTAAAATGGGGAAGTAATACTTTGAAAATAAAATTGCACATGAATTATAGTGATGTGAAAAAAAATCTTATTCTTTCATTTAAGAGACTGTCATGAATCACCATGTGATGACCATTTCAAATAACCAAACTATCGTGTGCTTTCTACACTCAGTGTAGTCTCCTCTGTGTTTCCAGATATGGTCATTTGTATGATTCAGAGCAATATGTTTCAAATATTTGAGCTTGCTTGGATTATATTGCTAATCCCTTTGAGTTGTACTCATTCAGCATGTCGTCACAACTAACTTGAACTCCATGATTTATTTTTATGATCTGTGTTTGTACATGATTGTTGTGTTCTACAGCTTCCAAAAATGAGCTGGGATCTTTATAAGTATACCTTATGAAGGGCTGTAGTGGCATTTAGATATTTGTGTTTTTTGGGGAGTAAAAGTTAGACTATAAAAATGAGTAACTTCATAATTTCAAACATAGGCAAACTGTAGGATTACTTCTGGTTTTTATTTTTCCCAGAAACATAAGGTACTTCTTTTTTGCCTTTTGTTAAATTTAACTCCCCCCTCACCTCAGAAATAAGATTAAAATCAGATCTAGTAAAGAACAGTGAAAGAAAGACCAAAGTTATATTTTTAGGGCTATCATATTTTGGCTGCAAAAATCTGCCTATGTGAACAAAGCAATAAAGCTTTCTGTGTCTGTCTGCTGCCATCTGGGAATGGCCTGTATTTTTGCAATCCAGATCTGATAGCCATAATATCGTCAAACCATACAGCAGTTGAACACCAAAAAGCAAAGCAATGACAGCACATAGTCAAAAATTAACATAAAAATTTAAACTGGAAATTCTGAAGTCATTAACCTAGAAGAAATTCAAATATTCAATCTGAGACTGGGCAGAATTCCAAAACATGTGTTTTTTTTTCCTGCTGACCTCTGACTAATGCATTTATACTGTATGTAATTCGGCTTACAGTACCTATTATTCAGGATTCACATCATTTTATTCTATCAGATCTATTTCTGCACCAGACATATTTTGCAACCTTCCTGGGGAAGTCTGATGAAGGGCGAAAGGATCTTAATTTTTGGAAAATCAGGGAGATCACTTCCTGTATATTTCACCAATCCACTGAGTATTCATGAGTATTCGTGAATCAGGAAAGCATATTTAAGTCTGCTATGACAAGGAAAGATTGGTAAATCAGTAGTAAAAACTTGGAATTAGCAGAGTCATCATAACTAAACAGAATTCCTTTCTTACAATGACAACATTCTTAGGAAAGAAAATCCTAGACTTCATGTCTCTTTCATGTCCTTTTATAGTTCTTTGCAATGAATTGCTGAAGTAAAAGATACAGGACGTTGCTCAATGCCATTCAGATATCTGAGTCTGTTTCATAGAAAATGAGCCTGTAAAGTTAGGCAGGCACTCATCACTTGATCACATTCTAGTAACTCCATGGCTCTTGAGTCACTGGAGTTTGAATGTGGCCAGAAGAAACTTTTTTACTATTTGAGATCTCTCTCCCTTTTAGAAATTTGATAATCCCTGGATAGAATTGATAGAAATTCAGTCCCAGCATGTGGATAACAAGGGTTGAACTTGAATAAGAAGAATGATTATTAAGTAAACGAAAAAAGGCAGGTTCCTATATTTTTTAAAAAAATAATCCACATTTACTTTGATCAAGTTCTGAAATGGAAAACACATTTCTTAGGCTGCAATAATATGTGGCCTTTCACTAGGGTGCTTAGGATCACACCCCAAATCATGGACTGGGGTAGGAACGCAGGTGAATTTAATTTACCCTGATGATTATTAAAGTATCATTTTACTGCACTCAATTAGAAGTAGCAACAAAGGATTTCCATATCATATGTAACACTTCCCCTTCTTTAAAATTATGTTTTGGAGGCAACTTCTGGATGTGCTCCAGAGACTGCATCCAAGGCAGAATAATAATATTAAGAAGTGTTGTGAGAGTATCAGTACAGATGAACTAATTTTGTAGTCTTAGAAAACATGACTATAAATGAGAGGAATGGCTACAACATAATAATGAAATGGTGTATCTCTCTGTGTGTACAGCATTTAATTAAATTCAGATGTCATTTCTAGTAATGGCTGTCAGTAAGTCAAAGAGAGATTTCTTCATTTGTCAATTTTAGTTGCAATTATTTGTTCATAATTATATTTCCTTGGTAGAAAGGCAGTATAACTGCAACTGCTAGTGTGGAAGATGCATTCTAGCTTTTTTTTTTTTTTCCTCTCAGAGTCACTGGATGCTACTGAGTCACTGAGTGAAAATGTGTTTTATAATTTGGTCAAAAAGGCTGTGATAATTCCTTTAACATCTTTCCATATTTGGTTACCTCACACCTTGAATGTAAGAAGAGTGGAATGTTATGTCTATTCACAAAGATAATTCTTATTCAACAAAAATCATTATGCAATGTAAAATTGAAGATTTATGGGTGTGTGCCTGTTTCTGCATAATAATGTCTTGTGCAACAATTAGCAAGTAAACATTAGGGATGTCTAAAATTGAAAGCATTCTGTAGACTTGAACATTACAGAACCTATCTCCAATATGTCTATATTGAGCAATTATAGGCCTTGGAATTTATGCATTTCCTTGATTTTCTTCTGTTCTTACTTTCTTATAGACACCAAATAATATACCATAGCCTTGCCCACCAACACACAGCTTCTATTGTATTTACAAATACAGCCATGTTTTTTCTGTATGAATGGGATATCATTTGTGATTACAAACAGGAATATGTGGTGTGTTTGATTGTATTCCTGGCTGTGGAGCAACCACTGCTTGTATGTCTACTTCAACTTGCTTTGGGATTTACCCACCATCCAGTCAGAGCTGAAGAAGCTTCTTGGATGAGAAGCGAAACATCTTCAAAGAAAAACCAGAAAGTTCAGTTGCCTCTTGAAAAAGCACCTTTGGGATGATTAAGAATCTCCATAGACATTCAGGGGTAAATGCTACTTCTGCTACAGTTGAACCTCTAGTCACATCTGTTGCATCTTTTCCTTTCTGTACCTGTGTTCTTTTCCATTGGTATCACATCAGGAGCAATCTCTACAATATAATAAAAAGGTCCAGTTCTTTCTTTGATGTTTCTACTTATCCACCTGTGCTTCCTAATGCAGACTTTTGCTAATAGTTTGTCCAATAAACTTAGCAAAATAGTTTAAAGTATAAAGTATTACAGCCTGAGAAGACTGATCAACGTGTTTCAGCTATCTGCTCTGAAATTAAGTTTGGAAAGGTTGAAACTCATTTCAAGCTGTTCAGATTGTATTGGTGTATTCCTGACCATCAAACAAAACTTTATAATTTCTAATTGCATACATCAAGTTTAATGAAAAGAGGGACTGGGATGACATGATAGCAATGTCCCAATATGTAAGGGGCTGCCACAAAGAAGGGGGCGGGGTGTCAACCTATTCTCCAAAGCACCTAAAGGCAGAACAAGAAGTAATGGATGGAAACTAATTAAGAACCAACCTAAAAACATTTCCTGACAGGTAGAATAATTAAAGAGTGGAATCGCTTGGCTTCAGTAGTTGTGGATGCTCCATCACTGGAGGTTATTTAAAAAGAGATTGGACAACTTGTTTAAAATGCTATAGAGTCTCCTGCCTGAGGGGTTGGACTGGAAGACCTCCAAGGTTTGTTCCAATTCTTATTCTGTTATTTGAGGTAGCTCCCTCAAAACTCAAGCTATCTGCTTGGATGACATGATGACTCAAAGTCTTAATATAATATGACTGCTCCAATGGCAATAACCTTTCTCAAGCACTCTTGACTCAAAAACTCTTGACAGCCTTAGTTTGGCATCTCCCAATTGCTGCTGAAATTTATGCAATGATACTATGGAAATGCAGAGCCAGTTTGGTATATTGGTTAAAGCATCAGGCTGGAAACTGGGTAAGTGTGAGTTCTGGTCCTGTCTTGGGGATGAAACCAGCTGCAGGACTTTTGTCCACTTACTTTCTCTTAGCCATACAAATGACAATGGCAATGGCAATGACAATGGCAAAGTTTTTCACTTCTGAAAAACTTTGCCAAGAAAATAGGGACTTATCCAGGCAATTTCCAAGAATTGGACATGATTGAATAGAAAAAAAAAAAAATGGATACAGCAGAGCCAGTCTCCAATTATACTGATATGGTTTTGCCATTTTCTTTTTATAGGAGTCAAGACTACTGATCTCATTTCACTTCTTATATTACAGATTTCCTGGTAAATAATCCTGTGCTCCTTACCCCATTTGTACTTTTCCTAAAGAACGAAGAGAATATACCTGAATCAGGAGTAAGCATCTTTCAGTTGTTGGATTTACTGAAAATTCTAGAAGAATTGAGGCCAATGAATATGCAAGAATTACAGTGAATAGTGGCAGCCCAAGGTAAATAAGGGATGATATAATATCACAGACATGCTTAATTAACCAATTGCAATAAGAATCCAATACATTAAAATTTGTGCACAAATTCGATTTATATATCAGGAACTGATCATTTTCCTGTCCAGAAAATAATGTGTCCATAATTTTTACTCAGTTCATAATTGTTCATATTGCAAATATGTTGTAGTAGTTGAACTGTTAACATAATTGATAGAATAAAATCATATTATCTTGACCACTCACAATCTTGAGTTTGCTTTAGCTGTCAGTAAGTATACTTTTAATTTAATTTCTAAGTGCCACACTTAAACTGTTATTTGCGCATGATAAATATTAATCACCAAATTCTATGAAAAGTGAATTTGTTGATAATGTAAGCAAATCTGGCATTACCTAAATTTCGTTTTGCTTCTTCACAGACATAAGAATAAATGGTGTTTACATGCTACAGTATTTCAGAAGATAAATACTCTAAGGTCTTGCAGTAAATCTTTCTCATTTAATTGTTAGATCAGGAAAACAATTACAGGTTTACACAAAAGCGGCTTCCTTCACATAGCTTGTTAACAAAATGATCTTTGTTAAGATTAAAATATGCCTCACTCTGGGCATGAAACGTTATACTCTATTTATCTTTGAGATTGGAGAAAGCTGTGTCCGTATTCTCATTTTTGCATGCAGAAAAGCAGGAAAAATATTTTTTTTGTAGGGAGACAGAACTAAAACTACATCCAGGTGCCACTCAATAAAATCACAAATTGCAAGAAAAGCAATGTTTACAGCAAGAGCATTGACAGGCCTGACCAGGTGGGAATGCTACTATTATAAACTTGTTTAAACTGATTCAAGCTTTCAGACCACTTGTTGCTATCCTTTTTTCTTATTTACAATGTATGCAAACAATATTCCATGTAAACAGCATAGACTGAGCTAGGCAAATGGTTTAATAATATGAAAGAACATCAATGCAGAATACCCCACAGCATTCTTTCTGCAGGGATCATATTATACAGAGACAAAGAAGAAACTAAAGAAATTAAAACATTTTAAAAGTAAAAGAACTACTACAAAGTATAATTTATATCAGCACCATTCAATATATTGTTGCATGCTTTTCTATGGTTGCAAATCATCCTTGTTTTCACCATATCCTTATGTCAGTTTATACATTACATTTTCTGTTTTAAAGCTCTCACCTTTCTCATTTTCTGGTTTCCAACCACAACTTTCTCTTCCTCTTGACCCATTCACTTTTCCTTCACATATTTGTTTTGCAATTTACTCACTTATTTTCTCTGTATGTCCAAATGACACAATGCATTTGTTTTGTCTCGGTCATTCACTTTGGATCAATTCTATATGTATTCATCCCCCATTAATTCTTGATCCTATTTCTTTTTGTTTCATATTTCATATACTTTGTAAGTACCTTTTCCCATTGAATTAAAATTTCATTTATCTTTCTCTACTTAGTTCCCTATAATAAAGGAGAACCATAGTCTTGTACAAAGCCATTTCACCTGCTTTGACGAACATTTTAATCCCATGTTTCCACTGTGCTCCTTCACTTCTGCTACTAGAGTTTGCAGATTCGTTGCATTTTCAGCTGTCAAAGCAGTGTCATCAGCCTAGCACAGGTTATTGGTGTTTCTTCCTTTAATTTTAAAACCACACTAATCTTCTTTCAATCTAGCTTTCCTCAATGTATATTCAGCATATAAAATGAATTAAACAAGTAAAGATCATATAGCCATATTTCATTCCTTTGTAAACCGAGAACCTTTCTGTTTTACCAGATTTGTATTGTAGCATCTTGACCTGAATATATGCTTCACATGGAGAAATGAGATGTTTCTAAGCATATCCCACAGCCTGACATGATCAAAACAAAGGTCTTTTCCTGCAGTAATCAATAAAACACATATTGGTTTTTCTTTCTTTCTTTTCTTTTCTTTTCTTTTTTTTTTGGTATCCTTTGGCTTTCTCAACTATTCAGTGTACATCAACAACAATATCTCATGGTTCTCTGCCTTTTTAATAGTCATCTTCAACATCTGGAACTTGGAACTTACACATGAGCAATTTATGATCTGTTCCACAGTCAGCATCTGGCTATGTCTTTGATGCCATAATTGAATTCCTCCATCTCCTTTTTGCAATAATAAATTCAATTTGATTTCTATGTACTCCATCTGTTGATGTCCATATATACAGGCATCATTTTGGTTGTTGGAAGACAAAGTTAGCAATAAAAAAAATGATTGCAGTAGTAGAAATTTACAAGTCATTCTCCTGCTTTAGTTCAGATTCCTAAACCAATTGGTGGTGTAGTTAAAGAAAACAGACTAGGAATGGGGAGATTGTGAGTTCTAGTCCTCCCTTATATATAAAATTGGATGGGTGACCTAAGGCCAGTCATTCAGTCTCAGACTTAGGAAGAGGACAATGGCAACCACTTCCGAAATCTTGCCAAGAAAACTACAGGAATTAATCCAGGCAATTGCCTGGAATCAACATTGACTTGAAGGCTGACTAACTGAGCCTTGGTAGTATAGTGGTCTAAAGCACCCTGTTATTAAGAACAGCTGCCTGCAATTACTGCAGGTTCGAATCTCGCCAAGGCTCAAGGTTGACTCAGCCTTCCATCCTTTCTAAGGTAGGTGAATTGAGGACCCAGTTTGTGGGGGCAATAAGCTGACTTTGTATAAATATACAAAAGAATGAAGGCTATTGCTTAGCGCATTGTAAGCCGCCCTGAGTCTCCGGAGAAGGGCGGCATATAAATCAAATTTTTTAAAAAAAAGGCACCCAAAAAGAGAAAAATTGCATGACATTTTCATCTTTAAGGTTTCCAAGTTTAGCATTCTAGTCTCCAATCACAAACGACACTTGTATGTTCTGTTCCTTTTAGATTGAACTTGATCATAAAACACATCAATCTTCTCCTGCATCTCTGGATGGAGCATAAACCTGAATAGTTGTCATAGTAAAGGTTTGTCCACAAAGTTTATTTTATATTATTTGGTCATTGATTGCACTGTAGTCACTGTATGTTCTTGTCACACTATAAAAGCAACATTGCTGCTTCTTTATTTTACATATCCTGAGTAGTGAACAGTGGGGTCTTCTGACTGGAGATGTCTGATCCCAGGCCATCTCAATTCGCTAATGCCTAAAATGTCAATATGTAGTCATTTCATTTCATCTTTCACTGTGTTAAGCATTCCCATGCTCATGCTTCTTATGTTCCATATTCCCACTGTAATTCTGTTTTGGCAGCTTCAGATTTTCTTTTTCTTTATAACAACATCAGCAACAAGATATCCCGAAGGCTTTAATCTAGCCACATCATAAACCTCAATAATATTCTGAAAGATTCTCAGCTCTTTCTCAGTAGCATGTTGAGTGCCATCTGACCTGAGGGGCCTATCATCTGGCACGGTATCATCAATCATTTTATATTTTCTATCCATGTGATTTTCTTGATAAAAATACAGAAGTGGTTTTCCATTGCCTTCTCTCGTGCAGTATGACTTTCTGCCTTTGCCATTGTTACTAAAGGGATTGTCTGCTTCTGGCAGTTTCCTATATCTCTACTGCCCAGTGTAGATGCCTGCTTGCTTTAATTGGGCAGCTGGGATGACCTTCACACTTTGGGTAACCCTGCTTTTGCCATACACTCTCACCATTCTTTGTCCATTCCTCCCAGGAACAGCTGCTCTCCCGCCACAATATGGCAGCACAGCAGGACTTGTGCAGTGTAGGCGGAGGACACAAGAGATGTTAATTGATCAAAACCACTCATGCAACTTCAAGGTTCAAATGGGGATTTGAGCCTAGAATTTTCTGTTCTCAGCTCAGGACCTTAACTGTTATACTACTTTGATTCTTTGGTTCTAAGTAGTAAATAAAATAAAGTATACCCAGTTGCAAGATACTTTAGCTTAACCTGGTCTGATGTGAAACGTTTTAGTGTGAAGCTTTATTTTGTTATTAGTTCACATGTTACAAGCCAATTACTAAGAGCTGTGGCAGTTGAGTCTAAAATGCATTATTTCACATAATAAGGTGACTATCCTGGGTAATATGGTGAAGATTAACTTGCTTGCTTTGTATCTTCCTGTGTGTAAATTATACATAATGGCCTATGGCTATATATTTAATAAACGTACTCATCTTAATCCCAGAACATCCAAATTATATTTTTATAGCCTGTGTTTTAAAGTTTGTTTACTTACAGACATCTGGTTAATGCATACCTACATATAAATTTTAGGCTCACTAGTCTGAACTGAACATCTGCATTGCAAAAACTAGCGAACAGACATGAATGCATACTTTTCAATCTACATAGTCAAAATTTTATAGGCTTGAACTTTGTCACTGGAAACTCAATCTTTCATATTTCTTTTAATGCTGTCTGGGACTTTGTTAATAATAATTTAATCCCAACTGTGTCGTATTGTATTTCATGCTAACATTTTTTTGCCAGAAATCTGCTTTAAAAGAACCATCTGTAGGGTTGGTATATATGAAACACTCAGTTGTTATCAGTGGCAAGTACCCTGCAGATTTCAATGAGCCCTAAATTTCACCTTGTGGGTTTATCTCTATTCATCCATTTAGGTTAATCCTAGACTTGTTCATTACCTTGTTGATACTTTTTTTTTCTTTTAAAGACAACCCATTCATCTTACAAAGTCTCCCACTCAGGAGCTGTCTGCTAATTTGATTTAAGACCCCACAACTCTTTAATTCTGTCACTTTAAAATATATCCTCTCTCAGTTCAGCAACAGTTAGAGAAGCACTTTGTCTGATCTGACATCAGGATAGAGGGATTATTACAACACATCTTTTGGAAAGGAGTGCCTGCCTGGAAAGCATTTGAAAACCACAGGCTTCTGACTTGCCTATACTTGTTATGTTGGTTTTAAATAAATACATTAGGACTGAACCAGCTGAATTGCGGATAGACAAAGAACTCAATGTTTTCCGTAATATCTTCATCTTAGACATAGTCTTAGGACAGCAAGTCTCAAGATGAAGGCACAGTCAGAATGTGCTTTGCTTCGAGACTGTGAAACTGACTAATGATATAGTGAGCATGTAGTAATTCAGTGCAGCGGGCAACCTATTGTTGTGGTTATTATTTTAAAATGACAGCTGTGCTTAGATCCTGTAGCAGTTCCCTGGGATTTCTTACAGGTGTCTTCAAGATGATACAGGAGGTCACAATATATATTAGCACTATCATGAAAGGTAAACAGAATGGATGATCCCTGCTTTGATAAAAACAGGAAGGCGAGGTAATTCCTAGGAATGTAGTGTATACTAGTTTGTGTTCTACAGAATGGCAATATTGTTCTATCAAAAAATTGGGGGAAAATTAGTAATTTTTGGCAACACATTTCCCCCCTTCCCTTCCCTACTTTACCTTTCCCTCCCTACCCTTCCCTACCGTGCCTTACAAAAATAAGGGTAGGAATTGAGAAGCAGATATCTTGAAGGAAACCTACTCCTGTTTCTTCTCTTATTTCATAGGTGATGGCTTCAGTCTTGACAGCCATCATGGGCTTTGTGAGAGTGAAATAGGTAAATAACAGGAAGAACTAACTAGTATCAAACTTGCTGGGATATTGACCAGAAAGTGATAAATTTCAGTATGTCTGGCTCCATTTGCGATGCTGCCTGAAACTTATTCACTGAATGAATGTCCTAACTGTGGTTGGAATGAGATCATGCTTACCACTCTGTGGGAACAAGTTCAGAACCACAATGCTGCTGAATACCACAACTTCAGTTGAACTCAATGGGAGTTAAACAGGCTGTTTAGGAATGCAGCCAATATTTGTAGTTTTTAATGATAAACTGTTTGAAGACAACAAAACATGCTGTGTGTTAAGTTAGAGCTGCCTAGGGGTTGTAGCCTATAATGTTATTATTTCCTTCCAGCAATCCATAAATTTGGCCGTTCCTGTAGAAGCTTCTTCTTCATTACTTATAAAGACATAATGTATATTTTACAGGCAGTATTGTCAATTAGTACTGATTTTTTTCCTCCAAAGATTCCCATTTTCTCACAGTCATCTTTTGAAAAGATTTCTATTAAACATAGGATATGAGGTGCAGATTCTAATCTGTAGGCCCAGTTTATTTCATGTTTTTAAAGTTATTGTGCTTCCTCTCAGCCCCTTTCCCTCTTTATCATTATCAGGGATACTTATGAGGCTATTCTATCTTCATTGAATCATTAAATTTTTTTAAAAAAAACATTCACTAGGCTCCTATTTTCTGGGGTAGGGGAAAAGGGAGTGGAAGAAAACAAACCATAAATTCATAATGTCTCTGAAGATATTAGGAAAAGAAATAATATTAGAACAAGCCAGAACAGGAGGATGAGAGTTTTAACTGACAATTTTATGTTTTGGTTGAGTCTGTGACAAAACTTTATGGAATAATATCAACTAAATGGCAATTTGTTTTCAGGGTAAAAATTGCCAGGAGATCTTAAAAGCACACCTGTCTGATTATGTTTTTGTAAATTATTATCGTTTAGGGCAAGTTGCCAAAAAAGACAAGAAACCAATTTAACTATTCTCTGTACCAGTCCCCCCAGCACCTGCCCCAGGCTATATAATCCAGGCAAATAAAATTTTCAGACCACAAAGAGCTGCCTTATTTTGTCTATCCAGCCCAGGAGTGTCAACTGCCAAGGTCAGAGGAAAAGATCTTTCATGTCAC
Organism: Pantherophis guttatus; assembly: GCF_059756535.1. Taxonomy (NCBI): domain Eukaryota; kingdom Metazoa; phylum Chordata; class Lepidosauria; order Squamata; family Colubridae; genus Pantherophis; species Pantherophis guttatus. The sequence continues at coordinate 229,922,391 of NC_142064.1, forward strand.
GACTTACTACCTGATCCTTTGTTTTCTTAAGTAGAAAAGCCAAAAATTAAACATAAAATCTTCTGTCTGCAAAGGCTGTGCTCTGTTTATTTAATATGTTTTTGTACTGGCCACTATAAAATTGGGACAGCCTAAAATGCATTATTTTTTAAAAAAATCTATATTAGAAAAACCCTGTGCCATGAGGAAGTTGACTGCTGTTACCTTTTTATACCACTGTCATGCGAAAGATAATTTGTTTCTGAAATTCCTTTCAGAGAGCAGCAGATATGAGGGCAGCAAGATATAGTGGTATTATTTGGTAAAAAGATCTTTCACTGTATAATAATCTTAGTTTCCTTGGCTTTAGCTAAATCCCAAGGGAACATATCATAGACATAATCTTCCCCTTGCCTTTTTCAGATTAGAGAGTGTATATGATCAAGGCAGCTTCAAATAACAGAAGATGCATTAAAGAAAACCCCACAACAAAAGCATCAGTAAGCATCATCTCCAATAGTAAAAGAAACTAAAGCATTCTTTAAAGAGAAATTTGAAAGAATTTTTCAGTCACCAGAGGACTAGGGATGACTAGGAAAGTTTCTTTTTGCAGGGATATTTCTGAAAAACTGCAAAGATTTTGGCACAGCAGTAAGACAAACAATATAAAAAAATATATACAACTAAACCTTGGTCTTATTTTTAAATTATTTTTCTCCTTTCCCCTCTTGGAACTGACTTCTTAGTTCAGTATAACTTTTTTTTTTGTCCTTGTCCAAAACTATAAAATGATCCTGGAAGTCTGTATGATACTGAACCAAAGGCCAAAAATAAAATAACAATTCTGTTTTTTTTAAAAAAAAATTATCTAGGCCTCATGAAAAACTGAAGGTTTTGTATGTTCGCATAAACTCTTTTCTCTAACTAGAATAATCACAGTGGCTGATTAAAGAACTCATCTTATATGTTTTTGAAAAAAAAGCTGTTTTTAAAATAAGTTCTGTGTTAACTCTACATGTATTCGTTTTAATATAAAATATGATCTTTGGGTACATTCTGCTTTAATGGATCAGGTCTTTAACAGGTCTTTAGAAAACCATCATAATAAAAGTCTAGTTAATTCTACTAAATTCTAGGATGAATTTAGCTTCCTTCTAAAATATTCATATGATTGCTTCTTTTCATTTTTTAAAAATGCAACTGTGCAATATTAGTTAATTATATCACATTCTATACAGCACAAATGCAGACTATGCTTTACAAATATTTTGAAAACAAGAAGGAAAAAATGAAGAAGACCTGTTCTAAGATAGGGAATAATTAAAGGAATTACTAAACTAGTTGCCAGTTACCATTTTGCTTTTGGGTACAATACATAGTAGTGCTTGTCTTCATCTTCTAATCAATTATTCTTATCTACATGATCTTATCAGGTAGAACAGGGGTGTCAAACTGGCGGCTTGGGGCTGGATGTGTCACATGTAGGCCACGCCCACCCCATGCCCCTTGCATTGTGGCAATGTGATGCTGCGAGTTTGACACCCATGAGGTTATAATGTCCTCCCTCTGGCTCCTCTCTCTAATGTCATCTGCAAGGACTTGGGAGCTAGATCTTTTCAGATGCTGTCTCCCTTTCATAGAACAGCATCCTGATATCTGTATGGCCCCAGTAAATAGCTATTAAGATTTGCTTTTTCCAATAGGGTCTGCATTATGAATTGTGTAGTTTGAGGTTTTATTTAAATAGTATTGGGTTATTGTTGGTAAGGTAGGGTTATTTGTATATGATTTGTATTTTGTGTAGCCTTATTTATGGAAAAAGATAGATAAACCACTCAAAATCAGGTATGACTGAAGTCAAACATTATCCCAAAGGTGCTTTTTCAGGAGGCAACTGGACGTTCTGGTTTTTCTTTGAAGATATTTTGCTTCTCATCCAAGAAGCTTCTTCAGCTTCTGCAGTGGTGCAAATGGGTTTGGAGCCTTCTTTGAATTATTGAAAAAACTATGTTGTAGACTGGAGATAGATGGTGTCATAGCACTCCCCCTCTGTTGAAAGAGGGCTGTTCAATTTTGACACAGATGGCCGCTTTGATCCCTCTTTCAAACCAGTGGTCCTCTCTGTTCAAAATATGGACTTTGCTGTCTTCAAAAGAGTGGCCTTTGTCTTTTAAATGCAGATGGACTGCTGAATCTAGTTCTGATGGATTTGTTCTCCTATGTTCCAAGAAGACTCCACACCCATTTGCACCACTCAGGTGACCCTGACAACACAAATAAACCTCCAAGTGAGGTTCCATTCCCCACCATCCAGTCAGAGCTGAAGAAACCACTTGGATGAGAACTGAAGTGTCTTCAAAGAAAAACCAGAAAGTCCAGTAGCCTCTTGAAAAAGCACCTTTGGGACAGCCATGGCCATAATTGAGAATCTCCATAAACAAGTTGGACATTAGTCCAGTAAAATTAAAATGATAATAATAAAAAAAATCCCACATTTAAATCAAACTCCTTTTAGTATCTATGCTTTTGTTGGACAATTCTGCAGCTTGATTTATTTTAATGCATCACATATTATGTTTTTCGTTAGCTATTGTTCTGACCAAATCATGCATTATTGAATGCTGATCTTATAAGAGCATAGCATGTGAGAATGCACATGTAAACTCACCAAAGGAGTGAATGGGAGATGTTATGCTTCATTTTTCCACAACATCCTGGACGATGACATGAGGCTAACCCTCACATTACCAGGCCAAGGTTTATCACATTAATTTTGCCTTTTGCCTGTTTCCCTTTATTTTCACTTAGGTCTATTTGTCATCATGGGGATGAGAGAACTAAAGCTGTATCCTGCCAAGATAAATAAGCTAAGGGAGGGAGGAAACCTGAACTCTCTTCCTTTATTCAAAAATGTCACTGATTTAAATATTGAAAATAAACTATTGAGAACTTTGCAAGTGTAAAATGAGATTATTGATGGCAGTCTTCTAACCTGGGTTAAGAAGGGACCATTCAGTTGGAATAATATATATCTTTGTATAAATGAGGGTTTATTTTTTTTTTAAAAAAAAAATCCTGTACTCTTCCTTTTCTGCTGAGGTGATTTTATTGAACTTATTATAGATAGTGTGTCAATAAACAAGACCTTGCATCTGTGAATCATGCTTAAAACATTTGTGGGTCTTTCGTAATTTCTCTTAGTCCAGCCCAGATGTATTCAGTGATCCGGTGAGAGTCTGATCTCACCACCCAATAAATCATTAGAATAGTAATGCTCTTGTTTGCTGACAGCTAGCAGAAGACAACTGAAGCAGCATCTTCATCAGTGTGAGACATCTGTCCCTGCTTTGAGCTGGATTGGCCCTTTAATCAAACTAGATTCTTGACAAATAAGAACACAAACTCTAATTATCTGGATGCTGGAAGAGGCAGTTTGTCTTTTAATTGGTACTATAGATTTAAAACTACAAGATGGCTTAAGCTACCCTCCCTCCCTGTTTTCTTGTTCAGTATTAAGTATCTGGGGGTGCAGATAACTAACAATCTGAACTGGTCTCTCCACACATCATCCTTAGTGAAGCATGCAAACCAGAGTCTGCATTTCCTGAGTCGGATGAGGAAAGCACATCTTTCTCCTTCTATCCTGGCCACTTTTTACAGAGGCACGACTGAGAGCATTTTAACAAATGGCATCACTGTTTGGTTTGGTATCAGCAGTGCCTCAGAGAGAAAGTCCATTCAGAGAGTGGTAAGGATAGCCGAGAAGATTATAGGAAGCTCACTTCCTGTCATCCAGGATACTACTTATAAGCGCTATGTGCTTAAAGCTCAAAGCATTGTTAGAGACCCCACACACCCACTTCACGGTCTGTTTCTGTTGCTCCCTCTGGGAGGAGGTTTTGAAGTATTTCTAGCAGGACTTTCAGATTCTGTAACAGCTTTGTTCCCTATGCTATCTGTCTGGTAAACTCACAAGATTTGCTTCTCTCGCCGTGTACATGTATACATCCAAACTAAACTGTGTTGTTTCTCTGTGTCATATAATATATGTGGGTATATGCATATTTATTTATTTATTTTATCATGTTTATGTATATTAGAGGTGGTGACCCTTTGAGAGCTCTATGCAATGAAATTTCATTTTAATGTATGCTGATTAGTGTACATTCAAAGTGACAATAAAGTTATTCTAAGTCTAAGTTCATCAGTTGTTGCGTGTGTACATTTGAATTAGACCTGTGAGCAGAAATGGGAAATTTTGGACCAGATGGTCCAAAAATCCTGATGGGAAATGCTTCAGAGAAATATATTGATGGGATTCTTTGCTTAAAAAGAGGTAAATTTAGTGGAGCAACTTACAACAGTGGAAACAACTCACAATTGTGTTCATATTTAGAAACTGGAGAATACTCTTGAAAATGATTTTTTTTTCCTATTCAGTACTCTTTCCTAAAATTTCCTTGTTATATTCAATTTTGCTGAAATCCACTTGCAATACTGAAAGATTAGCAGTTTGGAATCGGTGTGTCACAGTGTTAAAATACTTGTATTCTGTTCAGGATATTTTGTGGAGTGGTGACTTGTTAAAACTCAGTTTTTGAAACATTCCATTTCTTTTCACAGGTGCACTTTGATAAAGTGAGAAAGATAAGTCCAGTTACTACAATACTTACAAAAGAAGTACATTCTTTGATAGATTCCTTGAAAAAAATGTGTAATTCGTTAGTAAGCGGTATACAGAACTGCTCTTAGAGAGAGAGAAAAAAACCCTTCAAATCCCTTTAACTACAGATGTGTAATTTTTTTGGTAATGGATTTGCTGAATAATTGATGAAACTGAATAATATATGCGCCTATGAGGCACACTACCTGTGTAATTGCTAGGAATCAAAAATGACTTGATGGCATATAATCAATCTATCATATGAGTCTCATAGATTTAATTCACACAGATTTATTTTTATCCCTAGTCTCAACTCAATTTTCTTACTTTGTCTCCTATAAAGTGCATGATTTATCTAAAGCAACACCTCTAAACTTATTTGCTTTGCCCCTATATCACTATCCTTATCAGGGTTGGGGAGGAAACATCACTAATCACAAGGCTGATGCACATCTCTAAACACCCTACACTATTTAGAGTTTTGAGAGATCTGGGTGATGGGGGTGGGTGGGTGGCAAATCACATTAGGAATTTGTGCATTTTGTTCCCTATTCCTTTTCATGTAATCATGTTGTGGAAAATTAGAAGGTTTGACTAGATAAGTGTTTCTATATCACTGGAAAGTGAAATAGTAGAATGAATTGTCAAAAGCATATTTTTTAATTTGATTTATATGCCGCCCTTCTCCGGAGACTCAGAGCGGCTTACAATGCGTTAAGCAATAGCCTTCATTCTTTTGTATATTTATACAAAGTCAGCTTATTGCCCCCACAACTGGGTCCTCAATTTACCTACCTTAGAAAGGATGGAAGGCTGAGTCAACCTTGAGCCTTGGCGAGATTCGAACCTGCAGTAATTGCAGGCAGCTGTTCTTAACTCTTAATAACAAGGTGCTTTAGACCACTGTACTACCAAGGCTCTTATAATGATGAAGAACCAGTAAGTGGCTCTTTCAGTTTAGAATTATATATACACTATACACTAGATAATAACATATAGATATTAGTGTATCTATATATAGAATAGTGTGGACAAAAATATGGACAAAAAATATTTTAACTATCCATTATTTATCTTAAGATAGTACTTGTCTCTTACGACCTTTAGTTATATTAAGGAATGCTGCCATCTAGAGAAATTAACAAGAATTTTCCAAACAGACATATGTGCCCACACACTCAGATACATAAATCATTCATAAGCCTCTATAGAGGATTTATTTAGTTCTGTTGTTTAGTTTATGTCCCCAACATAATTGCTAATGATGCTCTCTTCCTGTGTCTACAAAACTCCTTTTGATAACAGCTATCCCATACCAATGTTGAACTGAGTAATTTCATTTCACTTTTTAAGTGACTGATTGTTTCCTTACAATTAGCTATGGGAAAGCTGCAGAAATTTGAGAAGAATTTGCATCAGATTGTTAAAAAAAAGTGCAGACATTATGAAGTTGCAAGATTAATTGTTTTCCATGTCATACAGTTCTTCAGGATTAAGATAAGACTATTTTTTATTTTTTTTAAATTTGATTTATATGCCGCCCTTCTCCAGAGACTCAGGGCGGCTTACAATGTGTTAAGCAATAGCCTTCATACTTTTGTATATTTTTACAAAGTCAGCTTATTGCCCCCACAAACTGGGTCCTCAATTTACTTACCTTAGAAAGGATGGAAGGCTGAGTCAACCTTGAGCCTGGCAAGATTCGAACTTACTAATTGCAGACAGCTGGAGTTAAATTAAAATGCATTAGTCTGCTGAGCTATCCAGCTATATTTTGAAGCAACAAAAGACATAATAGCTACACTTTGATTTATTAGACTGAAATATTCACTATCACCAAGACGTGCATAATCTTCTGATTCTATTACTTTGCATTTATAGCGTATAACCTGCCTTCAAGGAGACAGGTCACCATTGAAATTACTAGCATCTTAGTAGGGCTGGATGTCTTTGATCTTTATCTGACTGTTCCTTATATGTCCTAGAACACCAGGGAGATATCGTTGATACATGATCCGTTAGTTCCTAGTTCCAGAACTTTGATCTTATTATAATGTCTTCAACTTTAGAGTTTCATTCCAGCCTTTTCTACTTCAAAGCTGTGTATCTTTATATCCACTGAATGCTCAGGAAATATTAAAACTTGCCTACTTGGCTTTATGGTACTGTACAGTACCATCTGGAATTTTAGGGGAAATTATGTTTATATTTAATATAGTACTAAATAATGATTTAGTACCAGAAATCTAGAAATGTGGTTAAACAATCCCATTGCATTAAGCAGATGTGGCAACTGGTGTTACAGTGAAATACAGATGGTCTCAGGCTGTGCTCAACAGCATCTTTTCTATGCCATTAATGTTAGGTTCTGGTAATGATTTCAGCCTTTTTTCCATTGTACCCTATTCCTCCAGATGGTCCTTCTGTTTTTGTTCTCTCAAAGGCTGGATGTGATTGTCGATGAACAAGGAAAGGAAGAATGTTGTTTAGGCAGAATTGAGATTTATCCCTGTTTTTGAACAAGTTCGACACAGTCACATTTGAAGAGGAAGAGAACCATGAGGAGAATAGTGAAAAGGAAGTTGAAAGGGAAAATCAACCAGGTCAGTTCTCTTCACATACAGTATATCTCTATGTGAATCTCTAGGATTAGAAAAGGTATCACAGATTCAAAAATGGCAGCAGAGTGTAAATGAGAAGGGTCAGGTATGTTGTAAATTAGAAAAAAAAATCTTTCTTTCTTCAAAGCCCAGAAATCTTGTCAAAATAAGAAGAAGAAATAGATGATTAGGGGACTGGAGACTCTTTCAAATATATTCAGTGTTTACATCTAGAGGACATGTGCTGAGGGAGGAGATCATGTCTCCTCATTAAACAGATCTGGACTGAATTTTTGTACATCCATGCATTATATATTGGAAGGAATATTATCATCCATTTGGCTCTTTTCAAATAAGATTGCCACAAAGAAGAGGGAGTCATCCTACTCTCCAAAGCACCTGTAGGCAGGACAAGAAGCAATGGATGGAAACTAAACAAGGAGAGAAGCAACCTGACAGAAGAAGAAGAAGAAATAGATGATTAGGGGACTGGAGGCTAAAATATATAAAGAACGGTTGCTGGGATTGAGTATGTCTAGTTTAATGAAAAGAAGCACTAGGAGTGACATGATAGCAGTGTTCCGTATCTCAGGGATTGCCATAAAGAAGAGGGAGTCAAGCTATTCTCCAAGGCACCTGAAGGTATGACAAGAAGCAATGGGTGGAAACTAATCAAGGAGAGAAGCAACTTAGAACTAAGGAGAAATTTCCTGACAGTTAGAACAATTGATCAGTGGAACACTTGCCTCCTGAAGTTGTGAATGCTCCAACACTGGAAGTTTTTAAGACGAGATTGGGCAGCCATTTGTCTGAAATGTATAGGGTTGCCTGCCTGAGCATGGGGTTGGACTAGAAGACCTCCAAGGTCCCTTTCAACTCTGTTATTCTATTCTAAATGCAATAGACGTTCTGAGAAAAGGAATCCAAACAGTCAAAATAAACATGCACAAATCCTTTAAAACTATGATTTTAAGGAGCACATGACATTAAGACAAGCAACAAACAAGTCTTATATTTAGTTGGAATAGAAAGCTGATCTTTCAGGATGTTGGAGGATTGGTGTGGTAGAGGAAGATGGAGAAATAATGGAGCTGAATTAATCCTTTGCTTCTGTCTTCACTAGTGAAAATATAGAGGACACATGTCCATGTTTGAGGAAGATTAAACTGAGACATAAATGAGAGATGAAGTTATAAGCTAAATTGACAACTTAAAATAAATAATTTCAAAGGTCCAGAATTTATCTATCATGAGTTCTTAAAGAACCGGACTATGAAATGGGAAACTGGTCATCTATTTACAAATATGTGCAGTTTCTCCGTACATCAGCAATTATTTCTAAGAATGAGCCTTCTAAAGGAACCAACTTGGCTACTAGAATGGATTGTCAATTGGTGAGATAAACTGAAAATCACCACTCTAAGGTAGAGCTGTGAGTTATATGAATAGTCAACAACAACTCAATGTCAAGACCACAAAGCAAACAGTCTGTTGAAACATGAGCAAAGGGGGAAGCAGCAGCAATGATTTTAAACTGTTGTGGGTCTAAGAAGAGAATTTCACCATTATGCTGACAGAGAGCAATTGATAGTTCAATGAGACTTCATTCTGATTTACAATAAAGATACGTATCTAGTTAAGCAATGTTGTGTGCCTGATTGATTTCAGACAAGGCCAAGCCCTGCCTAATAAATCTAATAAAATTGATGGACTAATGGATTGATGGACTTCAAGTCCTGGTCCAGGTAGTCTGGCAATTGGTTAAAAAACAGAGAGAGTAGGAATAAGTGGGCAAAAGTTATCTTGCTAAGATGTGCAAAAAAATCAGTGTGGGGTTCATTCACATTCATTCATTCATTCATTCATTCATTCATTCATTCATTCATTCATGCATTCAATATGGCCATCCATGTCTCCAGAGGCATGCTAGGCAGTGAACATACACATTTTCCAATGCTATCATCAAGATGACTTTGTAGACAACTGTGTTTATGTTCAATTTATAGATACATGTTATTATTAAGAATAACAGAACACAATACTGTAGAATAACAGAATTGGAAGGGATCTTGGAGGTCTTCTAGTCCAACCTCTGCTCAGGGAAACAAATGCCAATTCAGAGAAATGGTTGTCCAATCTGTTCTTAAAAACTTCCAGTGTTGGAACACGCACAATTTCTGGAGGCAAGTCATTCCACTGATTAAATGGTCTAACTGTCAGGAAATTTCTCCTTAGTTCTAGGTTGCTTCTCTCCTTGTTTAGTTTCCATCCATTGCTTCTTGTCCTGCCTTCAGGTGCTTTGGAGAGTAGGATGACTCCCTCTTATTTGTGGCAATCTTATTTGAAAAGAGCCAAATGGATGATAATATTCCTTCCAACATAATGCATGGATGTACAAAAATTCAATCATGAGGAGACATGATCTCCTCCCTTAGCACATGTCCCCTAGATGTAAACACTGAATATATCTGAAAGAGTCTAATATGCAACATGAAAGTTTATATACTAAAAAAGAGGGGCAATTTTGTTTCAAATTAGGACATAATAAAATGTTACATATCACTTTGGTAGAGAACCCTGTATACAAAATGTTGTGTACAAAACATACAAAAATTTTCTTTAATTTTTATTTTTAAAAGTTGCATAAAATATAGATTGAAATAATAAATGAATATATGTGTCATCGATATCTCCATGATAATCTTTCCAAGCACAGGATTGATATCTTCCAGAGATACACGTTAGTAGAAAAAAAATAATCAGCCTGACATTAGTAAACTATTCCAGGTCACAGTAAATAAAAATGATCTAAAACTGTGTAGTTTTTTTATACACTAGTATCAGTACCTTAAACTAGCCCCGATAATAAATACCATTCTATTTTTAATAATTTCTTAATTTGTAATTAAGTTGTATCCTCATCTCTTTTTGATACATCAATAAATTTCATTGGCAAAAGTAGCCAGTAATATTATGGAGTCATCATATATGGTGGTGCATGGTACATATGGTGGTACATGGCTCAATAGTAGCATTTTCAAAAAGGGTCTCGGAGTCCTAGTGAACAATCACCTTTAACATAGTATTATTATTCTATTTTTAAATTATTTTTCCAGGTTTCAGTTTGTTTTTCGGTGGAATTGTATTTCTTATATGCTATTTTAAAGGTGGAAAAATCTGAAGTGATTTATCTTGGTCTGAATTTTTTGCATCTCAAAAAAAATGCCAGGGGTGTTTAGATTTTCTATATCCACTGTATGTCCTAAGTTTCTGGATAAAAAAGAAGAATAAGAAAGAACACTGGATATGTTTTTTTCATGGTCTTATGTATGAATCTAGAGTTGAGAAAAAAGAAAACCATGAAAATAATACACAGATGTAGCAAATTGTCTTATTTCTGAAATTCTAGAAATTTCTCTGATTAAGTGAAGAAAATTATTTTCATTAATGTTCATATCTATCCTTTCTAGCCATCAGAAACTCAAAATATGCAAGTCTAAAATGATATATAAACAATCAAAATTCATTCAATTAAAATGACCAGTACTCCAGCTCAGAATTAAACTTTCTGCTTAATGTTAGGATGATTAAGATGGTTAAGGAGTGATTGTTATATTCCTTTCATCTTTTCAATGATAACTATTAGAACACAGTATAGTCTCAATTATAAATCATAATGAGGATGGACAATAAGGTATCTGCTCAGACAGCAGATACTGTGGGATGAGGAAAATTGCAACATGCATTAGAACAGGGGTGTCAAACTCAATTTCATTGAGAGCCACATCAGGGCTGTGGTTGACATCAAGGGGCTGGGTGGGCATGTGGCCCAACTGGGTGGATGTGGCCAGCTTAATGCCACTCCCCAAACTGCTGGCATGTTTCCTCTTTGTGCTGGATAGCCATGCTACACCAATGTTTCCTCTTCGCATTGGGTAGAGCGGGCTAAAGCTGTTGTGGTCCGCCTGCAGAGCTGGCAGCGAAGTCAATGAGGCTGAGGAAAAACATGGGCCAGTCTGGAGGCTCGGGAAGGCCTGGATGAGGGCTCTGCATCAGAGGCAGAGATGGGGCTAGGGCCATCGAGAAGTGATGTGCGGACTTCGGAGCCTCCAGAGGCTGACAGTAGAGAGGTAGAGGAACAGGAGGAGCCTGTTCCTAGTGCAAGTATGAGAAGAGCTGCCAGAAGGCAGGAGAAGATAAAGCAGAGAGGATGACTCAAGAGTAGGGCCAAGAGATGATTGGCCCCTCCCATAAGGCTTAAAAGATCAACAACGGCTCTTGGCCTCTTTGCTGGAAAACAACGTTGAGAGATTTGCTTCTTGTTTCACTATATTCATTTCTTGTCGGCATCTTCTGCTTCTGAACTTTTGCCAAGAAAAGCCTTTGGCAGTTTGCCTAATTATCCCAAGGTCAGTGATAAACTGAGGAATGGTGTTTTGAAGAATTTGCTTTAATTTAGTTTGGACTATGCTGAGAATGAATTAATTCTCAGCTGTTCTAATAAAGTCTGTTTGTTTTCAAACTGTTTGTATTTAATACTAACTACTTGGGCCTGGATCACAACAGAAGCCACATGGGCCGGCCTCTCATATTTTCCAGGCTGGCCCTGTGGGCCGGATCCAACCCCATCAAGGGCCAGATTCAGCCCATGGGCCTTGTGTTTGACACCCCTGCATTAGAAGATCAGCTCTCTGTCACATCAATCCTGATAGTCTCTAGTTAGTCTATTGTCCTCACTGTGATGGGGCACATTGTTCAGCTTGCTATACTACATAGTAAGATTCAGTTGTCTATCTCGTAGCTTCCATATATGAAATCTGCCATTTTTATTTATTGATTAAATTTCTATGTTACCCATCTCACTGATACAACAACTCTGGGCTCCATTTTGTTCCTTACCTCATGTAACAATGTGTCCTGATCCGAGTAGTTACTTAATTTTTAAAAATTTAAAATACGGGTAGTGTATTGACTTACAATCATACATTTAGTGAAGGTTCGAAGTTAAAAAACAGTGACTTTATGGCTGTTTTTTTCACATTTACAACTGTTGCAGCATCCCTGTGGTCATGTGATCAAAATTCGGATATTTGTCAACTGGCATGTATTCATGATGTTTGATGACAGTTGAAGTGTCCAGGTGTCATGTGATCACCTTCTGCGATCTTCTGACAAGCAAAGTCAATGGGGAAGCCAAATTCACTTAAGAACCATGTAGAGTAACTTAACAACTGCAGATTCACTTAGCAATTGTCACAAGAAAGGTCATAAAGTGGGGCAAAACTCACTTAACAATTACCTTGCTTAGCAATGGAAATTTTGGGCTCAATTATGGTCATAAATTGAGGACTACCTGTATATGGAATGGAATGGAATGGAATGGAATGGAATAGAATAGAATAGAATAGAATAGAATAGAATAGAATAGAATAGAATAGAATAGAATAGAATAGAATAGAATAACAGAGTTGGAAGGGACCTTGGAGGTCTTCTAGTCCAACCCCCTGCTTAGGCAGGAAACCCTACACCCCTTCAGACAAATGGTTATCCAATATCTTCTTAAAAACTTTCAGTATTGGAGCATTCACAACTTCTGAAGGCAACTTGTTCCACTGATTAATTGTTCTAACTGTCAAGAAATTTCTCCTTAGTTCCAGGTTGCTTCTCTCCTATTTATGTTCCACCTGTCCCGCAATTGGATTCAAGGTGGTACACAAGATAAAGAAGATTATTGAATACACAGCAGTAATATAAAAATAATTAAAACTCTGTAATAAATTACATAACTTTACAATCTATATAATTTAATTGGCTATGTTATCATGGACTATGTTAGTATAGTTAATAACTAGGGGGCTATTCTGAACTCTCGAACGGGGTAACATCATGGATTTTACTTTACTTAAAGAGATTAAACTTGCAATAGATTATTAGAGCAAATACAATAAATTCTATGAAAGTAATTCATTCCCCATTCATTTTCCTCAGTCTGTTTCTGGTCCCCCAAGTATATTAATTAATACAGGCGTTAAGCTCATTTAACATCTTGTCAAGCTTCATGCCAATTAACTGGCTCTTATTCTATGGATTTTTGTAAATGCAGAGTCAGAATTTACATTTGGGAATAAATCAATCTCAAGGAATAAAGAAACAGATCCAAGAGACAGAGGCCTTCCCTGACAATCAAAAGGGAAGTAGAACTTTTTGGGTGTTTGGAGAGATTTATGCAATTTGGTACTAAAGCTTCAGTCCACTTTCCTCTGCTTTGTCATGGCCTAACTGGAACTCCAAATAATTAAATTGTCACTGCTTTACAAATTGCACCAATTATCCTTCCATTTCATTTTGCTGCTGCTGTTAAGACCGCCCATTATTAATAATATCCCAAACGTTTCATTTCTAAATGGAGTAAAGGATCTCTTTACAACTAAGGTCATTCCAATCTGTCAGATTTCATTAATTTTAATTAAATGCGCTTTGCTGGCAGACCATGGTATTCCGGGTTTGGGGAATTTCTGTTGCAGCTGGAGATGCTATGGCAGCATAATCAAGTTTTGATATGTTGTGATTGTACCAGATAGATCTCCTAAGAGACAATCCTAGATAGGCTGTGAATGGCCCAGTACCAATTATTCTTCTACACAACTATGTTTAGCAAAAGGAGGCATAAGATAGGGAGAGAGAGATATGATAATTATACAGGTAATCCTTGCCTTACAATAGTTCCTTTAGTGACCGTTTGAAGTTACAACATCACTGAAAAAAGTGACATGATCATTTTTCACACTTATGATTGTTGCAGCATCCCCATTGATGACTACTACTACTACTACTACTACTACTTCTTCTTCTTCTTCTTCTTCTTCTTCTTCTTCTTCTTCTTCTTCTTCTTCTTCTTCTTCTTCTTCTTCTTCTTCTCCTCCTCCTCCTCCTCCTCCTCCTCCTCCTCCTCCTCCTCCTCCTCCTCCTCCTCCTCCTTCTCCTTCCTAGCGTATTCCCACAAGTGCAGGGTCTGATTTTGGATCATTGAATGCTACTTTGCATGGTTAGCTGCATCTCCAGGGCACAGGCCCACAGTTTGCATACCTTTGTTGATGGTATCTTGCCATCTCTGTTTTGGGTGCCCTCGAGGACACTGGCCATTGACTTCTAGTTGGTAAGCAGTCTTGGCAATGGTGGAAGGTGCTGCTGTCAGGACATGTCCATACCAGTGGAGCCAGACTTCTCTCATCTTCTCTATAACTGGTGCCACACCAAAATGTTGTCAAATGGTGTCATTTGTGATATGGTCAAGAAGGGAGATCCCCGATATCCAACGGAGCATTCACATTTCCATGGCATAGAGATAGCTTTCGATCCCTGTTGTTGCTGCCCAGCATTCAGTGCCATACAGTGCAACAGGGCGGACTGCATCCCCATGGACATGTGATCAAAATTCAGATGCTTGGCAACTGACTCATATTTATGATGATTGCAGTGTCCTGGGGTCATGTGATCACCTTTGCTTCTGACAAGCAAAGATAATGGGGAATCCAGATGTACTTAACAACCATGTTACTAATTTAACAAGTGCAGTGATTCATTTAACAACTATGGCAAGAAAGGTCATAAAAGGGGGCAAAAACTCTCTTAACAAGAGTCTCACTTAGCAACTGAAATTTTGGGCTGAATTGTCCAATTGTCCTAAGTCAAGGGCTATTTGTAATGTATGAATACATTCCCCCCTCCCTCCCAGGGATGTTGCTTCTTTTCAGATAATAAAAAGCTTCTTAATTCAAGTTCTTGGTGAATCAAAAAGGAAACACAGATAGGACGTCATATGGCTTGTGTGTCATCTTGATTGGGTTATTGAAGGTTATATGTCTATAATTTGGATGTGCTTCTGACACAAATAAAGATCTTGACTGGGCTTTATGCTGATTGTAGACCATAGACTCAGTAATGTCACCAGGATGGGACTTTGGGACCAAAATCCTGTGATCTGGTCATCAAAAAAGAGAATCTCCAAGTGTAGCTGGATTTACCACATCTTGAAGCAAGAATCCATAGCAAAGTACATTTGGATTCTTTTAAGTGCTGCACATACTGTGATGTTATTCCGTTTTCAACGCAGTTTTAAAGAAAAAATGTCCCCAAATCTGCAGTTGTTCAAAAGATTGTATATACATTTGTATATATATTTAGGTTTGTTGTTTTTTTTTTAAAAAAATGGTTCTCCCCATTTTGAATCTTTTTTTTCTGTATATTTTCCTCAATGTATGCTCTATCTGCACAAGTACCCCAATCTTAGTTTTTATACACATTTTACAAGGAATTGCTGATTTTATGTGCAGTTTTCTAAAATATAGGTTGTTTTATACTTTACAAGAATGCATTGGAGTTTTTCTTAGCAACTTTCTAGGGGGAAAAAAAGACAGACATTAGGGGACTCCATTTTTCTGTGTTATGGCTGAGTTCTTATAGATGGATCATAAGAGCATTTTATATACAAATGAATTCACAACAATTTTTTTATACATTCCTGATTTGTAGTTGTCGTCTTACAAGGTCTGATCTCCTCCCTGTAACACCAATCAGCAGTTAAAACAATGGTGTAGTGGTTAAGATGTTCAACTAGGTTAAGACAGGGGTGGGTTCTAAATTTTTTTACTACTGTTTCTGTGGGTGTGGCTTATTTTGTGGGCATGGCTTGATGGTCATGTGACAATTATTTAGGATTTAGCAGAGGTACTGGTCTACCAGGCTTTTAACTGCTTGCAGAGCTGTACCGATCTACCCATTTATTTTTGCAGGCACTGATCTACTCATGTATTTTTGCAGGCATCGGTCTACCCATTTGTTTTTTTTTAACACTGATCAGCTGTAGGACGGCCCTTTGAAGCCCCGCAGCAAGAGTTTAAACAGTTTTTTTCCCCCTCTAGTCATCAGCTGGGACTCAGGAGGCAGCAATAGATTGGGGGTGGGGCGAAATAAAAGGTAAGAATAACGCGGGGGTGGGGGGGGCAGAGGGGCAGAACCGGTTCGGTGACATCATATCGTCACCGCTACCGGCTCGGCGGAACCGGGTGGAACCGGGAGGAACCCATCACTGGGTTAAGAGAGTTCCTGGTTCAAACCCGCCCTGAGCCATGAGATCTGGCTGAGTGATTTTGGGTTAGGCACCTTTTCTCAGCAAAATGACCTCACAAAATTGGTGTGAACAAAAAACAAAAAACAAAAAAACAAAACAAACCGAACCGAACCGAACCGAACCGAACAGAACAGAACAGAACAGAACATGAGCGGAGTGTACCATATCCAGGATCTTCAATTTCTAGAGGAAAGGTTGGCTATGAATTTAGTACAGTAGTGAAAAATGCTGCAAGTGGAGGCCTGCTATTTATTTACTTAATTCAAACATCCAAAATAAATACATACAACAACTTGGTCAGTTAACCAAGTTAGAAAATGGGACCCTTAACAAACATTTAGTGCTCTGGCCTTGGGAACACAACCAGGTTTTTAAAAGCCTTTGGAAAGGATGGGACCATTCTAATCTCTGAGGGGATCACTTGATTTTTTCCCCCTTATGATTAAAGTCAACTTTTTAAATTTAACATATCTTGGGGGGGGGGAGAATGTATCTTTTCTCCTCTTCCTCTACCTAAACATTTCTCCTGACTTTTGATTTTATAGAGATTTTTCTCTACCATCTGAGTTAATACAGCTAACTCTATCAATTCAGCACTCAATTAACAGTCTGGTGCACCATATAGAAACCTGGACTTTTACAGTATAGAAACACAGTTACACACACAAACACACACTAGCTTGCTTGAAGATTTGCAGCAACAGTTGCACTCATTGTGGATCATCTTTTGGCAACAGAGAAACTGTGATTAAGAATTTTTCCCCCCTTGCCCTTTGTCTGATGTTGGTGGTGGGGGCTATCCAGTGGTGGGATTCAACCAGTATAATAACTGGTTCGCTGAACTCTCGTGCGCGATGCGTTTGAAAACAGCTCTAAAACTTAACTTCTACTGCAGCCCCGATGAGTAAAACAGCTGAGGTGCTGCAATCTGCTCTGCTGCACCGATCAACTGGGATGCAAACAAAGGAAATATAGGTCAGTATAGCGCAGGGGCGGGCAGTTGGGCCCACCTAATCATCGGAGCGAACCGGTTCACTAGCAGCTGATCGTCGGAGCTACCGGTTCGCCCGAACTGGTCTGAATAGGCTGACTCCCACCCCTGGGGCTATATAGATAGAAAATCCTGCCCCCTCCTTTATTATGGGATAGTCCTTTTATTTTCACCAACTGTAAGGATGTGCAAAGAAGTCTTGTCATTCTCTCTTCAAATCACCAGAGGGGTGATCAGCATGCTTTCAGACAGAAGGAGCAAGACAGAGCTAAGAAAATGAGAATCGCCTTCTTTAAATTCTTCTTCGTCTGAAAGGCAAGAAACCACACTGCTGATTTTGGTTCTCTAACCAAAACCCCTAAAATTTAGCAGTGGAGTCTCAGCTGGTCCTGTAGGTTGCAAAAAAAAAAAAAAGGTGGGGGTGATTGGGGACCCACAAGACCTTGTGATCTTTTGAAAGAAACCATATATTCAAAAAATGGTGCAAATGATATTTTGAAATCCCTCCAATGTGTGAGAAGAGCAAAACTTTACATTTCTCCAGAGGAAGTAATGTATTGCTGGTTACGGTGACACCTCTACTGAAAAGGCCACACCAAAAGAGTGCTCTTCTGCTGAGATTGAATGGAATCGTGAAATGTGAAGGAGACTGAAAACTGCAACTGAAGAAATACAAAAACCTCTCATTCCCACCCTTGAGACTTCTTCAGAAATCTTCTTTGAAAGGATTTCTAAAACATATTTTTCCTTCATAAAAAGGGAAGAAAACTTACAGGAGTATTCCTCTGTCAAGTTTTTAAGACATGTCTTTTTTTTTTAGTGATATGTTCACATGTCTGTTCCATTTGCAGTCAGTAATGCTTCATGAAGCACAAGAAGCCATTTTTAAATGGAGTCACAAATCTGGTATTAGTGGTCACTTAAAGTTAGTATTTTTCTAGCTGGAAAATCCTCAATGCAGAAATTGGTGTAAGTTGGAATAGAGTTCTTACTTGATTTCAAATTCACTGACTTAATACTGGTAAGAGATCTCAGATCAGTTCAAATTTTGCTTTAAAACCCATAGTGGGCAACTATGACCCCTTTATGACTGGAACTGTGGACTTCAACTCCCAGAATTCCTGAGCTAACCATACTCAGGATACCACAAATTGCATCTCAGGTGGCTTTTATTTCATTTGAAAAACATTTAAATACAATTTGATGATCACCTAATAATTGGCTTTAACATATTGCTGTGAACTGAGCATTTTGTAATAAGATTTAGGGTCTCAAGTCTTGCAGGCAGATCGGAAGCAGTAAAGCCCATTTCTTCTACACCCCATCTCCAATTCTCTCTAATGCTCTAAAATGACAATCTCTGAAGAGAGAACGCAGAATGTTTCTTTGTTGAAATTCTGCAATTAAACCAATAGAATAGAATAGAATAGAATAGAATAGAATAGAATAGAATAGAATAGAATAGAATAGAATAGAATAGAATAACAGTTGGAAGGGATCTTGGAGGTCTTACATTTAAACATTCCGATTGGTTGATAATGTGTCATCAAATTGGTGTGGATTTTTAGTGACCACATAGATTTTCTTTAGGGGGATCAGCTCTTAACCAGGTTCTCCAGAACTTTCAACAGTGCACATATTGCCACTGTAACTAAATCTATCCACCTGCTGCTTGTTCTTCTGTTCTCTTCTCACTTTCCCAGCATTAGAGCCTTCTTCAGAGACCCTAGTATAATGCATCTGAAACAGAATAAACTGATCGTCTGATCGTTTATGCCTTGAGAGAGAATTCTGAAATGATATATATCAGTGAAGACTCAATCATCAAGGCCAAAGGTATCTGAAAAGGTTAAATCGAGGCAACTGGACCAAAGTTTGTTGGACAAACTTTGATCCAATTGCTCTGATTTAACCTTTTCAGATCTGAACTGATACGTTTAACAACCCATTTATTTGTTTTCCTGACTGTCCTTGGCAGTCATCCACACCATCATAAGATTCTGATGGTTAAATCTGCCACTTCAGTTTTTTGTCAACACTTACCTCTTTCCCCAGCCCTACTGGATGCTTTTTGAACTGGCAGAAGAATCTACCAAGTGCTCAGTAACCTGCCCTGCAGTAAAATGTTAGGACAGTTCTACTAACTGGTATTATTACTGAAGTATTTTAGAGAGTGTCTACTAGACTAAACAAATTATGCCAGCATATCTTTGTTTCATCTTATGGGCTGAAAGAAAACAGTTTAACCCAACTGCTTATATGTACCCAAAATCTGATAATCTAGAGTAGCAAATTAAGCTGATGCACTTGTTTTGTGTTGTATTCAGTGGTGGATTGCTCCCGGTTCGGACCGATAGTAAAACCGGTGGGAGGCCCTGCCCACCACCCCAGATATCATCATTGGTGATCTGCGCATGCGCAGAAATGCATGATCCCATTGCAAACCAGTAGTAAAGGTAAGCAGAACCCACCCCTGGTTGTATTGTGCTTTTATTGTATATTATATTGTGAACTGCTTCAAATTGGGTTGAGTTGGGTGACACCTGAATTGAATTGAAAAAATAGATACTAGTGCTGGTAATAAGTCAATGATTAAGCATGCAGCTCTCTACAAAGCTGAAATGGAATTGTTAAATAAAAAAAAAAGACAGGAAGATTTGGCCCAAAATATGGAAACTCTGAGCAACATTTAGTTGTATTTGTTATTTTACTTAGATAATAGTAAAACATCTTCCTTTAGTAATCTTGGTCCATTCTTTACATATTTTTATTATCTTGTCTATGTTTTTTTGGAGGCTAAGTTTTATTATAGGTAGAAATGAAAAACTGAAAAACAGAAATATTTTCAAAACCGACAACCATGCTGGAAAATGGTTCCTAACATTTTACACTGATCTCCAGAATTAAAAGGCAGAATTGCACTGCCAATGCTGTGAGAATAGTATTATCACCAATGAATGTAAATACCTATAAGGTATCTATGAAAATGAAATGGGGAAACGCGTGCATATGTTTTGCATTAGTAAGGTTTCAGTTTCATTCTCCTGTTGAAAAAGGTCACATATAATAGAGTTGGAAAGTTTTCTGTCCAAATTCACACAGAGTCCTTGCCAGTCATTGATGTGGTCCAGATGTTGGAACAATGGATTGACAAAATATAATACAAAAGGTATATCTTCACATTATACTTTTACAATCAAAGGGTCGGCTAAGTCAGTTGGAGTCTGACAAAAATTGCTTCTAATAGAATACAATTTCCCCCAAATTCTTGAACATATCTGAATAAATATTTTTTTTAAAAATCCTTCTGTTACATATCAGGCAGAGAGCATGAGTAGAACTGTTCAGTTCCTTGCTTACTGTCCGTGCCAACATAAGCTTAGAAGAGGAGACAGCAAAAGATCCAAATGTCTTGTTTTACTACCCTCCCAAATGATTGGCTTGATGAGATGGCACTCTATGAAAAATAATCTTGGATGAGTCACATTTTAGAAATAACTATGATAATCCACCGAGCAGAGTATTCCAAGGAAACAGAACAATCCTATTATCCACTGTGAAAAATAAATCCATTTTTTTGAAGCAAAATCAACAATTCCCCACCCTGTTCACTGCTCATGAAACACTGAGCTAACAAAAGAAATGAAGAAAAAGTCCAAATCCAGGCAGTTTATTTGCAAAGGACTATATTTTTGTTTAGAATTTTGCTGGCATCTCTCCTGTTATAGTAATAGGAACATGCCACAGAAGTTCTGAAGCTTCTTACAGCTAGCATCTAACCATGACTGACGCTGTTGGACAGGATTCTATGAGGAGATGGATGCTACAGCATGTGGAGCAAGGATAAAATTCAAGTGAATACAAGTAGAATGATTAATTAGAAAATTAGAAATCATACTAGGCAGGGCTGTTTAGTGAAAAGAATATTTTTATTTATCTTCTGGGAATATTTTAATTTCTTCTTGGAAAAATAACCACTTCTTGGAAAGTGACAAAATCCTAGTTCTGGATTGTCATGGAACACGCACAAACTGGTTTGGGAATGCAGAAAGACTTTTGAAAAGACACCAATCTATTCATCAATTTGGGGGTATCCCAGAAAAGATGATTGCTTGTAGCCATCAATCTTATCTTAGGTTCCAGTCACACATTATTTTTAGAAGGATGGATTTAAAGAAGAATGTCACAATTTGCATATAATATAACATCATAATGATAGTTCAGAAGTCAAGCCGATTACACAAACCAAGCTATTGTTTATGAACCTAACCACTATGATTTCTAATTTTATGGTTAAATATCATTTGTTAACCTGCATGTTAACTGCATGTTTTATAATAAGCATGTTTGTGATAAACCATGGTTAACAAACTACAGTATGTGAACCAAACCAATATCAAATAAAAGTATGCAAGCAATGTACAGCTTGTTCAGATGGATTGTTTATGATTGTTTATGATGTGTATTACAGATGTACAGATGTAAGCTCCAGCAAACTGCTAAGCACAATTATTCCTGAGCTCTCAAGAGGGCCTGTTGCTGTTTGTGAAATATATCATGTGTAAGGTACCTTAAGTATAAATGGTCTTATAAACTGGGTCATGTCATGAGTGACTGAATGGGGTCAGAAAGATTCTAATGAGAAAGAAATTCACACTATTTCTACCTCTTAAGAATCTCTTGATAGCAATTGACTATTATTACTTCTGTAATAAGGCAAATTTGCTTCTTATACAGTAAATGTGAGGAGGGTTTTATCCTTGCTTCCAAATTTGTGTAGAAGGAATCACACTATACAAGATAAGTACTCCTTTGTGTAATGCAAATTTTGATTTGCTACTCTGGATATGAAGATGATCATCATGTTTTAAAAGGGACCTGGACTAAATTGTGGAGATTATTAATCTTGATGAGTCATTCCAGCATCCTTCTTTATGTATTAGTTACACAGGGGCAGCTGTAGTAGAGAGTCCATGTCTGGAAGCTTTTTAAATATACCTGGGTGGCTACTATATGTTAGAGGAGGTGAAAATAGATGGTCCAGTCAATATTGTTCTACTCAATTTTGGCAGAATTGACATTTTAGCTATGTTGTACAGGTTCCTTTTACATATCTAGGTATTTAGATGCTATTCACCTGATTTGACTCCTGTTGACTGTATGGACAAATATTCCATGTACATCTGTCTTAATAATAATCCATTGCCCCTTTTAGAACATTTCAGTAAATTAAATTGATCTCTTGCCTTCTACCTCTTCTACTTGTTTCATTTGTTATCTTCATCCTCTTCTACTTCTTTCTCCTCCCTTTTCAATCCTGCAAGCATAATACCTACGAGACCGTCTTTTGCCACCAATAGCCTCCCACCGACCAGTTCGTTCTCACAGGGAGGGACTACTCAGGGTACCGTCAGTCAAATTATGTCGACTGGCGACTCCCAGGGGGAGGGCCTTCTCTGTGGGGGCTCCAACCCTTTGGAATGAACTGCCCCCGGAGATACGGAATATCCCTGATCTCCGTGCTTTCCACCGTGCCCTCAAGACCCTGATGTTCCAACAGGCAGGGCTAAACATACAAACATGCAAATGATTTTTTAAATGTTATCTAATTCTGAGTTTTATTTAATTGACCAAACTAAGTAACAATTTTAATTAGCAATTTTATGATGTTTGTGTGTCTATATTTTTCTTGACTGTACACCGCCTTGAGTCCTACGGGAGAAAGGCGGTATAGAAATATAATAAATAAATAAATAAATAAATAAATAATGGCTTTTTTCTAATCCATTATCTGCTTGTATTACATATCCTTTGAGTTTTTACTTGTTCATCATCACTTTAGGTGAGTAGTCAATCTTCTTTTGGTCCAAGACCATCTTGCTCAAGTCCACAGTACTCTTAAAACCTATTTCCAAACTCATAATTTGAAGTGTCTACATACTTTCTCCTCCAGTGGCCAGTTTTCATAGCCGACATTATCATTACTTTAACTGTTCTCATCACTGCTATCATTGGAATGGCTTTATCCTTCATGATTTTTTCTCACTTGTCATTGTCTTCTTCCTTAGCATTAATCTCTTCTTTTTTTCCCCTACTGCATACAGTCCATCTCTATCTATTCCTGAACCTAAGGAAACAAAACTATCTACCAACTTCAGTTCCTTACTGACACTGTAAATTCCCTAAGCATGAAGACTGACATTATCTTGATTTCCTAATATTTAACATCAACGGTGATCCTTCACTTTCTATTTTACCTTCAAAATGACCCCTTTTGAGTCTTATTTATTTTCTGCTAATGAAGTCATCTATCGATTTCAAACGGTTAGTTTCAACTTCCAAGTTTGATACTTGCGGTTATCTCTTCCACTCCTGCCATTTTAGTAATATATTTGCTGTTAAACATATGTGGAGACAATGTTTTTGCTATGTTAGATAAACAACTATGGGAACAATATGCTCCCAGTTTCACTCACTGTCCTATTCTGAACTATCCTATTTCTTCACATCTGTTTCTTGCAGTAATTCTGGTTCTTGGTAAATATTCCTCAGCAGTGTAATCACTGGGTTCTGATATACCATTAGTAGCATGGTCTACATAATCAAAGGTAATGAAGCAAAGATAAACAATCTTTCGGTATTCTCTTGTGCTTTCCCTTATCCAGCTTACATTTGCTAACTGAATGTATGTCCCTCTCTCTTAAGTAAAACTTGCCTGTTCATTTGGCATTTCTTTCTCCACATCAGCTCTTTTCTAATATTATAATCAGAACCTGCTTGTACAAGGAGTTAGTGACACAGTTTAGCAAATTGCTCATTCCATTTTTAAATGTGTGTGTGTGTGTGTGAATTTACATCTCTCTCTCTCTCTCTCTCTCTCATCATTTATGCATTGTGTCATCAAGTTGATGTTGACCTTCAGTGACCATATAGTTTTTCTGCTCCAGAACATACATTTATTTATTTATTTATTATATTTCTATACCGCCTATTATATTTCTATACCGCCTTTCTCCTGTAGGACTTAAGGCGGTGTACAGTCAAGAAAAATATAGACACACAAACATCATAAAATTGCTAATTAAAATTATTACTTAGTTTGGTCAATTAAATAAAACCCAGAATTAGATAACATTTTTTTTAAAAAAAATCATTCACATGTTCATATGTTTAGCCCCGCCTGTTGAAACATCAGGGTCTTGAGGGCATGGTGGAAAGCACGGAGATCAGGGATATTCCGTATCTCCGGGGGCAGTTCATTCCAAAGGGTTGGAGCCCTCACAGAGAAGGCCCTCCCCCTGGGAGCCGCCAGTCGGCATAATTTGACTGACGGTACTCTGAGTAGTCCCTCCCTGTGAGAACGAACTGGTCGGTGGGAGGCTATTGGTGGCAAAAGACGGTCTCGTAGGTACCCAGGTCCTAAGCCATGGAGCGCTTTAAAGGTGATAACTAACACCTTGAATCGCACCCGGAAGACCACTAGGAACCAGTGCAGCTCGCGTAGGAGAGGTGTTACATGGGCGTAATGAGCTGCACCCATAATCACCCACGTGGCTACATTCTGGACCAGTTGGAGCCTCTGGGTGCTTTTCAAGGGGAGCCCCATGTAGAGAGCATTACAGTAGTCCATACGGGAGGTAACTAGGGCATGAGTGACCGTGCGCAAGGCGCCCCGATCCACATATGCATATATGTGTGTGTATAAATGTATGTATGTGTGTGTACACACACACACACACACACATGTGTACACACACACACACACACACACACACATATATAGTATATGTAAAATATTTTCTAAGTAGCATTTGAACAGTTTATATTCCTGTAGCAATAAAAAATTCAGTCCAATAAAAAATGCTGTTGTGGCCAAAGGCTCATTAAACCAACAAACACAAAAAGACTGACAAATCATTAACATAGGAAGACTTTATTTTTCTGGATCCATTGTCCCTTCCATTTTTCAAGTAAATCTATAGCCAAATTTGGCAGCATTATAAGTGACCTGATAATTCTTGTCAGTAATAGAAAGGATATGTGACAATCATTTGTTTATTTAATTTATAGCTTGTGGCTCAGGTGACAACCTGGGATTGATGTAGTTAAAAAGATTTGTGCTCCCCATTGGCAGCAGTAAGTAATGGCCAGATAGAAAGTTAGAAGCTTCTCTAGAGCCGATGATTTAGTGAGGGTAGATGCAAAGCTATTCAACTTTAGCATAGAGAGGAAGTTAAGATTTCAAAGTGACTAAAACTGGACTCTTGCTATGATACCCCTAAGGTAAGAAGGTGTTATAAGTGAGTTGCCATAATACTGGATAAGAAAACTTGCCTGTGGCTAGAGAGGGCTGTGGTCTTTGAGACAAATCCTAATGCAGTTAGCTTTGTAGATGGAAGACCTGTAGTAAAAGAAATGAGTTTAGTGGAAGATGGCGACTTCCATAAGATTAATTTAGTAGAAGCAAGCTGGATTTTTGAACTAACATTATCACAAAGAATTCTGATAAATCGATTCAATCAATTTATTCTTTCATAAAGGAGCGTAGTGGCTCACAGGTTTAGAATTCTGGGCTGATAATCAGCAGGCTCGCATTTGAGACCTGCCTGCTGCTGCAGGGTGGAGTGAGCTCCCGTCATATGCTCCAGCTCCTGCTGATCCAGCAGTTCAAAAATGGGCAATTGCAAACTCGATAAATTGGTATCACTTCAGTGGGCAACTTCACAGGGATGCTAAAGGAGCCCCAACTGGGCATTCTTCAGGCAATGGTGATGTCACTGGCAATTTCTCTCTTTGGTGCTTCCAACATGGAAGTATTAGTATTTGTACTCTTAATACACTGGTAATCTAGATCTGGGTTACAAATGGATTACAAATTCTGTAATCTATACATCAGATACTAAGTTGACAGCCTTAGAGAAAGTTGTCAATTGTTCATGATATGACAGAATAGAGTAAGAACGTAAAGGCTCAGTTGAAGAGAATTCACAAAGCATATGATTTTAACATAAACCAGAAGGTGCAGATTAAAATTAGATCCTCTTGTATAAATTCTGTTGATCCATTCCTAAAAGGCTCCCAGGGGCTAGCTTATGAAGACATTTAGCAGCAATTTGAGCATTGATCCAAGTATGTTCTATATTTGAAAGTCTTTATAGCTTCATGTACATTCTCTGTGTGCTATGAATACTTTAAAGAGACTTATTGTAACTGAGTGCAGGAAGGCAGAATCTTTGAAAGAATGCCAATTCTTTCTGGGCAATGAAAGCGGTTACCTTGGGATGGCAACCACCTGAAGGATGTTGATTTGTTTTCTTCTGTTCAAGGTCAGACTGAAAACAAACATTGCTTTCTGAAGGTTGGGTCTTTAAAAACAGGAGTGTCTTTAAAAACTGGTGCAATAAACAAAGATTTAAATCCAAAATAACCATGCATACAATAAGTTAAAAGAAATATCCAAGGATTGGAATGTAACAACTAATCTTTTATAAAAAGACAATGGAAGCCAGAGGAGAGAATAAATTTTGAGTTGAGTAAAATTGCAGTGAAGAAGCTACTCTACTGAACCCTGGACTTAATCTCAACCATGTTACGTGTTAAAATTTAGTCTAATTTGGAGATAGGTAAATTTATTCATTCCAATTGAAAAATGTATGCAATTTTTCAGATTACTAGGAAGATGGTACTAAGATGGACTTTATGAGGGTTCCATCAGAGGCCGATGGTGTTAGAATTATCCCAAGAAATTAAATACTTAATTGAGATGGCCAGCCAGAGTGTCAGTTGCTTTTTTTTTGGGAAATCACGCTCCAAGTCAAAATCGTCAAAAGTTTTTCAAATAAAATAGTTATTATTGCTACAGTTTATGAAGTGTATTTTGAATGCATTTTTAAAGCATCTGTCCATAATTCATTTTGAAAGGTGGTTAGAAAGAGCCTTCTAACTCATCTAGATGGGAAGCTTTTGAAAAGTGTGTTGTAAATACAGATCTTGCCTCTATATAGACTGACCAAGAGAAAGAAGATCCTGCATAGTAAATCTGTTAGTGGCTGAAAAAGTTGCCATGTGCATTTCCAATTCCTTGCTTGTTAAGAAATAATCTATTGGTAGTGATTTTCTATTGGTGTGAGGCTCTTTTCTTAGACCCCATTCAGAGTCCATTGGAGTAATGCCAACTTTGAGATATGAATCCATTAAAATCCATGTGTAAAAGATAACAGTCCAATTAAATAAATACAGAAGTAAATGGATTTTTTTTAAAAATGGAAGCCTTAACAAGGAAAGGAAAAATATTCTGATACAGATGTCACCGTGTTGCTATATTAGTTCCTCCCCTTGATGCAGTGGGTACTTCTTCTCTATCAAGTGCTTTCTTATTTCACAGCTGTTCTATTATCTCCCATACCCCACATTCTAATTGAATTATTTCCTGAGTATATCCTCTTTCTATTAATATATCTGTCACTTTATAATATCATTTGTAAAGAATCTCAATATAGTTTTCCCTTCTTTCTTTAACCTCATTTGTCTCTATCAGGTCTCTTCCATATTATTGAGTTAGTTGTAAATTCTCCTGTGAATTCTCATGTTCCATTTTTTCCCTGCATTACTTTTCTCTGCTTGTTCCCATTCTTGCCTAATATATATATATTTTCCTGTTCCTTGTTCTTAGATCTTGGATGTCTTGTGTTCATTCAAATATTTTGTTGTTGTTGTTGCCTATGGCTTGCATCACAAATTTTTCCCTACTATCACAATGTTTTCTTCAGAAATCCACTTGGATCTTTTCTTCTGTGAAATTTTGGAATTTCCTCCCAATAATGTTTTTAATTTTTTCCTACATTTCATCAGTTCCCTTTCACCTAGCTAAGCATTCTAAATTGTGCCTTTTATGGATCTTATATTTGGATTATATCAGGGGTGGATTCTACTTACCTTTACTACCGGTTTGTATACGCAGAAACTTCCTGATGACGTCCGGGTCAGTGGGCAGAGCCTCCCGCCGGTTTTACTACTGGTTCTTCCATACGGGGGGCAACCCGCCACTGGATTATATATCTTCCAGGTCATGTTTTTCAGGCACACCCACTTTCTTTCATTCTCTAAGTTTAACTTCTTTATTTGATATCAATAATTAACAATCTACTCCATATTCTGCACCTGGAAGTGTCCTGGCTTCACTTCTCTATTTTTTTGTTTTCTTTTCTTTTATGCAGTTTGTTTGATTCTAATGTTATCTAAGAAGGGGCGTGGTGGCTCAGTGGCTAAGATGCTGAGCTTGTCGATCAAAAAGTCGGCAGTTCAGCAGTTCGAATCCCTAGTGCCGCGTAATGGGGTGAGCTCCTGTTAGTTGTCCCAGCTTCTGCCAACCTAGCAGTTCAAAAGCACATAAAAAATGCAAGTAGAAAAATAGGGACCACCTTTGGTGGGAAGGTAACAGCATTCCGTGCGCCTTTGGTGTTTAGTCATGCCTGCCACATAACCACGGAGATGTCTTTGGACAGCACTGGCTCTTTGGTTTTGAAACGGAGATGAGCACCGCCCCCTAGAGTCGGGAATGACTAGCACATATGTGCAAGGGGAACCTTTACCTTTACCTAATGTTATCTATTCAGTGTTATCCAGATTTAGAATTTGCATTTATGTCACATTGCAAAACTGATGTACATTGCTTGCAAAACGTAGTCACCCATGTCTCTTGATATTTCATCCAGCAGTTTGTTTGTTTTTTGCCGCTTGCAAAGAACATCTTCATCTCTTCCTCCATTGTGTCGATAATAGGAGCATACATTTGGATATTCACTAATTTTAATAAATACGATCCTATCAGGTACTGGGCTACAGTTAAGCGCATACTACTGATATCCTTTTTGAATATCAATGCCACTGCAGTTCTTCACAGGGCCACATGCTCTGAATATATATCATGTAATTATCTGAATTAAAATGATGAGTTCCAGCAGGATTACCAGCAGGGCTTCTCAAAAACAACATCAACAACAACAATACATCATGCTCAAATAAACCCAGATTCTATTTTTAAAAAAGTGCAATAAATCAGTTTTAAACTAAAAATATTCTTACCTATTTAATGCAAACAAGTTAATGTAATGTATAGAAAAACCTGGACTTCATTAAAAACAAAACAAAAAAACAAAAACAAAACCAAAAACAAAACTAGAAACCCAGGCAGGGATTGAAAAACCCAGATCTGGGTTTTAAAAGAGCCGTGGTGGCGAAGTTTCTGTGCAACTAGTGAAGTCTTTTCTGACCTTAGAGATTCATCTCATGGCTCCTTGTCTAAATAATAAAGCCAGGTCCATGTAGTTTTCTTAATAATAATACAGGTTTTTCATAGTCTTCTTCCAAGTTTCATACCAAAGTTCCTTCCACAAATAAGTTGGCTTCCCTCGTTACTGAACATTATTGCCAGTGTTCCAGCTCTCCTTTGAACTCACCAGATGCTCATTATTTTAGCAATATCACAGTCAGTAGGTTCACTGAGCCCATGCACTAGTTCAAGGTGAGAGTTGTCCGGGAAAACTTCTAAACCATTGTTTTAAAATATCCTATGTATGTCTCTGTCTAGGTAAGCCTTTGCTTTAACAATTATCAGACTCATTTAAGAGCTTTT
Organism: Pantherophis guttatus; assembly: GCF_059756535.1. Taxonomy (NCBI): domain Eukaryota; kingdom Metazoa; phylum Chordata; class Lepidosauria; order Squamata; family Colubridae; genus Pantherophis; species Pantherophis guttatus. The sequence continues at coordinate 229,952,388 of NC_142064.1, forward strand.
GAAGTACATCATTGACTTCAGGAGAAGATATAGCACTCTGAGATCTTCAGCTCAGTGTATTTATCTTTAAATTTTTATCTTAAGTAGAAGTATTTATTTATTTATTTATTTACTAAAACACAATTCTAGAAATAGTGGAAATGAGGATCATTTGCAAGGATAGAAAGGTATGGAACTGAAGATTAAATAGTGTTAGAATAAATGACTAATAAACTTTCCTTTTTCTTATTTTATGCTTCTAATTTCTTTAGCTTTCTCCTTTTCTGCTTAGTGTATAATATGGCTTACTTACTTAAATGGCCTAGTGTGATATATGTGTATGCATGTGTGTCAAATTTTTCTGTTGGTTAAAACAGGCCAAGTTTTCTTTTGAGTTCAAGGTTCTGGGTGTCACTTTAAAGTCTTGAACCCTTACACTTGGATATCTTTGGGATTCCCAGTTGCTAGTGCCTACCAACAAGATCAAGTAGGACGGGTGTTCTCCAAGTTCTTTCTGTTATGGAATATTATCTCCAGAAACCATGGATATGAGACTTCCTACTCACTGCCGCCTATCTTTGGGGTAGGGTTTCTCCTGAGATAAACTTGGCTCCTACTATTGTGGTCTGCCAGCAGCCTGCGGAGCTGGCAGCAGAGTCGGACAGTGAGGAGGCTGGGGAGGAACATGGGCCAGTCCTGGAGTCTGGGGAAGGCTCGGACAAGGGCTCTGCATCAGAGATGGGGCCAGGGGCATCTGGAGTTATGCGCGGACTCTGAAGCCTCCAGAGTCGGACATCAGAAAGGCAGAGGAACAGGACGAGCCTGTTCCTAGTGTGCGCATGCGCAGAGCTGCCAGAAGGCAAGAATGGCTAAAACAAAAGGGACGACTCGGGAATAAGGCTTGGAAATGATTGGCCCCTCCCATAAGGCTTAAAAGAGGAGCAAAGGCACATGGGCCCATTGCAGGAAAGCAACATTGTTAATTCTGTTCCCAGTCGGCATCTCTGTTTGATTCTGGACTCCGTGTGGCTTTGCCAAGTAGGTCTTCGGCAGTGTGTCAAGGTTGGTGATTATCCCGAAAGACTTCTCCTGAAGAACTTTTTGCAATTAATTGGGACTCAGCTGTGAATGAACGTAATTCACAGCTGTTGCAATAAAAGAGATTTTTGGGACTACTCGTCTGTTTTAATGATTCAGGAAGCCTAGATCAGAACACTTACCTTGGGTTTTTTTGGAAAGTCTTTCAAATTGGAACAGATTATGCATAACAGAGACCCTCCTTCTACAAAGTGACTATGGGGGCAGTTCCTCAGCAGTGGACAATTGAGTTGTTCTGTTTAGTTTCTGATGGTTCCTATTTGAATATTGCATTTTGTTTTCTTTGTAAGTCACATTGAGTTGGTTTATAAACCGTACTAAATAAATAATGATTGTATAAAATGATTACAAGCAAAAGCACTTAGCAATAGCACTTAGTCTTATATACTGCTTCACAGTGCTTTTACAGCTCTCTCTAAGCGGTTTCCAGAGTCAGCATATTGCCCCCAGCAATCTGGGTCCTCATTTTATCCACCTCGGAAGGATGGAAGGCTGAGTCAACCTTGAGCCAGTGAGATTTGACTTGCTGAACTGCAGCTAGCAGTCAGCTGAAGTAGCCTGCAGTATTGCACTCTAACCACTGTGCCACCTCGGCTCTTACAAGGTTAGTTTAGTGTTGTTACAGTATTCACACAATCCACTAAGGAACACATTTATATTTCAAAACTTAAGGAACCATTGTTTAATAGGTCAATCTAAATCATATGCAAGAAGGAAGTGAGAGAATTGTTCATTTTAAATAGCTCCAAGTAACTCTTTTTGTACTCATCCTAATTTACTATTCACTTAAGTATTCATATTCCATATTTACATATATTTATGGGTTGATAACTTAAGGTATCACTATCTTCTTTCCCAAACCTTAGAATAATTGTATGTCAAATATTTTTATTGATGTAATTTTCCTGAGATAAAATTATGAAGATGAAATCATGCCTCTTATTATCTAAAATATTTGCCACATTTTTTTTTCATTTTGTGGAAGCCTGCCTTTTTATGATCAAATGTATATTTAACTCCTTCATTTTATGTTCTTAGGTACCAGGGTTAGACTATGGTAAGGAATGTTGATTGTTTTCTGACACATTATATGTTATTTTTTTTTCTTCCCAGAATTTCTTCTTTCCAAAAGAAAATGAATACAAGTAGGAACTGTCTAAATTGTGAACTTGCTAGCGACTGATTGTTAAATCAAAAGACAACTGCTCCTCCACACCCACACCATGCTAATGCTTACCAAAACAATGGTCAATTGTAACTTTGATCAAAATATCACAGCTGTGCCAACCCCTTAAGGATAAAGACTGCAATTGTATAAACATTTACATATGACAAAATATCCACAAATAGGATTGGGTTTTGTTCTTTCTATCAATTCAAAAGACTTGGAATACATTCTGAGAACTAGAAGTCACTCAGCAAGATGTCTTGTCTGAATGCAGAATTCAACCAGAGTTTTCCTAGCCCTGGTCCAGCACCTTAAATTATATATTATGCTGCATTGGATTGCACCTTTATTTTTCTTCATTAAGATAACCAGCACTTTTCTCTACCTGCAAGTACATTGATATGCACTGAGATGGTTCCTCCCCATCCAGGCATGGGAACAAGATTTTGAAAATCTGACTTACTGTGGATCAAAATATGCAATTTGTAACCAAATGTGAAACAAGCAGGTGACCCCATCCAGCAGGTTCATGTAGATTTTGAATAGTAAATGAGAGAACACTACACCCTGAGGAAAGGTTGAGGGAATTACTTCTTCCCCCACCAACCAACATCAGCTTAGAGTCATCCCCTGTTGGAAGGAATAAAACTAGTACTTTCCTCCAATTCTCAGTTCCTGGAACCAATCCAGAAGGATGCTATACTTATGGTATTGAAAGCCTCTGAGAGATCAAGAATCACAAGAATGGACACACTATCTCCATCCTGACTTTACCACAGGTTATTAACAAGCATGACCAAGGCTGTCTTCATACTGAACTGTGGCATTCAACCAAACAAAAATGTTCTTCACCTTTCTCAGATGGGTTCCTTCATCATCTCAACACCATTCCTTAAAAGGGTAGGTCAGAGATAGGGTAATTGTTATCCAAAACGTTGAATTCAAGAATGGCCTTTTGGAAAAGAGATGTACCACTGCATCTTCTAAGTCTGGAGGCACTAACCCCTCAAAGAGGCTGACATCACAGCATAAATCCTATCAAAGTCATTTCTCTGGTTGTCTTCACAACATAGGAAGGATTGGGTCAACAAACAGGTGACTGAATTTATGGCAGCATCCTGTCTACTTCCTCAAAAGACATCAGTTCACACTCATCCCAGATCAACACTGAACCAAAGTACCTCAGCCAAACCTGTCCAGTTGGAGTCCAACCTGGAGCTGATTTAAGTGACTATTCATCAGATAGCCAGAATATTCTTGATAGCAGATGGTCATGTGGCCTATCCCTTCCAATTAGTGAGTAGGTCACCTAAAATACCACAATTGGACAGCTGTCAGAAAATACACTAAACCTGGAGAAAGACTGAAGTTCTGCAGCATTTATCACTATAAGGTTATCTTTAATATGGCTTCCAACATATTAAACATATAGTGTAAGGACTGTAACAGCCAGTTTGTAGGACAAACAGGTAGAGGATTAGCATCCTGCATTTATACAACCAGCTAGCAGTCAGAAGACATAATGAAAACTCCTTTATGTCGCAATACATTGACAGATGCAACCATAATCTCAACTGGAAATTTTGAGCAGCCTAAACCAAGCTAAATAAAAATAAAATGCCAGGAATTCCTGAAAATTTGGAACACAGAAAAATCAGCCACAGTAAACATGTAAAAATAAACCCAATTTACACCACATTCAAAATAGACAATAAGAGCTAAATAAAGTCAATAAAGAACTAAAAAGACCATAATACAACCTCTTCTACAGCCAGATAAGCAGGGAATAACACCAGACAATCACACATAAAATTTTCATCCATTATTATAAATGTGGTGGTAAAAGCAAAATGCCATAAATGTCTTAAGAGTCCAATTTTATCCATGTCTATTCAGAACTCAGTCCCATTTATTGAGTCTTGCAGCCTTTAAAAGAGCCCAAGAATCTGCGATTAAAAATAATAATAAAAAAAACGTATTCCAATTTGCTTTGTTTCAGAGATTTTAAAAAAGAGAAAAACCCTATTATTTTTGTAATAACATTTTGAAGGATGCTGAGTCAGCCTCAGCCGTATAGGAAATGCCAACATTAAAAAATGTTTTATGTCCACAAAACTCTGAGACTGTAACCAGCACCAAATCAGTTTAGGCATCTAAATATTTTCAGTCTTGTCGGTGTAAAGTAATTATGATAATTGCTTCCCTCTTTCTACACATTTATTTTCATTATTTGCTCAGTAATGATTACAGTATTTATTTGCTTCAGACGTGACTTCTTAGGTCAGGAACAAAGATAGCTAATTAAGCACTCAAGACATAAATCCAAACAAGCAGACTTCCAGTTTTCTTGCTTAGTGTCAGAACAACTGACAAATACCAACAAGAAACATGTTGGGCAAAAATAACAAAGAACTCTCTCTCCCTTTGGGTGTATTTCCACTAAATTGCCTTGAAAAACAAAACATGAATAAAAAGGAAATCATTGGCTAGTGGGCTGTTTAAGAACTCATAAATAGTTAGATGTAGCATATATCGGGCCTCTCAGTTGCTATTTGAGAATAATATAGTGTAATTGTTAAGGAACTCTCCTAAGGATCGGAAATATGGAAGACCATTTGGAACTTTGAACCCAATCTCTCTGATATTCTCTCAATCCAATCTAGGTTTAACATTATAGAATGTAGAAAGAGAAGAAACTCTTATATGGGTCTCCTTGAATTTTCAAAGAATAGATAGGACATGAATAGAATAGAATAGAATAGAATAGAATAGAATAGAATAGAATAGAATAGAATAGAATAGAATAGAAAGGACATGAATAGAATAGAACAGAATAGAATAGAATAGAATAGAATAGAATAGAATAGAATAGAATAGAATAGAATAGAATAGAATAGAATTCTTTATTGGCCAAGTATGATTGGACACACAAGGAATTTGTCTTGGTGCATATGCTCTCAGTGTACATAAAAGAAAAGATACATTAGTCAAGAATCATAATGTACAACACTTAATGATAGTCATAGGGAACAAATAAGCAATCAAATCATATTAGGAAACAGTCAATATAAACCGTAAGGATACCAGCAACAAGGTTACAGTCATACAGTCATAGTGGGAGGAGATGGATGATATAATGTGTGTTGCTTTCATCAATGCTTAGGATAAATGTATATGGAATTCTAAGTATACTATAACTTACATAGCCTATATTTTCAAGCTTATTTTATATGGGAAAAAGGGATCTTTGTGTCTTGGTGGATCACAAGTTGAACCATCAATGAACCAACCATTTGATGCATCTGAAAGAACATCCCAGGTGCTTTTTTCAAAAGGCAACGGGACATTCTTGGCTTTTTTCTTTGAAAATGTTCAGCTTCCCATCCAGGAAGCTTCTTCAGTTGGATGAGAAGTGAAACATTTTCAAAGAAAACAACAACAACGAAGTCCAGCTGCCTTTTGAAAAAAGCACCTTTGGGACAACCATAGCTTGGATGATTGAGAATCTCCATAGATATCTGCAAGAACAAAAACCAAAAACTAACAACGATAGCAATAAAGGGAAATGAAATCAAGGCTGTCTAGAATATGATGTCAAATTCAAGGGAAGTCATCGTTCCTCTCTATGTCTTGGTCAGACCTTGTAGAGAATACAGTATTGTGTTCTGGACATTTAAGAAAGGACATGGATAAACTGGAGCATGTCCAGAATATAACAACCAAGACAACAAAGACTGTAGAAGGAAAATTATATGACAAACAGTGTTCATCCAGCAACTGATCCTATGAGACTGGTGATTTTCTTTTCTTTCAAATTCTTCTATCTTCTCTCCCACAAGATCATCTTTTCCTTTCTCTAACTGTCCATTAGGTGGCACCCTAGTAATAACTTTCATTTAAACCATGAACTAAATTGGCTATACATGTTTTCAATGTCAATCATAACCCTTTTTATTAATAATAATAATAATGTGCAATGAACCATAATAATAATGCATTTAAGACCCCTACCAGCTAAAGAACTGGCTTCTATGATTTCACATGGTTCTGTATATAATAATAATTGTGAATTTATAGGAAGGGATTTGAACTTTAGGAAACCCTTGTCTCTTACAAATGACATTTCTACCAATGATCGTTACATAGATGGTTTCTATGAATAGAAGCCAAGTGGCTTTATTTTCTAACTAAAGGATCAGCCAGAAGCAACCTAGCAAGCATTCCTTTCAGTCATTTTCTTTCAGGGCTATCAAAATTTTTGCATTGACCTTTTGAGGTCATCTTCCTCACCATGTAGTCCCAGATTAAATTGGATCTCTCTGCAGGAAAAAAGCTGAACTAACTTAAGAGGGGGAATTGTCACCAAAGGAGCCATTTGGGGAAATGATACCCTCCCCCAAGGCAACATTTTAAAAATGAAAATCTCATCTGTTTGGGACTTTTCTCAGAAAATATCTCACAGGCTCTCAAAGGGATGCTTTCTCATATTAATAGCCATATGTTTTACTTTTTTCTCAATCTTAAAACCCATTCATGTTCCAGGAGCACTACTCAGATGACCCTGAAGACACAGATAAACCTCCAAGTGCTTCAATGACCCTCTAAAAGGATGCAAATGACCAGCTGTCTGCAAGGAATATAAATCCTTCCAGTCCCCACTATTTCACAAACAAAATACCTTATGCCACCAGACTTGAAATTCTGGGCTTAGAAAACGCCGCCTTCAGTATGACTTAAGTGTAGCTCATAAAATTATCTGTTACAATGTCCTACCTGTCAATCACTACTTCAGCTTCAACCACAACAATACACGAGCGCACAATAGATACAAACTTAAAGTGAACTGCTCCAAACTCAATTGCAGAAAACACGATTTCAGCAACAGAGTGGTCAATGCCTGGAATGCACTACCTGACTCTGTGGTTTCATCCCCAAACCCCCCAAATTTTAACCTAATACTGTCTACTGTTGACCTCACCCCATTCCTAAGAGGTGTGTGCATAAGAGCACCAGCGTGCCTATTGTCCCTGTCCTAATGTTTCCTCTATTTGTATCTATTTTATGTATTCAATCCATGTTTATACTTATTACCTAATACGTTCTTGACAAACAAATAAATAAATAAAATCCTGTCAGAGATAAAAGCTTCTTGGATGAGAAGTGAAACACCTTCAAAGAAAAAACAAGAAAGTCCAGTTGCCTCATGAAAAAGCACCTTTGGGACAACTGTGACCTGGATGACTGAGAATTTCTAGAGATTCTAGAGATTCTCAGTCCTTTACCTTTTAAAATAGAAGAGTGGCTGCTCAGACAGAAGTATTGAAATGACTGGCAGAGTTTTAAGCCAAGGGTCTTTAATCCTACCGTTCTTCTGCATTTCCCCCTCTCATATGTATTTATTCTTTCTTCTTTGGAAACAACCTAAAAAAGATCTGACAGGGAATAAATTTGTCAATAAAAGAGAGGCAGAGAGCGGGGAGGGGGGCTGTTGGGAAGAGAGAGAAAGAGAGACTAAAGGCAAGCAGGGAGTGCATTTGTTTGGTGTGTTGATACGGTTCTGCGAGTTAATTCTTCACCTTCAGCATTCTTGTTCTCTTGGTTGAGTGTCTAGCAATAAATCAGTTGTGCCCTGAAACAGAGATTATCTTTGTAAACCAATTCTCATTCATTGCCACATGATGCTTGGGGCTTATTGCATTGCACTTTGTTTAACAACAGTGGAGTAGTTTATTATAAAGGGAAGACAGACTCTTTGCAAAATATCACGTATCTGCCAGTTTTGGGGGAGTGGGTAGAGGATTGAGAAAGTTCTTACCTAAGATTTCCTCAGGCTGGTCCTTCTCTCCTTTTCATCATTTGTAAGATTCCTTGAATCATGTCTAGAATTTAAAAAAAAATGTTTTGCTGGTAAGGAACAGCACAGAATAATCATCAAATGGCCATGGTGAAAACATCTTTAAGATCGGAGTGTCTATTACAAATAATTAGCTATTTTTCTATTCATGCTTGTTCATTATATAAGCATTGGCGGAATAGGAGTAGTTAATGCACTGACAGTCCTCGTGTATTTATTTGAAATTACTCCGTTGTGAAAATTGTAGAAGGGCTTGACATGTTGAATTCACATTAGAAGTCAGCCTTAGATTATGAGAGCTAAACATGACGTTATGAAAATTGAATGTCATTTTCTCCAAGTTTCTGATTTTATACTAGCTGTAACCACATGGTGGCCCATCAGGACCATTATGTATGGAGAAGTCTAATAATCGCTCATTTTATTTTATTATTAAAAAGAAAAAAAAATGATAAACTCTCTCTATGCACAACAATGGAGTTACAAAAATATTCCACCCAAAACAATGCAATAAAGAAGGGAAAATAAACCAGATTTATGTTGTGTATATGAAAGTTTGGGCAAAAAAATACAAGGCTTACTTTACCTGTGTATATTGGCCCTAAATCATAATAAGTAACTGTAGTTTATAGAAATATATGGCTTGAAGGTACCTCAGAGGTCTTCTAGTCCAACTCCCTGTTGAAGGCAGGAAACTTATACCATCGCGGCCAAACAGTTGTCCATCATCCATTTATATTAAGTAAATAAAGTTAGAAACTGAAACAAAGAGGTACAGTCTGTGTATCATCAGAAACCACTGACTATAAAGCAAATGTTATATTGGTAGCATAACCTGATATCCTGGGTTTTTGGAAGGAAACTGCAAATGTCTAGCTCAAATCTGCAAATAGCTTTCTATTTAATTTCTGAACATTATTTTTTCTCTCATACTCACTGCTGGTGATCTGTGTATCCACAGAAGCCTTCATTGGATAAAGCTGGAAATATCCAGCTTGGCAAGCTCTCGACTCATCTTTCTTTCTTTCTTTCTTTCTTTCTTTCTTTCTTTCTTTCTTTCTTTCTTTCTTTCTTTCTTTTATTAGGGAGAAGAGATTTTTTTTAAAAAAAACTTCTAAAAGGACTTGGGGAAAAAATCCAGCCCATTCAAGAAGTATGGTTTTGACTAGTCTAGTTTAGTTCGGTGATAAAGCAAAGTGACAAGAAACAGGAAATGATGGATAAATTAAGTTATAATTTCCCAATCACCTGTCACACATGCTCACCTACTTAGCAATAGCAATAGTGCTTAGATTTATGTACCACTTTATAGTGCTTTTATAGCCCTCTCTAAGTAGTTTACAGAGTCAGCATATTTTCCCCAGCAATCTGGGTCCTCATTTTACTGACCTCGGAAAGATGGAAGGCTGAGTCAACCTTGAGCCAGTCAGGATCGAACTGCTGGCAGTTAGCAGAATTAGCCTGCGATACTGCATTCTAACCACTGCACTACCAGGTCTCTTTGAGAGACAGTCTCTCATCCATTTTGACATGGTTTAGAATGGACCTTGAAGTTACCTGCATATTTTGCTTAGCATGAAAAATAAGAGTAAATTGTTGTCATTTTTTAAGATATACCATCTGAAGATTTCCGATATTTGCCTCTAAGTTTAAATGATTTCTGCAGAAACAATTAAGCTAGTAAGGTCATTTGTCCTTTTTCAAAAGTATGCAGAAGAGGTTTATATATCCACACTTAAGAAACACCAGAGGCGTGTGTGTGTGCATGTGCATAGAAGATACAGAAACTATTTTGTAATGATGATGATGTCAGAGAGGTTAAGGCGTTTAAACTGCAAACCTGTATGCATTTACTGGATAATCTGGAAATATGTACTATAATAAATAGGTGCGATTAATTTTATCAACAATACTTTGACCCATAAGATCTTTGTAGGATCAAACTAAAGGCCTGTCTAGTCCAAAATGCTGCCTCCTGCATTAAATACGGAGTGGAACCTCAGAAGAAGAGACTGAATCAATGGTGGGTTGCTACCGGTTCACCCCGGAATGGGCAAATCGGTAGCAGTGGCGGTGGGAGGCTCCGCCCACCCTCCCAGATGCTTCTGCACAAGCGTGCACACACCCACAAGCGAACCGGTAGCGACGGGATTTGAAACCCACTACTGGACTGAATGTAATCAGGGGTGGGTTCTAATTTTTTTTTACTACCGGTTCTGTGGGCGTGGCTTATTTTGTGGGCATGGTTTGATGGTCTTGTGACAATTCTTTAGGATTTAGCAGAGGTACTGGTCTACCAGGTTTTTAACTGCTTGTAGAGCTGTACCGGTCTACCCATTTGTTTTTCGAGTGTCCTAATCTACCCATTTGTTTTTCAAGCATCCCGGTCTACCCATTTGTTTTTTGAGCGTCCCGGTCTACCTATTTGTTTTTTGAGCATCCTGGTCTACCCATTTATTTTTTGAGCGTCCCAGTCTACCCATTTGTTTTCTGAGCATCCTGGTCTACCCATTTGTTTTTGGAGCGCACTGGTCTACCACCACACTACCTTTTAACACTGATCAGCTGTAGGGCGGCCCTTTGAAGCCCCGCGGCAAGAGTTTAAACAGTATTTTTCCTTCCAGCTGATCAGCTGGGACTCGGGAGGCAGCAAAAAATTGGGGGCAGGGCCAAATAAAAGGTAAGAATGACACGGGGTGGGGGGCGGAAGGGCCCAGCTCCTGAACAAAGAGAACTGGTTAGGGTTAGGGTTAGGGTTAGGGTTAGGGTTATCGTCACCGCTACCGGCTCAGCTGAACCAGTCTGAACTGGGAGGAACCCACTACTGAATGTAATACCTCTTCCTCACATCACACAAACTGATTTGTGCACTATTGGTCTCTGTATGATCCACAACATGTATAATGTTGTAAACATTTTGTGTCCTCCTTAATTCGTTCTGTGTCTAAGGTAAAAATAGTCAAGATAATTTGACCTTAACTTATCTTTGAATCCATTAAAAAAAATGCTTTTTTCTACATTTTACAACACATCCCCTTAGGGAAGAGGTACTTACTGTATTATATTATGAATCTAGTTCCACATCAAGGTAGCACAATAGTATATTCTGGTGTTCTTGGTCATATGCTTATTAAATTGCTTGTAGAGAGAATAATTTTTAGCCCCCACCCCCATATTTGGGTGCAATCTAACTGATGACCACTAGAGGGAACCAAAGATATGTGAATTTATCTGTGAGTTTATCGGAAACCCAGAATTAGTTAAGCCAATGCAGTTTCAAATTCTATATTCTCAGGGTTCTACGTATAGAAATGGCTGACTCTTCTGATATAATGAACTGGGATATATGGACATATTAGACATGAATCTGGGTCAATAACAATATAAAGGATCAGAAACCTGAAAATTGCATAGAGTAGCGTTGCGTGGCATGGCGTGGCATGGAATTGAATTGAATCAAATAGAATAGAATTAGAACAGAACAGAACAGAATAGAATTCTTCATTGGCCAAATGTGATTGGACACATAAGTAATTTGTCTCCAGCGCAGAAGCTCACAGTGTACATATAAACAGCAAGTAATAGGTCACAGGTCATAAATCATAATCCTTGTCGATATAGAACTACTACAGTATTTGATCATTGGATAATGTGCAAACAATTCACATGAGAAACTCCACTTGTAAAATAGTATTATATAGTAAGAACAATAAAAAGGCGACTGGTTTTTGTCATAGATTCATTTTCTCAGATTTTTTCTCTGAGTCAAAACAGACCCATACTATGGTCAAGCTCATATTTCTTGAATGGGCTGCATTTTTCCCCAAGCCCCTTTTAGAGGTTTTTTTTAAAAAAATGCCTGCTAATTTTTCTCTTCTCCCTAGTATAAGGAAGATTTCTAAAAGCTTACTGAACTAAGCCTGCTAGAGAAAACCATGTTAGAAATCAAAAGAATTGAACCCATCTAAGCCAACGAGAAGGCAGGCTTTCCAGATTCAGGCAACTGAGAGCCAAAAAAAAAATAAAAAAAATGGAACCATAAGGAAAATCTTCTTGGGAATTAAATGTCCTTTCTGGTGAAAAACTTTATTTATGAATTGACTCTCTGATCTGATAAATACTGGGGGGGGGGAGGTGGGGGTGTAGAAGTTATGACTAACAATTATTGTATGCCATTGTAATGCTGAATACTTATGAATACATGATGGTGAGAAATAAAAGGCATCAGATGAGAGCAGGCTCTGTTGCAATGATGTTCAACCTGATGTAAACCTTTCTTGCTAATATCTATTACCCATCCCAATTTCTACATGCTTGACTCCCTGAACTTATTGATATTGTCTGAGTCATTTCTTATTTCTCCTGCTGGCTGGATTTCACCTCCCTCTTGCCCTCCCTTGTTTGAGCTACAGAACAAGACAATTTCTTGGATAACTCTTCCTTTCCTACTCATGGATTTGGAATTATGGCTATTTTTCTGTGCCTTTGGTGTGCTGGATGCAGCACTGTTCAAGCAAATGGACCACTAACAAAAGCAGGCATTATTTGCATGGGTTATCTGGCTCAAAGAACAGGAGGGTCAGCATCAATGACTAACTTAGAATCAGAAGAGCTTCCGAGCCTCCTTTGAAATGGAAGAATCTGAAATATAGATGTAGTGAGAGTGAATAGTTGACAACTGTGGCTTTTAGATAGAATGGTTCCTACACTTCTTGTATGAAAGCATTAGAAACCACTGGGGAATTTTCTGACAGCAAATGCCACTTCAGTTGGTTTTCCTCTGCTGGCAACATAGCTAAGATAACTCAGCATTCATCTTCCGGTGCCCTTTTACACATCTTAGATTGTGACTCTCCAAAGTCCATTAATTCAATAGAGCTTTTTATAGTTTCCCTTCTGTCAATGATGGAGTTCACCTTTATCTTAGACAGTTCCCTACATTGTGACAAAGACTTACTAAAGAAAAACATGTAGATTTTTTTATACTTCGTTTGGAGTATAAAGAGCAACCGGTCCAGCACATGATTTATAAGACAGCATAATAATCATTAGACTAGTTTGATGACTGTCTGTTGTCTGCCGGCTTGTCGCGGTCTCTGTCTCTCTCTTGAATTCATTAAATGCTATCTACAAAGTGAATGTGATTTTTTTTCTTCCAAAGAGACTTCCATGGAAAAGATGTGAATCTTTATAGCCCACTCAGTCTGTCTGTAGATGGAAGGAAAGCCAGCTAAATTCATTTGGAATTAATTCAAGCAAGCATGTGTAGGGAAGGATGAATAAAAAGTGTTGTGGCCCGTTAGCGGCCTGTACGGATTGTAGCTGATTCTGACAACAAGGAGGTTGGTGTGGTGCTGTGCCAGCAGCCTGTGCAGCTGGCACTCGAGTCAGACAATGAGGAGTCTGGAGAAGATGTGGTGCCAGAGGCAGGGATTCAGCCAGGGCCTTTAGAACCTCCAGAAGCTCCTTTAAGTGAAGAGGAGGAGCCTCTTCTCGATGTTAACCAACCAGAAATAACCAGTCAGTAATATTTCAACATACAAAAATCCACATACAACAAGTACCATATAAATACTACGCACAGAATAGCCCAAATCACATTCTCTGCTAGAGAGAAGTTCCCTAAGGATGGGCTCCCACATGAGTTTGAAAGCTGGAAAGACAAAATTTCTGGTCCTGGTGACTGACCCAGATTGGATCCTACAACATTATCCTGGGACTAGTATATTAGCTTTCATTTGTGAATATTACAACATGTTTGATGTTATATAGCATATAGGATTATACAGGTAGTCCTCAACATACAATCATTCATTTAGTAATTATTCAAAGTTAGAACGCCACTGAAAAAAGTGACTTATGACTGCTCCTCAAACTTACAACCATTGCAGCATCCTGCAGCATGATCAAAATTTGGGCACTTGTCAACCGGCATGAATTTACAATGGTTGCAACATCCATGGTCATATGATTTTGACCTTCCCAGATGGCTTCCAAAAGCAAAGTCATTTGGGAAGCCAGATTCACTTAACAACCACACGATTCACTTAATAACTGCAGTCATTCACTTAAGAACCATGGCCAACCCCCCCCCCCCCTTGTAATATCAGGTACCTTTCTTGGCAACAGAAATGCTGACCCCAAATTTGGATGCAAGTCAAAGAGTATCTGTACTCTTGGCAAACAAAGACTTTCTCCTGTAGAATGGATGTAATATGCATGTGCACTAGAGCAAGGGAATGTAGAGAGAGAGAGATTGGAAGAAAAAAAAATCCAATATTTAAATGCCATGTGGGAAGATTGCCTGTATCTGCATTTGACAACTCAAAAACAGATTTTTGACAGTGATACTGCAGTAGAGAGAAGAACCATTCAACATTCATGAAGTTGCAGACCAATCCCAAAGCTGCTTTGGCCTCAAGGGAACGTATCAATTCAAGGATGAAAATGCTGCTTTCATGTTTTTTTTTAAAGGAACCCAAGAAGGAACTGCACTCGTTAATATTTCTATTGTTATAGGCAATGATTTTGCATTATATTTTTATTTGTAACATCAAGGTTTTTGATTGCTCTATTTTTTCCCCCCAGAATTGCCTTTACTAGATATGCACATCAATATTCACATGAGCGATAAAGTCATGTGATAACAGGTCAATCTACAAGTGAGGCTGGCATTATACATAAATACTGTATACAAGCTGTACTTGCAGTTTCCTCTCCAGTACATATCTAATATTTGTGTGGTAGTGAGAACCTGGTCATAAATTTAGAAAGGAAGCAGGAGGGGGAAAATCTAACATCCAGAATGTTCATTTTTTTCCCCCTGCAGATGCAGAATGAGTCTTTGATTTAGCTGCCTCTATTATCATTATCCTATCCCTCCTTTTCCCAACACTTGTTTGTTTTAGGTGGAAAAAAAGATTCTCTTAATGTCCCTTGAAATTTGGCTCCCAGGTCCGTCAAAAGAATATAAGTATGCTTCAGATTTGCATGCTCTGGTCATCACTCTTTCATCTTTCCACATTGTCTTCTTTGTCATGTACACTGGAAAAACAGATGATTATACTTGGAATATTCCCCCTTTTTAACTTCATGATGAGAATAGAATAGAATAGAATAGAATAGAATAGAATAGAATAGAATAGAATAGAATAGAATAGAATAGAATAGAATAGAATAACAGAGTTGGAAGGGACCTTGGAGGTCTTCTAGTCCAACCCCTTGCTTAGGCAGGAAGCCCTATACCATTACAAATGGTTGTCCAATCTCTACTTAAAAACTTCCAGTATTGGAGCATTCACAACTTCTGGAGGCAAGTTTTTCCACTGATTAATTGTTCTAATTGTCAGGAAATTTCTTCTTAGTTCTAGATTGCTTTTCTCTTGATTAGTTTCCATACATTGCTTCTTTTCCTACCCCCAGGTGCTTTGGAGAATAGCTTGACTCCCTCTTCTTTGTGGCAAACCCTGAGATATTGGAACACTGCTATCATGTCACCCCTAGTGCTTCTTTTCATTAAACTAGACATACCCAGTTCCTGCAACTGTTCTTTATATGTGTTAGCCTCCAGCCGCCTAATCATCTTTGTTCTGATGTTCTGATATTTGGTGTTATAAATTTAGGACAGCCAAAAGAGAGCTGATATATCACAGTGAAGGGAAAAAGTATATCACAGTGAAGGGGCTTCATAAAAAAGTATATGAGCCAGTCAGTTCTCTACTTTAATTTTACTCCATAACTTGTGATTCTCTGTTGCTCTTCCAAAACCATGTATCTTCCATAATATTTTACATGCCTGAGACTTGTAATCAAGACTAACCAATCCTGGGACAAATTTTGGAGTGTTTGTGGGGATTAATGTTTGCAGATGTAACACCTGTTAGCAGTTTCCTTAAAATTGCTGGGTCTTTTCCTGGAAGCATGTACTTGCCCTCTGATGTTTTGGTTAAGGAGCTGCAGACAGGTGTTAATCTGAACATCTGGATCTGCACCTGCTATGCTGCTCTGTGGGAAGACCCAGACTGTCAGCACATCATGAGTTTTCACATTTTCATTTCAAAGATACATAACTCCACTTTTCTTGAAAATCTTTTCTCCCTTGGTGGCATATGGCTGCTTGGCAGATATTGTCAATCAGGAAAGCCCCTTTTATTCCTTTGCAAGCTGCAGTCTAAGAAAGGCATGAGAAGTGTCTTCTTGGCTGAACACAAGCAGTTGACTGCAGTCAGGCTAATGTTAAAATAGTATTGGGATGTGGATTTAAAATGGTTAAGGATTTTCATTTTATCTTTTCACTGAGCAGCTGACTCCTCACACATTTTGAGTCATTTACTGTGAGTCTCAAGAGGTGGATCAGAGTTCATTCAACACTTTCAGTCGAACTGGTTCAGACAATAGAAGATCTCTCAATTGAGACAGAAATATGTTGGCGTTCCTAAATTGTAATGGTCCAACCCTGGAGGCCACCCAAATTCAGCAGCTGAGGTCACTTACAGTAAAAAGCAAGATCCTTGAGTTGATAGCAGATTTTGTCCAGAATCTAGAAAGTTAAAGAAAAGAGAGTTAGAAAATTTGACAAGGTGGTATTGATGTCAAAGTGAAAAAATATAGGAGGTCATATTTTGGGGAAATACTTTACCTACATATTATATTGATTGGAATAGCTATTTCCATATGATTACCTTACTGTATCTTCTCATCTTATTAACTTTTAGGAGGAGCAGATATACTAAATATAGTAGAGGGATTCCCTTTCACCAAAAGTATTTTTTTTCCAAAGGCAACTGGACTTTGTTTTTCCTTGAAGACATTTTGCTTCTCATCCAAAAGCTTCTTCAGTTCTGAAAAACTGAACTGAACTGAACTGAACTGAAATGAAGAAGAAGCTTCTTGGATGAGAAGTGAAATGTCTTCAAGGAAAAACAAAGTCCAGTTGCCTTTTGAAAAAGTATCTTTGGGACAACCATGACCTGGATGATTTAAGAATCTTCATAGATATTTGCTTTTACATTCTCTCTTTTTTACTAATATGTCTATAATTGATTAGTCAGATATTCATAGATCTACAATCTCTTCCAATTTTTTATCCTTTTCCTTTCAAATGGAATACGCCAAGCCTCTATGCGGTTTGATAAATCCCAGGGCAGTTCATGCTATCTTAGGTATTTAGGCTTTCTAATTATATCTAATCCCTCAATTTCCTTCTTTTTTTAAAGAAAGAAAAGTGTCAGCATCAAGCCTTTTATGAATTGCTCTATTATTTTTATTTCTCTCTGCATACATGTTCTGCTCCATAAACCCACTTCCACAGCATTAGTGACATTTGAATTGCACAGAAGAAGAATGTTGTCATTTTGAAAAACTGATATACAGATCCTTTCAATTAGAATTATTTGAGAGATTCCCCTCTCTCTGTAGATAAATTCTAGATAAATTCGGCACATTTTGATTTTCCTAACGTATATATTTTTCACCCTCAAAAGTATAGTATGCAACATGATTCTGCGTGCACAGTTAAGATGGATAATGTGAAAGATATAAAGATGTATTATATTTGTCTGCAGGACAGTGCTTTGAACTTGGGACTTCAGGCTTTGAATGTAGATTTTGATATGAAAAGGGCAGGAAATGGCATCTCTGTAACTGGTCTCTCATTTCTATATAAAAAAAAGATAGCAGTCAATGTCTGACCTAAGCATAGTACATAAAATCATCTGCTACAATGTCCTACCTGTCAATGACTACTTCAGCTTCAACCACAACAATACACGAGCAAACAATAGATACAAACTTAAGGTAAACCGCTCCAAACTCGATTGTAGAAAATACGACTTCAGCAACAGAGTGGTCAATGCCTGGAATGCACTATCTGACTCTGTGGTTTCTTCCCCAAAGCCCCAAAGCTTTAACCTTAGACTGACTACTGTTGACCTCACCCCATTCCTAAGAGGTCTTTATGGGGTGTGCTTAAGCACATCAGTGTACCTACCATTCCTGTCCTACTGTCCCCATTTATTCGTATCCATTTCATGCCTTCATAATCATGTTTATACTTATATCTGTTATCTTATACATGCTTGACAAAATAAATAAATAATAAATAAATAAAAAGGGCTAATTGCATATACTTTTGCTTTGCAAATCTTCTTAGGTAGAACTGACATTTCTGGAAAATAGGGGTTCTGGTAAAGATACAAAAACATGTAGGGTCATAAGTATTCCTGTTGCATCAAGCATGTCTTGAGATATTTCTCCAAAGCTCATTAGCAGGATCTCTTAAACGAGTAGAAGGGAAAAATTATCAAATTCAAGGGGCAGAATCACATTAGTAATGGGATCTGTAGCAGGCCTCTTCTTCTGGCATGAGTGGGGTAGGCTTTTCCCATCAGGGAGAGATGGCTCCTCCCATATCCTGGACTTTAGGGCCTCCCTCCCTTGGGCAACATATAATCTGAAGCACATAGGGTCAACCTGCAAAACAACTTCAGCTGAAGCCATTCTTTCTCATGCTTACTCCTGCTTCATTTCTTGGTTGCCATTCACGGGGGAGGGGGGGAGGATGGGGGAGCTTAATTATGTGGTGCCTCAGCTACTAATCAAAACATCTACCAGCTGGCATGTGAGCCAAGGTCATGTCAACAGACACCTGTCAGAGTTGAGCGGGAACCTGTGGCTGAATTGATTGCCCTATTGATCTAAAAGACACGGGGGGGGGGATTTCTATTCTTTTAACTATCCCTAAGCATGGGAGGTGGTAGCTCAGTGGCTAAGATTCTGAGCTTGTCGATCGAAAGGTTGGCAGTTCAGTGGTTCAAACCCCTAGTGCCGCGTAACAGGGTAAGCTCCCGTTACTTGGCTCAGCTTTTGCCAACCTAGCAGTTTGAAAGCACCTAAAAAATGCAAGTAGAAAAATAGGGACCACCTTTGGTGGGAAGGTAACAGCATTCTGTGTGCCTTTGGCATTTAGTCATGCCAGCCACATGACCAAGGAGATGTCTTCGGACAGCGCTGGGTCTTTGGCTTTGAAACGGTTATGAGCACTGCCCCCTAGAGTCAGGAATGACTAGCACGTATGTGTGAGGGGAACCTTTGCCTTTAAGCATGGGAACCCTTTAGAGCTAGCTTCACCTATCCAAAATAGCCAACATGATATACTCAATAAAGGGCATCTTGAACCTGAGCAAACTGTCAGAGTCTTGACTGCCTTGAGTTCATTACTCGGAACAATAACACATAGTCTAATGCTTTTCTGGTTTCCTCAGTTTTTACCTCCACTTGTGTCTGCCCAGCTACTTCTGCATTTTCTGCTTGTCTTTACCACATTTAAGCCACCCAGAGTTGCTCTATCCGGGAGATGGGCGACATGTACATTTAATAAATAGATAAATGAATAAAAGTTTTCAACTCAAATTCTGCTTTTCTTCCTCCATCTCCTATCCTCTCTTTTCCTCTTCTTTCCACATTCTTGTCTCCTGTGCCTCCTTGCTATCCGTCTGTCTCCCTGACTTTGTCTTTGGTTTTTCTACAGTTTCAAGCACTGCCTCTCTCCAGTCCTTCCAGGATTATTACAAGAAGCTGTTCTCCTTGTGACTTTTCCTAACTTCTGCTCACAACTTTACCAACCTGCTGAAAAGTTATTATTATTATTATTATTTTCCTTTTGAAGAAGTTGCTATGACATTGAGTCTCAGTTTCATTGCCTCCTCTGCTAATGGAAGGAAAATGTAGCCTCTATCTCTTGTCTGCCTCTGGAACAGATGGAAGAAATAACTTCTGTCTGGAATAGACAGGAAAAAAAAAATAACAAAAATGTTTTGATGTGTTTTGTTTTGTTTCATTAGTAGAGGAGACCGTGAAACACTCTCAGGGTCATAGCATCATTTATTGCTGAAGGGGGAAAAAAAGTTGCAGTTTCTTTTTCTTTTTAAGGTTGCTATTCTACTCCCACACAACACATAAAATTAAATTAAAAGTAACAATAGTAAATATAAAGAAATGAGTCTTTTTTCAAGAGTTCCCTTTCCCACTTCTGCAGTGTGGCAATCAACAATGAAACATGCAATACAGCTCTTGTATTGATGGAAGTTGGGCACTACTGATTAATGGCAATGAAGTTTGCTACTTATGAATGCTGTTGGAATGCTGTCTTGGGCTGAGAAATGTCATATGCTTAGAGGGAATATTATAGAAAATTATTCTGAAAGGGATCTCTTTACATTTTTAAAATCTTTACACTTTCCATTTATTTTCAAAGCAAGACAAATGTTTGTCTTCATATTAAATAATGCGTCACTTTGTCAGGGACGCACGAGTTTCAGTTTTAAGGTGAAAGAGTGAGGTCAAAAGATGCAAGTCAGTTGTGTTTTCCTGCACTGAGGTGTTCTGGGCAGTGAGCCTCAGATAGGATAGGAGCGAATGTGGTTCCATAAAGCCTTAGAGAATTCTAAGAATTTATGATTAAGAAATTTCTGGACTGAGACAAAGGCTAGATACACACTATGGTAAGCAATAATGTGGTATCGTCACTTTCAGGTTCTTTATATACTATCAAATGATGTAGGTACAAGACATCAGGCAACATAAAGATAATGGCAGGGTTTGTAAACCCAGGCATTGTAGTTGGTCAACTCTGGTCAAATGTGTCAACCCAACCCAATGTGGCTTGCTCGGTTCAATTTTTTTTTTTTGAGAAAAGTATTTTTTATTTTATTTCTTATAAGCATATTATAAATGTACATTCTCTTATTCATAGTTAATCATACATATACATATATTTTCTAAAGAAAAAAAGATTTTTTAATTATATTCAGGATTGCTCTTCTACCTTTTCTTCTCCCTTATTTTACAACAATCATTCTTCTTCTTCTTTCTTTCCCTTCCCTCCCTTCTTCTATCCTTTTCTACTTTCTTCTTTCCTCCACTCCTTCCTCTTCTCCCCTTCCCCTTCCTTTCCCCCACTCCTCCCTTCTTTCCCCCCTTCTGACCTTCTCTCCTACTCTTTTCCCCCTCCCTTTCTTCCTCTCCTTTTCCCTTTCTTCTGTTCCTCTCTCTCCTTCTCCCCTCTTCTCACCCTCTTCTCCTCTTTCCATTCTTTCTCCATTGTTGTATTTATTTTCAGTCCAAATATTTTCCCTATTGGTGTCTGAGCAGCCCCGATTTTCCATTAATATACACTTTCTTTTCAATTTCTTTTCCATTTTACCAATTATACATATATCATCGTGGTTATACATTTATATACTAACCAAAAAAAATTGCTCGGGGGTTCAAAATTATTATGCAGGTGAACTCAGCCAGTGTGGTTTCTGGGTTCTAAACTAAATTCAGATGCACTACTTATTTACAGTCTTCTTACTCCTACATCTGATGGTGGTTTGGGGTTGAATGCTTCAGCTAATCAGTTGATGGAAGTAACTGCTCTAATTAGTAAGTTATAATAAGACTAAAGGAAGAAGGACAGCAAAAAATATATATTAGAAAATAGGGAAAGCATATTTTAGATCAATAGAGACAGAGAGAGTGCAGAGTCTGTAAATACACTGAAAACATGCTACATATTTTACTTTCTAATTGGTCCCCTTGAGAAAACATTTTGCCACTGAGGTTCTTGTCCTGGATAGACATTTGAATTAGACCTTGTCAACAGCCTTCTGACTGCTTTCAGTTCTCCATATGCTAATTATGGAGTTGGGCAGTTCCTTCTGAGTGGTTAAATGTTCAGAAATGTACTTAATTGCTCCATCTTTTATGTACAAGTAGGAAAGAAAGCCATCCAAATATTCTGAAGAGGCAAAAACTGGCTAGTGGATTTAAAGGTGCAAATGATTCTCCTGTTAGTATTTGTAAATTCAATTTGCCATTCATTGTCTCTTCCTCATATGACAACTCTTTAGAATATTATTTTCTCATTAAATATGAATGTCCTTTCTCCCCTTTGCTCATGGGCTTTAGAACAATAAAAACTGCATCACTACTTTTCTTGTTGTTAATCATACTCTTAATTTTTTTCCTGATAATATGCTTAGCAATCTGTTACTTCAAATCTTTCCCTACTCACTTCTAACCACAGAACAAATATACAACTGACATTTCTTTCTTTCTTTCTTCCTCCCTCCCTCCCTCCCTCTCTCCCTCCCTCCCTCTCTCCCTCCCTTCCTCCCTCCCTCCCTCCCTTCCTTCCTTCCTCTCTCTCTCTCTCTCTCTCTGCCTGGGAGCAGCATGATGGACTAGTGGTGAAGATGCTCACCACCCAATTGGAAGCTTGAGAATTCAATCTTAGGTAACAGCAGATGTTTCTCTATAAGGGCACAAAGAGAAAATATCTGCTGTGAACTCCACATAGGCATCAGGAAGGGCATCCAGCCAGTAAATGCTCAGCTCCATCTAGTCTCCCCGACTTCCCTGAATAAAGGGATTGGAGGGTTGTAAAAAAAAAAATCTCTGCCCTGTCCTCATGGTATTGCCTTCCTTTATATTTGGATCAAACCTGATGCATCTTAAAAGTCATCTTTTGGTCTTGTATTAATTGGTGTTTTTTGTTCCCTTTAAGCAAGCAACAAGCTACAGCAGTTCTGTCATCAAGGCAGTCTGTTACGCTTCACTGGCAATGTAGCATCACAGTTCTTAAGGAGCAGGATCAATCAGCATCAATTGACCATTTTAGGTTTGTGCTGGTGTGCCTCATCACCCCGGTCCCTGGGCCATTTTGCTTAGCAGAAGAAAAGATGTTTGAAACCAGACATTTTCATTGTACCCCAGGCTACTAAATCAATCTCTGGCTTAGCAACCCAGATTAGCTGACTAGCATAGCTACTGATGGTAGTAGAACTGTACAATGAGTCATGAAAGATACCCAGCTGTTCTACTGCAGTTTTACAGCATAACTGGGTTGATCGGTATTGTTTAGGCTGCTAATGAATGTTGGTTTAATGTTATTTTGGAATAGCACTAAACCTGTTCCCAGTGGTGGGATGCTGCCGGTTTAACAACTGGTTCAGTGCACAGTTTTACAAATACTAACTACTGTGTTACCACTTGGGAGTAACACAGCTGAGGCATGGCAATCCTCTCTGCCACACCAATCAGCTGAGAAGATAAAGGTAAGTAAAACACAGGGGTGGGTAGGCAGGCTGACCTGATCATCGGAGCGAACCGGTTCGCTCCCAGCTGATTGTCAGAGCTACCAGTTCACCCGAACTGGTCTGAACCAGTAGAATCTCACCCCTGCCTGTTCCCAAAAGGAACCGGGCTCTCAGTTAATAGAATGGCTCACTTTGAACTCTCTTTCATAAAAGGCAAAATCAGAGCAAGTATTAACAGGTAGCTAAACCAACTGGTTTAGCCATGTATTACTTCCATCCCCTACATCCCCTTCTAATGTTAAGAAGGTAGTGTTAGGGATTGGTAGATATTTTCCAACTCGTTGGCATTGTTTGCTGGAAGTGGATGGAAACAAAACTGAGGGAATCCAATAATCTCTGTTCTTAATATACAATTACAGTATACAATTATCTTGTATACTGTAGGAACAGTCCCATGTGCTGGCATTGTATTTCTAGCAGGGTAGGCATCAGTGGGGAGAGAGAGTAAATATTACAGCAAGCTAAATATTGATGGATTGTGTTTTAAGGAAGTCTATTTAGTTTATTTGCAGATGAGCCTTTGGTTAGGTGATTCATATTCTGGCTCAAGTAAAACCCTACTTACAGTTCAATGCTGTCAGAGAGCATTAAAGGCAAATTTACACATCCGACTTTGGAAATGTGTTATGACTACAGCTCCCAAATTGAAAAGTGGCATGGACAGTGACTAAGAAGATTGGGAATTTGGGGAACCCAGAACATTTTGAAAGCACCAGGCTGTGAAAAGCTAAGGTTACTATTTAGCAGACATGGAAAAGATCTTAGTGCAAGATTGGCAGAGGGTACCTTATTCAGACAGATGAAATATTGTCTTCTTAGTGTTTTAAACTCATTGCCTAGAGAAGTCAGGGAAACTCCCTTTATGTTATTGTTTGCTAGGTAATATATTGCTTTTTTATGTGTGCATCTTGGTAAGTTTGACTCCTGAATTGGGGACTTGTTTGTCATTACATTTTGTATTTTTAAAATCAAATTGGAGTTTGCTTTGTATTTTACTTTACTTTTTATTATTAACCACCTTGTAATCAGTTTTTTTGGAGAAAAGTTCAATGAATATCTTGACTTATTCAATATAAGACAACATTACATATTGGTTATTGGAAGCACTGTAGTCTAGGATGCCCTGTAATATTCTATTTAGTTTTCAATCATTCTTCAAAAGTCATACCTCTGCCATATAATAAAGATTGGAGAGAGCTGCTCATTTCATCATAGCATAGAATAAAGGTAAAAATCTGCCCTGTGGAGGAGTCAAATTATGAATATACTGGTAATCCGTTTTATTAAAGTAAACGTCAGCAATCTGAACTTTTAACTTGTCTTTCAGAGTTCTGTAAAGACAATTATAATCTCAAATTAGTCGTTAGTATTAGATAATAGGTCCAAAACCCTGTTAGCTATGTCATAGATAACAAAGTCCACCAATCGTTTTCCTGATCAATCCACATAGTCTATAATGCACTGAAACAAAACGAGAGAACCACCCAACGTATCAAAATGTATAAGTAGGAGAAATATCTTTTATCTCACTCTCC